>NC_089787.1:27615623-27650623 GCF_040412425.1 Macrobrachium rosenbergii | reverse complement strand
TCGGCCTTTACTTTCTCGCCCTAAACAAACAGAAGAATATCCTAAGCATAAAATATTTTCCTTGTAACTAACATGTCAACCTCTCTCGTAAATCTGGCATTCCTCTCCCTCTATAAACTTTCTACGTAGGCCATTATTCTCGGGAATTTGACAATTGCGCTATTATCTCTCTCTCTCTCTCTCTCTCTCTCTCTCTCTCTCTCTCTCTCTCTCTCTCTCTCTCTCTCTCTCTCCAGTCAGGCTTCCTAATCATGATTTCTAAATTCTCTCCAACTGATAAAACGTCTCAAAATGTCATCCTAGACAATAACTCTCTCTCTCTCTCTCTCTCTCTCTCTCTCTCTCTCTCCAGTCAGGCTTCCTAATCATGATTCTCTAAATCCGCTCCAACTGATAAAACTTCTCCAAAATGTCATCCTAGACAATAATACTCACTCTCTCTCTCTCTCTCTCTCTCTCTCTCTCTCTCTCTCTCTCTCTCTCTCTCTCTCTAGTCAGGCTTCCTAATCATGATTCTCTAAATCCGCTCCAACTGATAAAACTTCTCCAAAATGTCATCCTAGACAATAATACTCACTCACTCCCTCTCTCTCTCTCTCTCTCTCTCTCTCTCTCTCTCTCTCTCTCTCTCTCTCTCTCTCTCTCTCATGAAATGCCCTCCCAGTCCTGTAAATTCCTACCACAGCTGTTTCTAGTAAGCTAAATCCTCACTCTACACTTGACTCATTTTACTGTTTTACCAGTGATTTTACAGCAAACTATACTTAGCTTAGAAATATCGACAAATAAAACAAGTAAATAAGTATAGAAAAAAAATGCAGCCTCCAAATGCAATATTGCCAGAGTGGTTCTAGGGAAAAAGTGCTCAGCTTGCATTTATTAGGCATATTATAGTTTACCCCAAGTCTGCTTAAACTAGGTGACCAAGCAGTAAATGGAGTCAGTGAAAAGGGTTTTGGAAGGTTTCAGCACAGTGGGATCATCCACGATTCGAGCTATATATATATATGTATATATATATATATATATATATATATATATATATATATATATATATATATATATATATATATATATATATATATATATATATATATATATATATATATATATATATATATATATATATATATATATATATATATATATATATATATAATATATATATATATATATATATATATATATATATATATATATATATATATATATATATTATATACACACTGTATGTTCCTTCAGTAATAAGTACTGAAACTGTCGACCAACATTATGATATGGGGATGCAGGGCAATGCATTTGTCCTGCCAGATGGATCATGAGAGCATGCATGGCGACAGTGTATGGTAACCCATCCAAGTACTGACCAGACCCAATGCACACAAATACAAATACAAAAAAATTTAAATTGTTTTTCTAAATCAAGGGTAAATATTTGTTGTTTCTCTACATTCTTCTAATTAAATGCCTCTATTTTCTGAGAATGGAATAAGGAACAATAAAACGCTGACGAGAAATCAGTGAAATAGACTAAGAAAAACTGAAGGAAACCGTACCATGAAAATAAAGGGAAAAAACCCACAAGAAAAAAAAGTCAGACTTCAGTGATAGGTTTTTCCCTGCTACTAACTTTGGATCTCTCTCTAAACTTCTGCTTTTCCATAATCTCGTACCCGTGACCTTCAAGCCTGGGCTACAAAAGTGCTTGGGCATGCCCCTTCCTACTGTCATTTGCACCTAAAAACAAGTAAAAAATTACGCCAAAGTTTCTTCGGCGCAGTCGAGTTTTCTGTACAGCGTATAATCAAGGCCACCGAAAATATATTTATCTTTCGGTGGTCTCGGTATAATGCTGTGAGCCGCGGCCCATGAAACTTTAACCACGGCCTGGTGGTGGCCTATCTTATATCGTTCCCAGAAGCACGACTATGGCTAACTTTAACCTTAAATAGAAACTGCTGAGGAGGCTAGAGGGCTGCAATTTGGTATGTTTGATGATTGGAGGGTGGATGACCAACATACCAATTAGCAGCCCTCTAGCCTCAGTGGTTTTTAAGATCTGAGGGCGGACGGACAGACACAGCCGGCACAACAGTTTTCTTTACAGAAAACTAAAAAGTGATGCATTAACTTCCTGCAAATAAATTCTATTGCCCAATATAAGCTCCTCTCCTCGAAAGGGCAAAGGGCACGCCATTATAGGTGACAGGGGAGGGGGAGGGGGGAGGAGTGCCTCCCCGTCCACCCCTCCCCCCCTCATGAAAGAACACCCGGAGACACGCGTCAAGTTTTTCCCTCTCTGAAGAATGTACGGAGCTGTCAAATCAGTGGTCGAATTTTTTTTTTTTACAGAGTACGATGTTGTAATTGAAGTCGTTATCAACGTCATTTTTCATTGCTGTTTTTATCGTCTGGATAATAATTATTATTATTATATTATTATGGCTACTGTTGATATTGTTAACATAATTTCTATATTATCAAAACTAAAACCGTTAATATTATTACAACGAAGCACAGTAAGCAAGAAATTTTTACACACACACACACACACACACACACACATATATATATATATATATATATATATATATATATATATATATATATATATATATATATATATATTTATATATATATATATATATATAGTTTACAAAGGAAGGAGAGAGAGAGAGAGAGAGAGAGAGAGAGAGAGAGAGAGAGAGAGAGAGAGAGAGAGAGAGAGAGAGAGAGATAAACAAACCCATATTCGTACGAACAGCGATAACAAAAGCACCCATACTTCCTCCCTCCCCTCCCCAACCCCCCTCCGAACAAAGGCTTCCGAAATCTGCAACGTATCTTCGCTTCTAACCTTCCCTCCCGAGCTGCCACCGAACTAGTTCTAAGGCTTCATCCGTCCACCTAATTTTGTCTTTCGCCCCTTTTTCTTCTTCTTCTCCTCTTCTGGTTCCCATGGCACATGTACACGCTGCAGGTGTCTGAACGACTCTCTCTCTCTCTCTCTCTCTCTCTCTCTCTCTCTCTCTCTCTCTCTCTCTCTCTCTCACTTTTATACCTTTTTGTTCAGCAACTACTGAGAAACTTTATTCTCGAGAGGAAAAATACTTTCGTCTTTTTTTTTTTTTTTATCTTTTCCCTATCTCTTTCTCATTTTTTTTTTTTTAAGTTTTAACAAAGTAGTAGTCGCCCTCCCCTTGCCGCTGCTACTAGCCAATCAACGCAGGCGTGCACTGCCCGGGCACCGGCTATCTTAAGACAATAAGGTTGGATACAACACCCGGACTCGAATGACTATCGCCGAGTTATACCGATTCCCTAGACTCATAGTCCCCTAGACCCATATCAAAACGGATTATGAACAACGACTCGTCAATTTCGGGACAACGACGACGGTCTAGCCCTCGAGAACGACCATCCCGGATAAAACTTTTCCCTTCCCAGCAGCGGCGGCACGAAACGACAGCGCGGCGAACAACAATGTGGGAAAGGGCGATGCCAAACGATATTTTTGGAGTGCAATGGCGCCGGATGCCGCGAGTGCCAAGCGGTGGATGGACGCCTTATCGCCAGGCCTCAGCTCCCAGCACCCTCACCAGTTGGTCTCAGTCTGTCTCCGGAAACAGTCGCAACCATGAGGAATAAGTAAGTCCCCCCCTTCTCCTCCTAATTCTGCAGCATAGAAAACGACATACTTTTTTCCGACCCCCCAAGAGTGTCGAGGAGAAACTTCATGCGAGTGTCGTTGGTGACGGAGTTTGGAAACTTTAAAAAAAAACGCTTAACTTTGCTTTGAAAACGGAGTTCTTCGTGTGGTTTCTCAGGCGTGTTGTTCAGAAGTGCTTTTGTTTTTTAGAATTGTCGACTGATAGTGGGGCGAATTGTGCGCTGCGACGAGATGACGGGACGATGTTCGTTTCGTGGAAGTGAGGCGCAAGGAGAAAGGAGGCTCAAAGTGGGTTTAGCGAAGTTACACAAGACGAAATGAAGGTGCTTCTCGAATTTAAGAGATCGTTGAATGACAGATGTCCGACGCTAGTTTTAATACGCGCTCGTCACTGTCTGCAGGACAGGATTTAACAATGTTATGGAACCTACGTTCGAACAGAACAGTGCTTCCAGTAAGCTCCTATAGACCTTGTGTTTGAAACACACACAATATATATATATAAATATATATAATATATATATATATATATATATATATATATATATATATATATATATATATATATATATATATATATATATAATTATACACCAGCATTAAGCACCTATGTTTATTAAGAAACTTTTTTAAGTGCGTACATTCTGGGCACTTGTGTGTCCAATCGTACACGTGAAAAAAATTAAGGATAATTATACATCTTGTCTAAACTACAAAAATTATGCGTAAAGATACATCTTATATAACTATAAAAACCATGCATAAATATACATCTTGTATAAACTACAAAAATCATGCATAAATATACATCTTGTATAACTACAAAGATTTTTAAAACTGGTCGCCAAGTTGCGTAATCTTACTAGATTTAAATGAAATATAATTTCTTTTTCTTTCCCCCTTGATTTGAAGATCCGTTTAACCAACAAATTCTTGCATACTAACGTGGTTATAAGAATCTTGTCTATTTCGCCATCTTCTCTAGACTCCTTAAAATACGTTCAGCTTGCTGAAGTGTAAAATAGGCTATATATCATTAGTATAACATATGGGCATAAATCATAAAAATAAGAAATACGCGAGAAAGGATTAGCACAACTAAAAACATCGGAAATTTGAGAAAATTATTTTAAAAGTTATTTTCATTTGTCCGAGAAAATATCCGTAACATCACATAAATCTATGAAGACGGGTCCAAGCGCTGAGAAATATTCGTCACATTATTAAAAACGAACAACGTAAAAAATCGGATAAACTTCGAAAAAACTGGAAGTCATAGTCTACCTTGAGAGAGAGAGAGAGAGAGAGAGAGAGAGAGAGAGAGAGAGAGAGAGAGAGAGAGAGAGAGAGAAAGTTAACACAAAATATGGACTGACCAAATTTTGAAAACATTTAAGATGACGAAAAACGCTGACGGACCAAATGACTCAGCCTTGCGGACACCATTACCCTTAAAATTAATTTTTTTTGTTTTAATTACGTAGCTGGGCGAATTTTTCCACTGCACTTCCTAGTAGCGTCATCAACGCCCACCTGGACACACGCACGCACGCACACACACACACACACACAAACGCGTCCCTTTCCCCCATCTAGTGCCAAAATCTACTTCCTCATCAACCATCTTCCACGCATCAACCTCGTTTTCTTTCGTTTTACTTCGTTCGACCTCGTCAAAGCCAAAATAGATGGCGAGAGAGAGAGAGAGAGAGAGAGAGAGAGAGAGAGAGAGAGAGAGAGAGAGAGAGAGAGAGCACATGTCTGTACGGGTATAGCCTGTATACGATTTAAGTCATTTCATGAGATTTTTACTACAAGAAGAATGTTGCACTTAAATTCTAAAATGGCTAATACTTGAATGATACCAATTATCTATTTTAAGTACAAAAAGAATGTAGCACTTGAAGGTTTAAATAAGTATATATATATATATATATATATATATATATATATATATATATATATATATATATATATATATATATATATATATATATATATATATGAAGTTAACTAATTATTCATTCAAATTTCACTTTTATCTCGAATCTACGCATCTCAAAAAATTAATATTTTAAAATGTCAGTATTAAAGACATTTAACTGACATAAAAAAAGGACTCTTAATACTCATTCTAATATGTCACCTGCCATAAACAACGTCATAATAAGGCCTCCCTAAATAGCCTTTTAATTAAGGTTGAAATAATCTCAAAGTTAATCCTAACAGACGTATGGGGAGTATAAAGTCAAGCATCATCAACCGTTTATAAATAACGGCGCTCAAACTAAACGCGATAGTTTATGCTTATAAATAACGGTGCTCAATCTGAATGCGATAGTTTTGTTTATAAATAACGCAGCTCAATCTGAAAGCAATGGTCTCAGCTTATAAATAATGTTTTATCTTATTGCTTTCAAGTACCTGCTTATAAATAACGCTGCTTAATGTAAATGCGATTGCTTCTGTTTATAAATAACGCTGCTCAAACTGAAGGCGATAGTTTATGCTTATAATCAACGCTGTTTAATCTGAATGAGATAATTTCTGCTATAAAAACAACGATGTTTAACCTAAATGTGAAAAGCGTTTCCGTTTTTGAGTAACGTTAATCTCTAAGTACACTATTATATTAGCCTATTATTAACCAACGCTGTACAACTTGAATTAGACTAACTTTCCGATTTAAATGTAATTGTTCAACTTGTATTAGACCAAATTACATCCCATTACTATATCACTAAGTCTGTGTCTGATTCATTTTTAATGTGGAGGCTGACGGGGCTGGCAAACTAATGCGGAAAGGGTTACGAAAAAGCAAAAAATATAAATAAATAAAACTATTGCGTACAATTCTTGACCGCCTAACCTGAAGTGGTTAAACGCTTACAGAGTCAAGAGTCAGTTTCATATTCTCCTGAAAAGGTTCACGTATTCTTGTCTTACCCGAGAGAGAGAGAGAGAGAGAGAGAGAGAGAGAGAGAGAGAGAGAGAGAGAGAGAGAGAGAGAGAGATAAAAATACAGTTCTTTTCCAACACGCCAAAGTTTTAGTTCCTTGTCCTCTCTCTCTCTCTCTCTCTCTACCCATACTAGGACTACATTCATACATACTTAAGTTACATAACCATACACTTCCAAACAACTAAAAATTGTGGGCATGCGCACGTTCAAGAAATTACTTGAATATAAGAAAACAACTACACATTCTTCTAAGGTTCTATGAGCGCCAAATAATGTAAGAGCAATGGCTTGAAAAAATCGATATTTTTAACCCTGGGACTGAATACTTATATAAAATTTAAAACCTTTAATAAACTGTTTTTGTTCAGCGTCAATGAATGGTACTTACGAAAGTGAGTTATGCTAAAAAAAGTAACGACAAGTCTTGTTATTCAAATTTTGTAAATAATTACATACCACATTTAAAACATTCAGATATAGTTCCCTATCATACGTACACACATTGATATATGTATATATATTCACTTACACAGTCTACATGTACTGTATATTCTATACCTTCCTCTACACAAGCACATACGAATTACCTCAGTATATAAAACTAACTAAATCTTAATGTTCACCGACGATCAAAGCGACAGCGTCAAAGGAATCTCACGTCAGCTTATGACATGACTGATTGTATCTACACACACGCATTACTTCAGCATCAAAACAAAGTAATAAATGGCAAAGCAAGATAAAATAACAAGGTATCAGCGAATTAAGAAAATGGATATATATGAATACACAAATATATTTATGAACAACCTTCAGCTTTAACACACCTGCCTGTCAGCATCAATGACTAATTATATTTCAATTAAAAGTAATAACATCTTG
Source organism: Macrobrachium rosenbergii (assembly GCF_040412425.1). NCBI lineage: Eukaryota > Metazoa > Arthropoda > Malacostraca > Decapoda > Palaemonidae > Macrobrachium > Macrobrachium rosenbergii. Next base: position 27,643,109 of record NC_089787.1, on the reverse strand, counting down.
CTGGAGAGAGAGAGAGAGAGAGAGAGAGAGAGAGAGAGAGAGAGAGAGAGAGAGAGAGAGAGAGAGAGAGAGAGAGAGAGATTCAACCAATAACAACTGCTCAAAAGTGTTATAAGGAGTCGAAGCAATATTTCACTGGATACGAGAGAGAGAGAGAGAAATGACGACATAGGTCTAGCACTTGCTCAAAGGAAGGGTTCTCTGTCAAGGATACGTCACAGCCTTTAACCGCCAGGTGATCTTGGTCGCTATCAAGCATGCCTTTAAGGCCGGGGCTTAAAAAGGCACCCGTTATGATTGCAGGTCAATGAATCTTCTTTATTCTGGCTCTTAAATTGTGCCAAGTGGCCCGATAGAAGAGGACCTGGGATTACCGCAGAGTGACAGGTCTTCTGACATGAATAACGATTGAGTCGTAATGAGGTGGTTGATCTGCGTCATTGGATATTCATTCTCCCTCTCTCTCTCTGCAGTTTAATCGCATCTGCCCCTGTATTGTAATTCATACACACACACACACACACAGATTACCCCCATGAGTGGAAATATTTGTAACTTACAAGTAACCAATGCACAGACAGCTCAGAATGGTTTGTAATGTAAGTCTGGTTTTTAGACTAGAACCTAAAATAATTTCGTGGTTTCCGGTATAAAATCCCTAAGGGGAAAATCTAATATACATACATACATGCATACATACATATACTGTATATATACATATATATATCCATTGAAAAGCGTTAAATGATGTCCCTGTCTTTGTAAGTGGTTGGTTTTTAAATATCATCTCATGCATACTTATCAAAACGTCCTTTGACAATCTCATATTTCTCAAGACCACTTAAAAATGGCTGACGCAAATAGTAGAACATTTAAAAACAACGTACTTGGTACGAATACACTTTACATATTATGTACAAGGGGTCAGCAAATAGTAAAACATTTAAAAACAAAGTACTTAGTACGAATACACTTTACATATTACGTACAAGGGGTCACTGTGTAAAAATACATGAATGTTACTTGAGCAAGTACGTATACATGTTTGTGTACGTAAGTTTTACGAATAGCCTTACTCTAAGATTCAATTCGCAGAAGTCTCGATCACACAAAGGGCCTTTAAGAGGAGGCTTACTTGGCAAACGAGGAACTTGCGTGTAATCCAATAGTTGAACTTAAGCTGGTTCAAGTATTGTGCGATAAACCATTGTCGACTCCGAAAATACACCAGCTCTCTCTCTCTCTCTCTCTCTCTCTCGCTGAGCACTACTCGATTGTTTGGAAATTTTAAAACTTGCAGTAAATCGGATATGAAGTGAATGTATTTGAAAATTCATGAAAAAGTATAGAAAACAACAGCTAATAAAAATAATATTGGTCTCATAATTACGTTTTTTTCAGTTGATTTCTAACCCCCTCCCTTTGCCCATCTTAATCAATTTCTTTCAAATTCATTGCTAAGTCATTTGGAAAGCATCTGACCTCTCACTCCTTCAAATATGTATAACTCTTACCCCTCGTTCTTTCTAGTTTCGAGACGCCATGAAATTGACGAGTTTACGTTTCGACTTTAACGACAGTTTTGAATCATTTGGGGAACGAGATTTTATTGGATTGGCTGCAGCTGTTGCCTTTGGCGGGTTTCTAATGCGTCTGAGCATCGAGGACAACTTGCACATCCGAATTCTAAGAATATTGCAATGAGTAGTGTAGGGGGTGCTTACAACGATTGGCAAGTTATCTAAGATGAGTTCGTAAAAAAGAAAAATGGAGCCTTTTTCGCACATTATGGACTCGTGGGAGTTGCTCTAGCACTTAAATACCGCCAGTGGACGTCAAAATATGTGCGTCACGCGGAATACCCATTAATAATCCGGCACAGAAGTATCCAACCCATAGACCATGCGTCTAAATGATGTTTCAAGCGACTATAGATTATTAAAACAGTGGCTCCTCTTAGCTATCAGGACAACAGCCCAGCTTTGTTTGCGACATAAAAAGCGAAAACACTGGCTTTCTAAAACATACAACGCACAGTTTCTGTGAAAAACGCAGATCGGGCTAAACTAAGATGTGGGGAACAAGTAGTAGTAGGGCTCGGCCAAAATAAATGCCGTGGGTAGTGCGCAGCGCGTGAAGGGTCTGCCACCTCCATATTTAGCCCCGGGTCTCTCTCTCTGTCTTCTTGGATTTTCTACTCCCCTTACTGTTTCAGTGACTCACTTTAGTCCTTCCCCCTTTTCGTTTTTCCTTTTCATGCTGATGTGGCCTCGCACTCTGCCTACTTTCTGTAATTGTACTAAGGAAGCCATTACTTAAACGACTTCATATTTTGATCAAACTCACGAAAACTTAACAGGAAAATAACTTAGCTTCCCATAGGCCTATATCTGAAATCCAGTGCACTTACACAATTCTGTCCGTTTGGTACACCAGGTTTATAAGACTACAAGAGAAAAAACGCAAGCTTAGGACGAAATTACCATTTTCTAATTAGACAACTCCAAATCACAGCAACTGCAAGACTTAAAAATCCCGAAAATAAAATAACTGCTCATTGCCATCACCCAACTTCGCTATTGCAACAGTGAAGTAACCAACCACCGAGATTAAATGATGAAACCTATTACAAATTTCCCACATTTTTTACAACTGTCATTTGGTTGTCATTTATAAATAGCACATATGCAAGCATGCCACAAGTATAGTTCAATGTATTTCACAATTGACATTGCTTAATGTGGATACACATAACTACCTGTATTGAGACTACGCGAGCAATATTGACAGCGCCCATTACCTGACGGATACGATATCTAAACTTCTTTTAAATCCTAACTTACGGTAACCTAGACCAATACCGTATTATGTTAATAGAATACTGACCTTTTTGGCAAAATAGAAATAGAGCGAGGAAATAAGCAGTTGCCAGTACAACAAACTACTTAACCAGAGTTCTCAGATCAACCATATTGCTGGTTGGACTTGGGCCTAACAATTAAGCATGTCAACCATATTGCTGGATGGACTTAGGCCTAACAATTAAACATATCTTTTTTGCATATATCGAATATTAAAGGCTTTACAAGACAACCGTCTCTATATTACAGTTACATGGAAACCAAATAACACAACTTACAAGAAAAGGCACCGCATCCTTGCTTACACTGCAGACTTAGAGTGAACTTAAAAAACCTACCGTTGGATTTAGGCCTAACAACTGAACATACCTTTTGCCATTATCAAATATTAAAGGCTTCATGAAATTACCGTCCTTATATTACAACCATACTACAAATAAACAACATAACTTACAGGAAAGGGCACAACCTCCTTGCTTATGCAGTGGATAGTCAACTTACAGAAGAGGCTTTATGAAACAACCGCCCTTATTTTACAACCACACTACAACCAAAGACCATCACTTACAAGATTGATTGATTTACTGTTACTTAAACTGGCGTTACAAAATCTAGGTTACTGACACTTGAAAGAAAAGGTATGCCACCACCTAACTTACACAGTCAATAAAGAATAAACTGACAGAGGAGCCCGCTGTTTGACCGACTTCCCAAGGACACCGAAACCAAGATTGTTTACATTTTGCTTCTTCTTCTTCTTCTTAACCTTCTTCTTCTTGTTCTTTCCCGCAGGGCGTTGTTGTCGCTGCTCTTAGCCATGATGGTGCTCTTTGCACGCACCTCAGCATGGGACCTCTTCGCTGATGATGACGATGAGTAAGTTGTCTGTTTGTTTATTCATAACTTGTTTACATGTTTGCATACTTGGTTATTTACTTGTTTATTTTATCTATATGATAACTCATTTGTTTATCTGTTTACTCCTATTTGTTAACTTGATTTTAACTTATTTGGATACGTGTTTACTGACTTATTTTTCTATTTATTCTGTTTATATTTAACTGTTTATCTACAAGTTTATTTATTTGTTTATCATAAAAGAGTCTGACCTGATACCCATGTCTTTCCTCTTTCAGTGATGACGATGATGATGATGATGATGATGATGGTGATGACGGCGACGACGACGATGATGATGATGATGATGACGATGATGATGATGACGACGACGACGACGACGACGACGACGACGACGGGGACGGGGACGACGAAGACGACGACGATGATGATGATGATGATGAGGATGATGACGATGAGGATGATGATGGTGATGATGATGATGACGACGACGATGATGAGGATGATGATGATGAGGATGACGATGGTGATGATGATGAAGACGACGATGATGAGGATGATGACGACGAGGATGATGATGACGATGATGACGACGATGATGACGATGACGACGACGACGAGTAACTCTCAGAGAACTCTTCCGTTCAGCCAACATCGAAATAAGTCGTCATTGTTGGAGGAATCTACGTCGTGAAATCCCCTTCTCGAGACCGTGGTGGCCTTACAAAGGGAAGAAGTCGTCGTAGTAGATTCGTATTCGATAAAAACCATTCATAAAATATCCATAAATAATAATAGTAATAATGATAATATCCAACTAACGTAATTTAATTTACTACTTATTATTTTTTTTCTTTCTTTCGTCGTTGTTTCAAGTCGTTGAAAGCCGTTAAAGCGTCTTCGTTCATTTTTTTAGCGTCAAAGTCTCGTCTCGTGTACTAACGGAGGTAAGGTAAATCACAATCTTCAGCAGAGAACAACAACAACAGTAAGCGAAAACAATAACAAAAACCAACAACGTAAAGATGAAACAAATTAAATAAAATAATTATTACATAAATATTCATTCCCAAACCGGAGACTCCGATTCAAAATTTCAAATATCAGCAACGGAAAATTTTAAAAAGCCGCGATCAACTGTCTGTGACTTACCTTACCACGCTCATAATCTCGTTTAGGTTATCAGTAACAATAAAGATATAATAATAAAAAAATAAATAAATAAGTCATCACACTGTATAGAATCCAAGCGACGTGTCCCACCTTTGATATATAATGACAATAATGAAAGAACAGCAATAACGTCATCATCCAGATTTCTAAGAGACTGTCTCGTACTAAGAACCTCAAACGATCATGACTTGTGTGTCTAATCTAATAAATGAATTTTAAAAAAAGGAGGGTCGCTTGTGTTCTTTTTATTTAAAAGTGCACCCGCGTGACTCATGAGCCCCAGTGTGTGTGCTCGCTATTTTGTACTATGAATAAAAATTAATAAAAAAAACACACTCGCTTCTCTATTTTTCTGTGCAGCCGTGCATAGTATTCCCCTTATAATCTTCAGGTGCCCAGAGTTAGAAAAATGGGCAAAATGTAAGAAAAGCCTAACTCTAATGAAGGACAGTGTACAGGCTGTGATGGACCCATAAACAGACTTCTACAGCAAATGGCATAGAAAAAAAACTAAATCTAAACAGAAATTATGATATAGGCTGTTAAGTATACCTAGTTTTACCAGACCACTGAGCTGATTAACAGCTCTCCTAGGGCTGGCCCGAAGGATTAGACTTATGATGGACCCATAAACAGACTTTCCGGGAGCAAATGGCTTTGTGAAAAAAGCCTAAGTCTAAACCTGAATAATAATATGGAATGTTATGAACCCATAATCAGACTTCTACAGCAAATGGATTAGTAAAAAAAAAAAGCCTAAGTCTAAACAGGAATAATGATACGGAATGTGATGAACCCATAAACAGACTTCCCGAGCAAATGGCTTAGTTAAAAAAACTAAATCTAAACTGGTATTATGATATAGGATGTGATTCACCCACACAGAGACTTCCAGAGCAAATATAGTAAAAAAAAAAAAAGGCCTAAGTCTAAACAAGAATTGTGATACAGGCTGTGATAGTCCCATAAACAGACTTCTATAGCAAATGGAATAGAAAAAAACTAAATCCAAACAGGAATTACTATATAGACTGTGATGGACCCATACAAAGACTTCCATAGCAAATAGTAAAAAAAAAAAAAAGGCTTAAGCCTAAACAAGAATTGTGATGCAGGCTGTGATAGTCCCATACACAGACTTCTATAGCAGATGGCTTAGTAAAAAAAGTCAAAATCAAAGCAGTTATTATGATATATGCTGTGATTGTCCATAAACAAACTTCCAGAGCAAATGGCTTAGTAAAATAAAAATCTTAATCTAAACAGCTATACTATGATATAGGCTGTGACAGTCCTATAATCGTACTTCCACAGCAAATGGCTTGGTAAAAAAAAAAAAAAAAAAGCCGAATTCTAAACAAGAATAATGATATGGGCTGTGATGGTCCCATACACATACTTCATGTAATAGCACAACAGCTTCGTAAAAGCAATAGACCGATGTCCAAATCAAATAGATTCTGAACAAGTTTTTAAGAAATATACCAATATCCAGTTCATTCCCCCCTAGAACACGATGAATCCTCGATGAAAAAAATTACGCAAATTCACTCCCCACGTAATTCTGGTAATTTACAAGCCACCTCAAGTAAAAAAAAAAAAAACACACACACACACATACAACCTCCCTGCCAGCGGTAAGCCACAAATTACTCACGGCAGGAATGAGTGTGTCGTACAACCGCAGGTGTCAGGCGTTCCGGCCAATGTCACGACTGATTTCAATTAGTGACACTTGAGATTTCATCAAGGCTTCGCATCCACCTTCCTAAGATTGCAGGTGTCACGCTGAGTATACATTACCCGTGAGCTATTAATTAGAAGTTCGTTAAAAGGTGCCGCCGATGATAGTGTGTCGTCTCAGGTGCTATTAGTATGTAAAATTGAATTGAACTGAATATAAAATTTAGGGCAAAGGCCAAGCGCTGGCACCTATGAGGCCATTCGGCGCTGAAAGGGAAATTGGCTGTAAAAAGGTTTGAAAGGCGTAACAAGAGGAAAACCTTGCAGTTGCACTATGAATCATTTTTAGGAAAGTAAGATGGAAGAAAGAGAATATGAACGGAAGTACAGTAAAGGGAATTATAGTACATTACTCGTTAAAGGATCTGAAATGTTTTAAAAGTAAATGCGAAAAATTAATTTTACTAATGTGGTCCATAATTTTTGTTTCGAAAACTCAGATAGCTTTGTTTAAAAAATGTGAAAAATTAAATTGAAATTGTAATGTGGTATATAATTAAAACAACTCCGATAGCCGAGGTAACGCATATATTGAAATAACGGTCTTTTTAACATTCACGCATACCCCGGGGTATGCTTGAACGTTAAAAAGACCGTTATTTCAATATATTCATTACCTCAGCTATCTGCGTTTACTTTAATTATATACCACATTACAATTTCAGTTTAATTTTTCACATTTTTTAAACAAACCTATCTGAGATTTCGCAAAAAAAAAAAATTATGTACCACATTAGTAAATTTAATTTTTCGCATTTACTTTTAAAACATTTCAGACCCTTTAACGAGTAACGTACTAACATTACTAAGAGGTGATAGGACAACCAACAAAACAGTGAAACTTCTTCAATACAAGTTAAATAAAAAGGAGAGAGAGAGAGAGAGAGAGAGAGAGAGAGAGAGAGAGAGAGAGAGAGAGAGAGAGAGAGAGAGAGAGAGAGGAGTGCTTTCTCTCAAAAGGATGTTTACATTACCGCTGCAAATCTAACACTTCATCCTTTTCCTGTCTTTAACCTACACAAAAGCTCTCAGGAAATCCTAACAAAGGCTAACTGTCTTCCTCTCTCGCTATGCAATCGTGCATTACATTCAATTCCATATTCTTTAATACATCGGCTATTTGCATTCTTGAATTGTCCATATTAATACTCGCTGATCTATTTTCCCCCGCTTGCATTTATAGCTGTTACCTAACGCTTGATACGTTTCAGTTTAAACCCTTTCATCCTACAAATCCTTTCAAACTCATCTGATAAGTCTGCACCATCCCTTCACTATCACAAACTCCGTATTACGTGCGAACATCAACATTTCACAATATTTACAATTTCTCTCTCATTAGACTTCAGTCATCACTCCGTCGAATGGAATGGAATACAGAGCTTAGGCCAAAGGCCAAGCACTGGGACCTATTAGGTCATTCAGAGCTGAAAAGGAAATTGACAATAAAAGGTGTAACAGGAGGAAAACCTCGCAGTTGCACTATAAAATAATTGTTGTTCTTCCAAGATGGAAGAAAGACAATATGAATGGAGGTACAGTAAAAGGAATGAAAGGGGTTGCAGCTATGGGTCGAAGGGACGCCGCAAAGAACTTCAGTAATGTGCCTACAGTGCACCATGTGAGGTGCACTGACAGCATTATCCACGTAAGGAGGTCACTCCGTCGAAGAAAATTGAAATAATACAATTTTACACCAAAGAGTCACTCCCAGTTTATATATTTGAACGGAAGGTTTGCTCCCACCATAATTGTTATTAATAAATAGAAAGTAACCAGTCACCACTATCCCCTACTATTCATCTCTGTCAATTCTGCTCACGGTATTTCTGGTATTATACATATACGCCTTCTCCCTTTAGCCTCACAATTATACTTTACAACAGTTTCTTAACCTTCCTCATTCTTCTGTGAACCCAAACGGCCCTTTATCGACCATAAAATTTGTCTTTACCAATCAAACCAGTATCTCACACATTACCTGGTAAATTGCATAAATCGACAAGAACCACTATTATTATTCCTATTTTATCAAGGCCAAGCGTGAGCGTTAAGGATAGCGTAAGGGGAATAATTACTGAATTAAACTGAACATAGAATTTATGCTGCAATGGAAATTGACAGTAAAAGGTTTGAAAGGTGTAACAGGAGGAAAATCTCGCAGTTGCACTATGAATCAAGTGTTTGGAGAGGAACAGTAAACGAAAAGAAAATGGGTTGCAGCTGGGGCCAAAGGCACGCTGCACAGAACCTTAAGTAATGCCTACAGTGCACCGCACAAGGTGCAATGACAGCACTAACCTCCTACGAGGAATAATTATTGTTCCCATAAATATCCACATATTCCCTGTAACATTACCATTTAACCTCAATTTTAGACAAATGTATTTTCATCTACTTATACTCTTTTTAAAAACAAATCCCTTGTTTGTCATGCCGGTCGCTGTCTTTAATTTTCTGTGGCTAATACTTATCAAAAACATTTACCAGTCTATATTAGCAACCTAATTCAGTTTTTTGTCTGTAAAGGCCGATGGTATACAGCCAAACTACTATCCTTCACTAGCCTAAGCTGAATAAAACGAAAGAAATTTATTTTTTTTTTACCATAAAGTAAGCAATAAACTTGCCTCTTTTAGTTTTTAACTTAATGTATACAAAAATTCAACCTTATTACTGTAAATCATGCTTCGGTGGCAAGCCCAAAATTGTATTTAACAGCCAACATTTACTTACTTTTTAACTACTCAGCTCTTATTCTATTATACACCAATCCTTGTTTCTCTTTACTGTTCCATTCATTATTGCTTTGGTTGTTAAATTCATAACTTTGCCTAAGAAATGCAAGTGAAATAGAGGAACACTTCTCTACAATTAAAACAAAAGTATACATAACATTAATGTTTGTTGGTTTTATGCCAAGACGACATACTTCACTTAACAAATGTGTCGCAAAGTATTTAACCATAAATAAAACCAAAAATCATATAACATTGTTAATAACCACAAAATTCAAGATTTGGTTAAATACACAATCCCAAAGAAATTAAGTGGGAGGGGGAATTACAAATTCAGCGGTAAACGAATTTCATTTCAAAAATCCCTTGATACCATTCAGCTATTAAGCATCAACACCACTCACTTCAGTGCCATTTATTGACCCTTTAAGCATCCTACTATTATTAGTTTAAAAAATATATCATAAAATACCTTACTTTCAATAAAATAACTTACCTGTTTCCTTCAGCATCTTATATTTTTCTCAGTGTCTGGCATGGAATTGCTCTACTTTGCCCAACTTGGTTTCCCATAAATCAAAATATTCTGAATGATGAGACATAGGAGCTAAAAGCTGAAGCCATCTGAAAGGAAAAAGCAATATATATATATATATATATATATATATATATATATATATATATATATATATATATATATATATATATATATATATATATATATATATATATATATATATATATATATGTATTATATATATATATATATATACACATAATTGTATTATATAGACAGTAAGCCAATTTGCTATAACATGGGATGGCCTATGAAAAGACAAGACAGTGATCATTGTCACATTCATACCTTAACTGCCAAATTATGTATGAACCTTCCATGCAGAACACTTCCGCAACATTAGCTCCTTCATACACCTACACAGAATAATTAGCAGCAAATCAAACCCCCTACACTCAAAATGCACCATTCTCCTCTACCTGGAATGTACTCTCTTGCTTCCTGTATACCGAGGCCTTCCCTTAACACTAGTTCTTTCACCTGATCTGTCACACAATCTAGGTCTTCCTCTCCTTACTCATAACACTTTCACACTGTACACACTTTTTCCCAACCAATCATCCTCCGTTCTCTCCACATAACTGAACCATCTCCAGGCACTTTGATCCGTCCTTCCACCCACACTAAAATTTTCACTACTGTGTTTCTGTGTATCTCCAGAATTATCACCCAACACATATTCCAAACAAACAACTCATCTCTACAGGTTTATCTTTCATTCACATCCCATATCTACAAATCTACCATAAGGTTAGTTATAAATTTGTTTAACCAGACCTCTGAACTACCATAAGGAAGAATTGGCTCTTTTTCTCTGTAATATAGTAGTTTTCTCTTGGGTAAGCCTCAAAAAAGGGAACAAAAGATTGTAACCTTTCCCAAAATAAAGAAAACAAAACATAATGCATTCAAAATGTAAGGGCAAAATTCCAAACGGGAAGAAAATATTGGGCTTTAATAATATTGATGAGGAGGAGAAATCACGGTATTAAACAAGACAGTATTTCATTTTACGGGTAAAGATTTGACTTTATGTGAACTCTTCTAGGACAAGTTTACGGCAATCTAATACGGAGCTGGGTGGAGAGGAAAGAGAAAACTAAGTACAAACCATCTCCAGGGCGCTCAAACCTGCCATAATCTGCCTAAATTATTGCCTACCCATCTAGATACTGTACGCTCTCACGATCTAAAACAGACAAATGAAAAGAGAAACCAAGTGTTAACAAGAGGATGGCTGATTAATCGATTCGTTTCTGTAAACTAGCAACACAACAACAATGGTCACCGACACCATAAGATTTCTTGGAGGTCAAAGTCGAAATGTGATATTAATTATTGGTAAACAATGTACAACATGCTTTTCACATTTCCATATATATTCTTAAGCTAGTGCAAGACCAGTCACAAAACCAACAATACACACTGAATGATGAAGCAAGTTCAGTCCACAAGATAACATTCACCAACCAACTTCTGTCCAAATTAAATTTCTAATCATTTACATACCATATGCATGGGGGGCAAGGGTTCCCTTGTGGGAAGACAGTGAATTTCACCTTACTAAACCCTACATTTCTTGGACCTGTTGTCCTTTTTTCAACATAAAGTCATTAAGGACATTATGACCAACAACAATCAATACTGCATACAAAACCTAAAGTAAAGCATCAGAAAACAAAATAGTTCACAATTATTGTGTGAAAAATATTCACAGTAAAACAGCTTTAATATAACCTCCATACTTTCTTTTTATGCAAAGAATACTTGTAAGCGCAGTGATAATGTCCAATACATAAGTAGCTTTCACTGTCAAACCACCACAACCATTCACATTTTTTGCTACCAAGTTTTCTCTATATGGTGTTAACGCATCTCACCAGTGCTGCCCTTCTCTTCCATCTTGAGCACTATGTAGTATCTCCAAGTCTACGCTACATACAGAGACATAAGTCTTGCATATCACAACTTGTAATTTTCCAACAGTATACAGCCCCCTTGTTTACCAACAGTCCTCCACTCTGCCTCTTTCTAAATAGCCTCTACACTCTCTTTTCTCTACCCTCTAAACTTTGGAATCACAAACAATCACGTCAGAAATTATCTTTATGCCCTCTAAGGTAGGCCCTTTCTCAACTTTTATCATCTGATACGCCTGCAACTATGAGCATCTCCTGTGATACCATCAGTTACTTTGATACATGGAACTACAATTGCCTTTACACCATGCCCACAGCACCACCTCCCAACTAATATCAAGTTTTATTTATATTTTCAATCCTCTCTTTATTTCACAGTCCCTTTTCTAAAGATCCCAAACCTCTCTCCTCTGATTTTACAGCTGATACCACTCCATTTATGCACTACTTTGTATCCCTACTCTACTGGCATAATATAACAGCCATTAACATAACTCCTGATCCGGTACTGTGATACATAGGGCCATTTGCTTCTTAAGTCTTTCTGATCCTGTATCTTATGGTTTTGTAATTTCCTGCCAACTGTTTGTCGTGGTTTTAAGCCGAATACCTTCTCCAGATCTTCAAACATTAGGCAAAGCTTCTAGCATGGTACTTCTCCCAGAGTTGCCTCAATATACAAACTGGCTTTTTGGTTATTTTCCTGGTATGAAAATGAACTGAAAAACAAAATCAATAACTTTTCCTAACTTCAACCTTTTGTGATGCATCTCCATCATTCTTTTCATACGAAGAATCATCTTTTCCTTCAAATTCTATTTCAACACTGCCATTTCTTTTTGTCCCATTTCATATTTAATGTTTCAATATATACTGCTATGAGGCAGATGACAGGTGTAATTAAGGATACATAAATACTAATTTTATTTACAAATATTTTATACACATACAAAAATCTTTTCCATTTATATCCATGAAAATAAATAAATCCTACAATACACTTCACAATAAAGTTTGCATAATTCAAAAGTATACAATAAAACAATAAAGTCTGAATGTTCTCTGCAATCCATGTCCTGCGGTTTGTTTAAAAATCTGACAATCTCACGCCTAACATTACAACATAGAGCAAATACAAAAGGGCCTCTGGGTAAAAATAAAGAGAAACTAATAACAGAAGTTACAAAGGGAACTATGAGCAGTAAAGGTGGATTAAAAAATCTACTTATAAAAATATGCTACTGAATGTTATCATACTCATCATCCTCTCTCTTTCTCTTCACTGCTGAAGAATCCATTTCTAACTTGACTCCTGAAGCTGAAGAAACATTGACCATGACATTACTCGACACAGTATTGCCACCTGATGACAGCTGGATCTTCGGAGTGCTTCCCCCTGCGGGATTGAAAATGTTCGCGATTAACAAGTAATAAAAGCCTCCAGCATCATTGTCACAACCATCAATGTGCTGATGTCAGGTTTAATCTTTAAGGAGTCAGACATAAAACGAGTTTTCTCCCCTGTCTAAATTCTCATTTGGTCAAGATCTTCATTTCTGATCCTTTTTCAAGATTTTCTGGGTCTTCCTTGTGGTCTAATGCGTTACGAAAAATACTTTTCACTGCTAGACAAATTCATCCTAAAATTCAAGGAATTAAAAATCCATTCTCTTTCTATTAATGTCACTATATCTTCACTGCAGCTTAATCTCTTGTTTGCTTCATTAATTTAAATCAAGTATTGAGAAGACAGGAAAAAACTAGGAAGGTAATTCCAATTATTTTAGTGCATTATATAGAGTAACCACTGTAAATACTATACTCTATCTGGCAAACGTTCCTGTCTTCTAAATTCTTGCTTTAACCATCTTCTCTTAGTAATCTGATTGTTCCTGATCCTTCTAAAATGTCCTCTCCTGATTCTTTGCTTGCTGGGTCCACAAGTTCTTGCATCATTAGAATACTAACATGAGAAGTGGCCCACACTGAAATCCTGCATGATTCAGCTGTAATGCTTTCTGCCCTGAGCTTTTTACCCATTCCTTTTGGTTCCTTCCCACCTAACTGTTTAGCTTCACCTTGCTCGAATTTTCACCTACGATTGAAGGCCAAACCCTTTAGGGTAAGCCAAAAGATAGCCAGGTATGACTAAGTGGTCTCATTCAATAATAATCCATGAGGAATGTGGAGAACTGGAAACAGCATTTGTTACATTTCCAACTTTAATTAATAATTTCTGTCTAATAATAATTTGCAATAGTCCTGAAGAAAGATGACGGCTCTGATACTTACAAATTTTAATATCTCGTAAGACCTTGAACTTCTACTAAACCCCCTTCCTCACTGAACTTCTACTAACCCCCTTCCTCAAACACAATGAATCCAATTCAGTTCGCTCAGACTGCTGGTACGGAACATACCACTAATCTGACCTACAGGGGACCTTCTTGATATTATAAAACATGTGATAAAGTCTACAACAAAGCTCAGTAGTTGAAACCATCCCTCTTCCTCTAAAAACTAAATTCTATGACATACCTCTTCCCCTAAAAAAATTCTATGACATAATCACTGTTGTTAAAAGCTCATCTCCTCCTATGTTTATATAACAGAATATAGAATTTAGGCCAAAGGCCAATTGCTGGGACCTAGAGGTCATTCAGTGCTGAAACGGAAATTGACAGTAAAAAGGTATGAAAGGTGTAACAGGATAAAAACCTCGCAGTTGCACTATGAAACAATTGATAGGAGAGGGTGGACAATACGATGGAAGACAGAGAATATGAATGGAGGTACAGTAAACTGAATGAAAGGGGTTGCAGCTAGGGGCCAAAAGGATGCTGCAAGGAACCTTAAGTAATGCCTACAGTGCATCGCATGTGGTACACTGACGGCGCTACCCCTCTATGGGGCCTCCATGTTAATGGCCAACACTAAGTCTTAAAAATTACTTGAAACTTGTCTCTAAGAAATCACATACTATACTTCAAAATGCATTATGGTTCTTCAAAAGAAACTTTTTGGTATCATATCAAATTTTTTACCTTAATACCACCTCCTACTGCTCCTATTGCTGTGTAAATCAAGGTCAAAAAGACCACTGGTTACATTTTTAGACTAAAACAAGGCTGGCCTATAGGATTTGTTCTTGAAATATAGGTGGCAATTGGAGCAAGGAAGCTGAAAGGGTTGGACAGCTAAGTAAGAAAAGACCTAGGGTAACAGATGTAAAGAACTTTAGTATATTAACTTCTACAGTGTTCCCTGTATGACACCCTGAAAGAGTCCAACTGCCTCATATCACTTTGGTCATTTAGAAGAATGCATGACAACTGAAGTGTCTAATCTTTTTGCTCCTTCATATGACTGAATGAGAGGGAACTCATCTAATCAACACTTGCCATTACAACCCTGTGAATCCAAGGCTCTTTATAGCAAAATGTTCTTGTGATCTCTTTCCTACATGTACAGTAATATTTCAGCTAACATTCTACATAACAATATTACAAAAGTCCCTACTCGTCTCAGGCAATTTGTCCAATTTGCTGCTCAAAACCTGAATTATACTTTCAATTTCCCTGATATCAATAATCATGCATTTATCAAGAAGAGAGGATATCAACTTTTAAGTTTGGGCATTCTTCTTGCATTTCCTTCAAGTCTGATAATGGCATTAATTTGACGTTCCTATCAGCCTTCGAATAAAACAATGCCAAACTCTCAATGGGGAAATGTATAACAAATGGCAAACATATATGAATGGCTTGCCAATAAGCATCTAATTACACAATGCTTTTCTTACATATCTGTTGCCACCCAGCAGACTCATGAACTACAGATGTATTGTAACAGTGATTTATATAAAATACTGTATGGCAGAGGAAAGAAGCTGTGGTTAGATGTACAATATCATAAAAAAATGAAAAATGTAGCATCAATATAGTGACTCCACCATATATAAACTCAAAAGGGGTTAAATCACAAACCTATAAATAAAATGTAAAAAAGAAAGAATTATTCATTATTTTCTTACCTACACATTGCATTACCTCAAAAATCATTCACAAACCAAATAAGGCTCATTTCAATACCAAATTGTAAACTGGAAAATGGATGGATTTAGGTATTTTGAATAATATTGTACTAAAATAATATGCAAAACTTAAGCTATTATAACATAAAACATATCTTGCATACAAACTCTCATGTAACTTCTGTCTTGCAGAGGTTAATTTCCCTTGAAGACAATGGAAAGCTTAGAGGGCCCTGACCTCATACACCAGCCTCTTCTGAATTACGCTGCAGAATGACCTGTCTCAACCAGTAAGAAATGGTGTCCTTGAAAAAATATTTAGTCCACTAATGCTTTGACCAAAAAACTCTGAAACCCTAGTCTCTTGTGTGCCTGATTCTTTTGAGGCAGTGTTGGATGGCTCTCAAAAGAAGGGGAAGGAGGTTGTTGCATCATTTTAAGCCAAAGCTAAGACAAAAAATAGAGCAGTGGTAGGATCCTGGGTATTAACCGTCTGAATTTTTAAGATGCACTCAGAAGTAAGGAACAGACCCACTGGCGACCTCCCTTCGGTATTAGTGACTGTGATGGATTTGTCCACCCAAACTTCTGACAACTTTGCCTTCTAAAGACTTGGCAAAGGACAATGATTCTTCAATGTGGTCAGGTGAGCTAAAAGAGATTGCCACTACTTTGTTCGAGGACTTTGTTGGTGATGAAAGTCTTGGATAACTACTAGCAGCCTTGAAATCCAGGTACACATGAAAGTGATGTGAACAGTAGTTACTAACTTCTGATGGGCCAGAACATACATGAACAATACTTCTTCTGTCTTCAAGACTTCTTAAGTTACATGTCTTGGGCATTTGAACTGCAAATGAGGGTTCTATGCAATTGACAAGTTTGGCTGGAATAAATCACAGTTAATCATTTGATATGTTGACAAGTCTATGGTAGCTACATTTGACTTTGGTACAAATTTTACTTCAATGGTGTTATTCCCTATGCTGCAGTATTGTACTTTTATTCTAACTTTGAAACTAACAATGGCTGCATTTAAAAAAAAAATGAACAACAGTTGCCAATTTCAAAAATGTTCTCATGGGTGGTAGTTGTTCTAAGCACTGCAAAAATGTAGTCTTCCAGAATCAAGTATACTGTAATTTTTCCTCACATTCAAAATACTGATTTAGCCAGCAAATACAAAAGAAACATGTGTGACAAATATGTGTCTTGCCCATCTTTTTCAATGAATTGCTAAATTCTGCACTTATCCTTCCCTTCTGCTAACTGTACCCAATATCAAACTGCATTATCCTCATCCAGTAATGTTGGTCATGAGAGTTAATCTGCATGGGTATCCAATGTCAAATTAAGTGTCTTGTATGCAAAGCTTCTGCCATTCTAATTTTCAAATTACAGAAATTTTCATGAAAATTTCATGAACCTAAGCACTGCATCAGTTTTTCGATGTTAAAGACAGATCACTGTTCAAGTGGCTAATATGAGTCTACTTGAATTTAGGGTAATTTGTCTGACAAATATTCCATCTCATATCACAACTTTTAATTATACTCTTTCCATGACTTTTCTACAAATGCTATTTCATCCTCCACTCCCACAGTCTTGCACCACCCACAAGGACAATTGTTCTCACATTTACTCTCCGGAAATCAGTATCTTCCAAATTACATGGTTCAGTAATACTAATCTTTGAAATTCTTTTGCTGCTTCCTCACTTAACAGGCAGGTCTTACATTTCCTTCATGGTTAAACCCACTCTTCAACCTCCTTTTTCTTATTTTCTCCATGCCTGGGCAACCAGCCCAATGAGAGCTAAATAAATCAGTCCAGTGGCTTGGTTAAACTACTGAATACAGTAATAATAATCTGGACCTGGCCTGGAATAGGAAATACATAGGAAATTAGGAAATAAAAACACCTTCAGTAAGACTAATGGATTGTAAAACTAACACTTACCAGGAGGACCAGGAGTAACCTTGAAGATGGGTCTGTTGACACTGACAATCTTCTGGGTTGGACCAGAGGCAATTCCAGTTGCTGGTTTTTGTACTAAAGTTACTGCTTGCGTATTGCCAGTTTTAGTTGCCACCATGGATATTGTGGGTTTGATGGGCGTCGCTGCAATTTTCATTCCAGGACCAGCGCCTCCGAGGCTAATGCGGGCGTTGCCCCCACCCAAGCTATTGGACATGTTCAATTTCTGCAAAATAAGGTAAGCGTGTTAACAAAATGAAACTAAAATTACTGTTTTCACTGGGAGAAGATTTACGACTTATGGAATAGACTCAATCTTTTGTCTAATTATTTCCATTTCAAATGAATTTCCCTGTACAG
Organism: Macrobrachium rosenbergii; assembly: GCF_040412425.1. Lineage (NCBI taxonomy): Eukaryota > Metazoa > Arthropoda > Malacostraca > Decapoda > Palaemonidae > Macrobrachium > Macrobrachium rosenbergii. Next base: position 27,624,870 of record NC_089787.1, on the reverse strand, counting down.
TATACAGAAAAATAATTTTATCATGTACAGTACAGTCTAAAAATCCTCATTACCTTTTCTGTAACAGCTGATAAGAATACATAATGGTTATTACCATTTCCTTTACTACTTGCTTAAAGCACAGTAAACTGACAGTACTTTAAAAAGACTCACAGAAAATATACCTGAAGTTTAAAAGAAAGATTCTAATACTCTAGACAATAAAACCTGACATTATGATTACCTTTTTAGATAGCTTCACCCTATAATTACAGGCAGACAGGCAATACCGATCTGGTGGTAACCGAATTCCATGTTGATTGGCTTTGATTGGTGGGAGTGGATTTGAGTTTCTAGTTCTTGCCAACTCGAGCAACAGCTGGAAGGAAATAAAAAAATTCAAAAACACAGTACAGTACATAAATATTTAAATAAAGTCAAAATTTTAAACAATAACTTCGACCTTCATTAAAATATAACTTTGATATTGCATATTATACAAATCACAATTTCTAAGCCTTGGACTACTACTAAATGCTGGAACGAATCATTTCAAAATTACAAGCTGCTAATTGAGAAATGTATCTACATAGACAATTATGGATCCTGGAACTGCCAAGGGCTCCAAGGATAATTAGGATATGTAGGATATGAAGTAAAAAAAGAGCAAGTCAAGTCGAGATCACCTATTTTCCACAAAGATGACTCTGATGGAGCTTCAGGCATGTCAATGATTTCCCTACTAAAATAAACATAAAATGGCAACATTAAGATGATTTACATTTTTCCTTAGACATACAACCTGGAGTCTTCCATATATCTTCACTGAAAGCTGTTCTGGTTGTTGAAGCTTGGTGACAAGGTACAGTAGTTAACTAGCAAGTTGTGAGTGAGAGGAAGGGGGAAAACACCCATTCACTCAGTAAACAGTGGCTACTTTTTTGTTTGGCAATGGCGACAAATGCAGGGCTTGTCAGCTGTGGGAATGGATTAAAGAATAAGTTGTATAGTTCCCGTGAGAATATAAACCCTGTCTTTCATAGGGAGACTCACCTGTAGAGCCTGGAATATGTAATGCCATATTTTGTTTGTTACCTTAGTCTTAGCAAATAGAACTTTTGGTTCTCCATAATCCCAGATAATCATGAACTAACCCCAACTCCACAGTCACCAATTAGAGTCTGACATTTTGTCTGAGGGTACTCTCCCACAGAGCATGGGGAGAACAAGCAGATAATCATCCCAGGAGCAGGAGCAGGGGTTACAGAAGGAACAGAATAGGGATCAGGAAATGAAAACAACAGTGCTATCCTCTGCAGACACTGACAGCACCTTCTTCACCTTCTCGCTCCTCAATCCGTAATAGTTTTACTGGACAGCACTCGGGAGAGATTCCATGCAGTTTAAAATGACATGCACACCTGACCAGTGAAAATAAGTCAACAGATACTGGAGACATAAATCTAGCACAAACTTGTTCAAACCCTGAGCATCTACACTGATCATTCTTTCTATGAGAAGAATTACCAGGTACCATCATTCTAACCAGTCAAAATCAAACAAAAGTCATCAACAATTCAACCATGGAAATACTTAGTAAAGCTTCACTAACAGCCACAATGAGAGAAGCAAATGACAGCTGAAGAAAATGTAGATGGTGTTTGCTGGGCAATTAGGTGGTTCCCCACCCCCTTATTCACTTATTCGTTAACAAGCTTCAAATATTGAACCAGCTTTCATCATAGGTATAACCAAATAAAATATAAAGGTTTTTATTCTCGTAAGAACAAATTATGATGATAGTCAAATAAAATTCAAGTAATTTAGTACAAAAAAAAAAAAAAAAATTGTTGTTGACTCACATCACGAGGTGGTGGAGATGTAAAGGACTTTTCCATTTGTAAGAGAACTGCCAGTTTTACATCATCCATTTCTATGGTCTTTGTTTTCTTTGCATAATTTGCATAAACTCTAGCATCGTCCAATATCTGGGACACATAACCTGTACCAAATAGAGAAATGAGAAAAACTATAATACATATAATACAGTACATCTACAAACAATTAAACAAGTGATCCTGAAATCTACTCAAAAGTTCTCATTCCAAACTTTATCAACTTTCATCAATTTTTTTTTTTTTGTGAAAATGCAATACAGTAATGCAATTCTATCATGACTATAGCTAATCTTAGCACATAAAAATAAGCCACAAAATAATGACCGTTCATGTAGCATCAAGACCAGGTTAGCCAAAAGGTTAGCAGAGGTGTGAGAACCCTAACACCATTGGTACTTTTCCCTTTTTCTTCACCACAGACACATCATATTTGGCAGCTCATCATTGTTGAGTTACAGGTCCAACCAAATGCAGTTTGGAACAAAGCCAAAGCAACTGACCTTATGGTTCCTGCTTTGGTAGCTGAGTAAGAAATCCACTCTGCAAGAAGCTATCCCACAGACTGATCTGTGTGATGATGCTGTAAGCAAAGTAAGGCATTTTGAGGACATTGAGAAAGATACTAAATGGTAATTTGTCGCTTCTTTTAAATTCTGGTGGTCAGACTTTGTTGTAATGGAATGACGCAATGTTTTCCCTTGGCAAGAAAACACAACAGAGGGGTTACGCTTAGCCTACTTGGGAAAGAAGGGGGAGGGGGATTCCTAAAGGGGAGAGCAACGCCCTTTCCAAACCAGCCAGGTAAGCGCATCGGATCAAAGGTGAGGTTAGGCAAGGTAGGTCTGGTTAGGTCATATTCGCTCTGATATGCCTACTACAGTTGCAGGGTAGCCTAAGCCAGACCACATGACCCCTCCATCTACACTGGTTCCAAGGACTTGTCCACCTATGTCACATTAGGCTGGTTAGGTAAGATTAGGATACAGTACTGTATAATGAGATTTGGGCCTACAGCCTACTAAGTCAGGTTAGGAAGGTGGGGATCCCCTAACCAAGCAAGGCCCTAACATGTTAAATTAGGATATGTTAGTCAAGCCTGGATGAAAATTATCCCTGTTTCACTGTTTTGTTCCTAACCAGAAACCTCAGTTCCCCATTATAACAGAGGGCATTTGGGTAAAACTGAAGACTGCTACCGCGGCCTGGTTCCGGTCAGTAGTCGACAGGGGTAGGCCTATTTACCAGATTTTATTTATGTTTTTGCTTACATTTAAGTCTTTTTTTACGATTTTCTCAAAATTCTATGGGTCCAAATCCCCTAAGACATGATTTTGTTTATTTACATTCCCCCTTCATTCCCTTTGTTTCTTTTACAATCTCTGCTTCTGTTAGCAGATACGCTGCTCATTAACTGTTCATTTTTTAATTTTTTCCATGATTCAATAAATATTTGATAAACCTGTGCTGATCTTGACTTTAAGTGAAGCAGTGAATTTGGACCCTAAACTGTAGAATTACCTGTTTGGCTAGGCTATAACCTTAATTATAAAGCATAGCAAATTGTGTAGACCTTGTCTCAAGTCTAGTTTAGGGTAGGACATACAGGTCTAGGCTAGTCCAATCACATAATGTTCGTTTCTGGTCTGAACATCCCATCAAGCACTCTGTCCCTGGTTGTTTCGGCCATAAGTCATTTAGGTCATAACATCCAAAACAACGCAAGACATTGTTTATGTATTTACTCTCATTATTTTATGTTTTATAAACATCCCCAAGGGACTGGTACTGCAACGGTTGTATCTTGTACGGGACAATTGAAAAAAGAAAGAAATATGTCGAAAAATTATGTCTGTCATGTGGACTTGGAGTTCGGACTGGAAACAAACTTTTACTGTCCAATCTGCATCTATGTAACCTAGGCCTGTTAATAAGAGACACAAAAATTAACAAACAATACGATAGTAAGGTACAATAATGTCTACTGTAGCATATGCCTGCAGGTGGGCTAATTTCGTTCCTTAATAAAATCACGGGCAGCACCAGTACCCCGAAATCTGCCGGGCCTAAATCGAGAAGGGGAAATTCAACCAAGACCAAGCCTCTACCTCCACACACCGCTGGACATACAAATACGCCTAAGACCTCATCCTAATCATATCACGAACCTGACTTTACGCCAAAGACCTTATCATTAATATTAAGGACCTGATTTTATCTCTTTTCGAGGTACCGGTACGGCAGCCGAAGTTGGCTGGCCAAAGCAAGCCAAGACGAGTAAGATATGAGCAATTTTTTAACATCACGGCAACATCTGGTTGATTTTAGGTACTTACGGTACGTAAACTCAAGCATCTGATTAATTACGCCCGGTTCGTAGTCCGTTATGCCCATATCCTTGAGGATAGCAGTCATAACTTGCGCCTCTTTCGGCATCGCCTTCGACTCCTTCGCCATTTTGGGTGTTTACTAACGTCGCTGTTGCCAGATGACGAACTGCAGAGAAGCTTCAAAACAGTGTAGCCATATCCATCTGAGTTTTGTTTTTATTATTCTCTAAGATAGTTTATCTGTAGAGAAACCTGTAAGATATTGGGCGCCCACGAGTTAAGGCATATTTATGCATAGTTTTGGATATTGAAAAAGAATTTTCCTCTCCTTTTTTGCGGTATTTGGTCTGTACGGTTGATCTTGAACTCTTGAAGGGCGGCCCCCTCCCCGCCTACACCACCCACGCACGTTATTATCAATAGCTCAGCAGCTGCTGTAATGGGCGTGATTCTTATGTACTGTACAGTACATAATGGTTTTAACGTTCAGGAATAAAGAATTTTGGAAAGATTCGCTGACTTATATACATAAAATGCCCTTGCCTTCGGACACTGCCATAGGAAAGAAGAATGGGGTATACGAGAATCTACTCAAAAAGCTAATTTTAGAAGCATCAGTCAACTATAAAAGATACAGAGGGAAAATAATGAACAACTTCACGTCAGCGTGCTGCAAAGAACTGAGAAAAAAATCGAAGCATCAAAGATTTTGTAGTATCATCCTTTAGCCCATTGTCTGATACATGTTATAAGGGACCAAGAATTGATAAGGCCTCGTCGATTCTTTCGTCTGACACCATATCGTGATTATTACGTTTAGCATTGATGTTTGTTTCTTTACGGATCATTTTAACACCCTTCCTAATAATTAACGATCTAGGTCAAATTTAATATGAAAATCTACTTCATTAGGATGACTTGAGGGCCACTCGTAAGTCTTAATTAACCAGCCAAACAGATGCTCTGAGCGGATCCTGACTTAGACTCAATAGACCCATAACATCAAGATATCTTGAAGAACCTGTGCATGACTTGCAAGAATGCTTGTATCGGATACAAAACCTCTGCTATTTAAATAAAATCCTGAGTCAATAAAATGATTCCTTATCAATTTTTCTAGTGGGAAACAGCATTCAAAATACGTACTTTCCTTTCGGTGCTTGCGTTCTTATATGAAACGATTTCTATAAACGAACCAATACCAAATTATTTACGCCGCGCGATGTTTGGTTGCCCCAATATTATGAACAGCTGCAACAATACGATACCCTGCAGTCTTGACATGTCTTATTATATTTAATAGCAATACGTTAACGCCTGACTGGTCAAAATAATTAGGTTGGTTCCAATGTCCAATAAAGCCTTGCAACATAAATACATCCTTACCTTTTTCATAATTAATTGCTAATGCAATTTTCCACCTTCTTGCAGTCGCAAATATCTCTAAGACATATATAATTTACACCTATTATTGATAACAATGAAGCAATATCCTCATTGTTCCATTCACTTACTTTTGCCTCGTGTCCTTAAAAAGATACAATGCACCTATTTGTAAAAGGAGAAGGGATTTTTCTTTTTTTCAGACACATTCATAAGTCAGTGGGCATTTACAGAGTATTTAGATCGTCCGATCTGCATTCTGAAAGTTCTCCGAATATTTACTGATAAAATTCATCCTCCTAAAACGCCCAGCCTTAATAATTATTATTATTATTATTTTTTTTTTTTTCATTCTGAGAGCGTGTCTGCCAAACCAACCTTCCCCTCAAGGAAAGGAAATTTCTGTTTGCACGAGTGTCTTCATTTGAAAGAGGAATATTATAACAGAATTAATTACATAGACACATAATATGCCTGGCAGTCCAAGAGGATGAATTTTGTCAGTAAATATTCGAAGAACCTTCAAGATGCAGATCTGATGACCTCAATACTCTGTGAATTTTCATTAACTTACGAATGTTTCTAAAAAACACTGGAAGTCATATATATATATATATATATATATATATATATATATATATATATATATATATATATATATATATATATATATATATATATATATCCTGACTCACATCGAGATCGAACGCTTGCCTTTCAACTGAAACACCCGGGTTTGATCCCGATGTGAGTCAGAAATTTATTTCTGTTACACACGTGATTGTGCGTTGATTATTTATAATATATGTATATACACATCACACACTACATTCATGTGAATACAGAATACATTCATACATCAACCGTACAAGTATATGTTTACTATAAGCATACGTGTCTTTAAATGTATTCAAATATACAAGTGTAATTAAATATACAAGTGTAAATACTTGCACACACATACATATATACACACAGCCCGCACACCAATAAACATGTAAGCATATGTGAATAAACATTTCATTATATATTACTTGTTACTTAGACTAAGTCTATCTGTAACAGCCAAAATGGCTTCTTAACTTCTTGATTTCTTCACACTTTTTCGAGATTCGTTTCGGAATCACTGTTTGTTGTGAAAAGTAACAAGTGAAAAATGCGCCGAAGTTTCTTCGGCGCAATCGCGTTTTCTGTACAGCCACCAAATACAGAGCTATCTTTCAGTGGTCTCAGTATAACGCTGTATGAACAGCGGCCCATGAAACTTTAACCACTGCCCGGTGGTGGCCTGTCCTATACCGTTGCCAGAGGCACGATTATGGCTAACTTTAACCTTAAATAAAATAAAAACTACTGAGGCTAGAGGGCTGCACTTTGGTATGTTTGATGACCGGAGGGTGGATGATCAAAATACCAATTTGCAGCCCTCTAGCCTCAGTGCGTTTTAGATCTGAGGGAGGACAGAAAAAGTGCGGACAGACAAAGCTCATCTTCCAGTGGTCAGATTCGAACTCGCGCACGTTCGTTCGTTATGCTAATGCAAAATGAAGTGACGCTGCGACGTCCCGTTCTGAAAATGACCAGGCAATGACGATTATGTAAAATGACAAACTGTTATGGAAAATGACCAAGCAATGAACATTACGCAAAATATCCAAGCAATGGCTATTAGACAAAGTAGCCAAGCAATGGCTAATAGACAAAGTGTCAAAGTAATGGCTTTTTTGACACAGCGACCAAGCACTGGCTATCAGACAAAGTGACCAAGCAATGGCTATCAAAGTGGCCAAGTAATGGCTATTAGACAAAGTGTCAAAGTAATAACTTTTTGACACAGCGACCAAGCAATGGCTATCAAACAAAGTGGCCAAGTAATGGCTACTTGACAAAATGACCAAGCAATGGCTATTCGACAAAGTGACGAAGCAAATGGGTATCAAACAAAGTGGCCAAGTAATGGCTATTTGACAAAATGACCAAGTAATGGCTATTAGACAAAGCGACCAAGCAATGGCTATTAGACCGAGTGACAAACTACTGGCTATTAGACAAAGTGACAAAGCAACGGCTATCAGACAAAGCGACCAAGTACTGGCCATTTGACAAAATCATCAAACAGGCAAACATGAGCCAATGTGCAAAATGGACGAACGAAGTCCATTAAGCAAAATGACAAAAGAAAAACGAGTGAAAAAAACAAACACGCTCAAGAAATTAAATTACGAAAAAGTAAAAAAAAAAAATAATAATAAAACATCCACTTAGGTAGATCCTCTGAATCTCCCCGGTGCCATACTCTGAATCACCCTCCTTTTTACGTCACCGATAATCACCGAGTCGTCACAGCGGAAGCATCGCTAATGGGCCACGCGACAGTACTAAAAAAAAAAAAAAAAAAAAAAAAAAAAAAAACCGATGCGAAAAAAAAAAAAACCCGATGCGACAAATCAAAGCGACCATCAGAGGCAGATGTGGAATAAAAAAAGACAGGTAAAAAAAAAAGGACAGGTAAATATACCCATACGAAAACAGCTAAAAAACCCACCAGTTTTTTCTCATTTGCACTAAAATCCCCGAGCGTAATTTTTATGCTGTTTCCTGTCGGTGGGGAATGGCAGAAAAAATCGTTTGAAATCGGCCGAAAAATCGGTTGAAATTGACTGCGTTTGACAGTGGCCATTCCGGTCAGATTTGGTGGAGTATAAGCAAATTTTTGCTGGCGGAGAAATTGAAATGTACTGGGAATGCAAAAACACACACACACACACACACACACACACACACACACATATATATATATATATATATATATATATATATATATATATATATATATATATATATATATATATATATATATATATATATATATATACTTTCAATATGGGAACCAGAGATTTCCTACTATCGTCCACCTGAATTCTCTCCACACTTCCGTTTTCCATAGAACCTAACAAACTCCCTTTATTTGCGAGGTAACTCGACAGGTTCCTCTAATACGGCTGCCCAAGGAAATTATTACTTTTCCAAGTTGGGGAAAAAAAACTGACATAAAAATGATTGAATTTCTAAAGAGGTTTTCGTATCTGATACGACTCATTGTCCAGAAAAATTAACAGAATATCAAGACACTGCACCAATTAAATAAGGCTTAACAAAAATGACGCCAAAGAAATCGAAATCCCTTTAAAAATAAATAAAAATTGAAGTTTTTCTGTATGTCAAATGTCTGGGGTCACACCAGCTGTCAGTACTGACATCTCGTCCAAAACACAGTCGTGATTTTTTCACCAATACCTGCCACTTCTAGTCACATATTGCTCTGGTACAGTCAAGACGCTACCAGTAGCGACTGCAGGGTGTAACGGCGCTGCTGATTGTTTATCGTTTATAGTGTTATTATAGAAATGAACACACAGTTGCTATAGCAATCAACTTTTATAGTGTCTGAATCAAAGTGTCCAGTCAGGTGTTAAACATTATCATTTTCTGTATTTCCCTTTACCTCCTCTTACTTCTTCCTAATGGACACTATACTCTCTGGAAGCTTGAATTTCAAGTCAATGGCACCTGTGGTGGGCTTGTTCCATATGAATAGGTTTCATCTTCTAAAAAAAATAATAATAATAAGAATAGCCTCCTACTGACAAATTCTGAGGG
>NC_089787.1:27608123-27610623 GCF_040412425.1 Macrobrachium rosenbergii | reverse complement strand
TATATATATATATATATATATATATATATATATATATATATATATATATATATATGCATATATATAAACATATGTATGTATATAATACATATACATATATGTTTGTGTATATATATTATATATATACATGCACATACATATATGTACACACAAAAATACATACATATATACATACGTAATTCCGCCCGTACAGACGACACTACACGTACGTTCGTTCGTTCATTCACCCACCCATGGCTCGATCGGAAACCGATAAACGAAACCGTTCGTCCGGATACGGATCTATACGTTGGCCGTCCGGTTGACTGCGGGAGATCAAAGCCGTTTTACCCCTACGCCCGCTACTTCCCCCTACGGGCAGTAGGGAAAAGCAGCGAATACAAAATTTAATAAATGAAAGCTTTAATGCGCAGGTCCCCCTCAACACACACGAGAGAGAGAGAGAGAGAGAGAGAGAGAGAGAGAGAGAGAGAGAGAGAGAGAGAGAGAGAGAGATGCAAACTGTATTTCAAAATTCTCTTTCAGGAAATTTTTATGAACTGAATTTAACCAGAAAATATGATTAAATGACAAATGAACAAAAAATGAGAGAGAGAGAGAGAGAGAGAGAGAGAGAGAGAGAGAGAGAGAGAGAGAGAGAGAGAGAGAGATGCAATCTGTATTTCAAAATTCTCTTTTAGAGATTTTATGAACTGAATTTACCCAGAAAATGTGATTAAGTGACAAATGAACAAAGAGAGAGAGAAGAGAGAGAGAGAGAGAGAGAGAGAGAGAGAGAGAGAGAGAGAGAGAGAGATGCAAACTTTATTTCAAAATTCTCTTTGAGGAAATTTTTATGAACTGAATTTAACCAAAAATGTGATTAAATAAATGACAAATGAACAAAGAGAGAGAGAGAGAGAGAGAGAGAGAGAGAGAGAGAGAGAGAGAGAGAATCTGTACTTCAAAATTCTCTTTAGAGAGAGAGAGAGAGAGAGAGAGAGAGAGAGAGAGAGAGAGAGAGAGAGAGAGAGAGAGAGAGAGAGAGGCACAAAGGCAATATTAAAATAGGAGCGGAACAAAATTTTGAGGATTGTAAATAAAAAATATATATATATTCGTGGTTTATTTCGGTTTAATTGTAGAGTCGGGTTAGATCTGTTTCCGTCAATTCTATTGGTTGGGAGTTTGTTCTCTCGAATGTGATTGGTCAGAAGCCTGTTTGATTAAGTTCTATTATATGCCGTTTGTTTGTTTGCCTACGTCAGAGTTTTATACAGAAGAATATATTTCGGGGCTTTGTCTATTTGGTCCTTTTAGTCCTGGGCCGTGTGCATAAATAAATAGAGATAAATATATATATATATATATATATATATATATATATATATATATATATATATATATATATATATATATATATATAATTACCCTTCCTGTTGTCAGCAAGTTTTTATTTTCATTTTCGCGTTGGAGCTAGTTGCTAAGCCCCTGCCTGGCCATCCATGGCGACTGACCGTAATAATCGACTAACTACCAGGTACATAATTCACTGCATAGGTAATCAGAGGCACAATGTGAATTGAACCTCTTTTCTTATGTGAGGAGAGATCCACCATACAAAAAGAATATCAAATTACTGAATAATAATAATAATAATAATAATAATAATAATAATAATAATAATAATAATAATAATGAGTTCGCTTTTCTTATGATTAAGTAGGCCTTATGCCAGCAGCAAGCGATAATATTCCCCAGTTTCTAGAAACCATATGAGCCACATATTAAAATCTCGAATTATAATCCCTCCAGAGAGAGAGAGAGAGAGAGAGAGAGAGAGAGAGAGAGAGAGTAGGAAAATAGCGTTAAATATATGGTCTGTTCGCTCTTGTTCTTTACGCCTCTGGCGTAATGAGATCTCGTATAAACGGAAATATGTTCCCTCAAATTCTCGTAGTTCGAGAGAACGGAACGAATTTGTGGCCTTTAAAACAGTTTCAAAATGATTCGTTCACTGAAGGTACCTGAGGATTTATCTCCAATGAACCTGAGAGTTTGTTTAATGGCGGTTTTCAAGTCCATATCTTGCAGGCGTGGCTAAAAAAGCTGATTTCTGTAACGGCGCCTTAGACTTATAAAGCGAAAATATTACTCGCTAAAATTCTTCTTCTTCTTCTTCCTTGTGGCTCATTTAATATGACCTATGCTTTATCGGTACTTTAATTATTTTTTCATTTAATATGACATGCTTTATCCATATTTTAAATTCTTTTTTGTATCGTGAAAGATACAGCATTGTAAACTACGCATTCCGTAAAAGCAATTGGGACTTTGCGGTTAAGTGGGCGTATTTATAAATAATGGATTTTTCTAATAATGTATAACATTCTTTTTGATAATAATAATAATAATAATAATAATAATAATAATAATAATAATAATAATAATAATAATAATAATAATGGCTGACCACTATTAGCTAGCCTAATAGTGGGCAGTAATGCGATACCAATTAAGT
>NC_089787.1:27588123-27605623 GCF_040412425.1 Macrobrachium rosenbergii | reverse complement strand
TTTTCACTTGCAAAAGCGTAACTTTTTTTACATTCGCAAATATTAATCAAAAAATGTAATTGAATATTGAATTTACTAAACCTTGAGAATAATTTACGCCGAGAAGGAATTGTATCTGATAAGTGCATTTGCCCGGCCGTATGGTCAAAGACGACTGTCTATTACTGCATCTGAACCAAAGGCCTAGGTTCGAATCCTGGCTGGGCTGATGCATTATCAGCTGCAATTCCCCTTACGGGTATGTTATTTCCAAGGTATAATGAAATCGATATTAAATGACATCATATATATATATATATATATATATATATATATATATATATATATGTGTGTGTGTGTGTGTGTGTGTGTGTGTGTGTGTGTGTGTGTGTGTGTGTGTGATTGTGATTTCAAACACTGTAACTTGAGATTATTTGAGCAGGTAACTTTTCTGGCGATATTAAAATACAAAGGTTTTGTAGCTTTGAATTCTATTTCAAAATCATCTGTCTGACCATGTAAAGGAATACAAATGCACTTCCGAATTAATTCAGATGATTGGATTCATACTTTGAACAAAATTATTTTTCATATTTTCAAAGATTCATAAAAGATTTAGATTTTTCTTGCGGTAAGATTTTTTCATATTATTGTAATATCTCTCCTATCTAATTGCTTTATTTAAAAAACCGAAGCAGAGAGAGAGAGAGAGAGAGAGAGAGAGAGATCAATTAAATATTTTATTACAACGTCCAGTTATTTGTTCTTCCATTAAATTCTTCGAGAGGTTAAAAGTTATTATGTTCTTTCACAAAACATTTCTCTTAACACACACACACACACACACACACACACACACATATATATATATATATATATATATATATATATATATATATATATATATATATATATATATATATTATATACATATATAACGTATATATCATTATCCTCTATTTTAGGAAAAAACAGGTGGGTCTGACCGACTGGCTTTTGCTAAATGGAATTCCATTTCCTTTTCCCGTTTCCTAAACAATCCCTTCTTCGGGGATTGTTGCTGTTCTATCCAGGTAATATGAACTGATTCGTATCCTAACCATTAAAATAACGGGGCGTTCTACCCCTCTATCGTCTTCTGATTTATTATTCTTCATGACCTTGCCTGACCCTTTTTGACCTTATCTGACCTTTTTTTTTCTTGCATGACATTTTTTGACCTTGCCTGAGCTTTTTTTGTAAACTGACTGACTTTCTTTTACAATGCTTGACCTTTTTTGCCTTGTCTGACCTTTACTGACCTTGTCTGACAATTTTTGACCTGTCTGACCTTTTTTGACATTGTCTGACCTTGACGTTATTTACACTGCCTGACATTTTTTTTCAACTTGCCTGTTCTTTTTTTACCTCGTCTGACCTTTCTTGACCATGTCTGACCTTGCAGGCATTTTTTTACCTTGCCTGACCGTTTATGACCTTGTCTGACCTTTTCTTCCTTTATGACACGGTCTGATCGGTTTTCCTCAAGACCTTCATCCCCCGCCTTTCCTCTTAATGAACTTTTCTGTCATTATATACCATTAACTGACCTTTTTCTTCATGACCTACCCTGACCAATGTTTTTTTCTATGACTGCCTGACCTCTCTCATATACAGTGACTCTTTTCATTCTCCAGCATCAAAATATCAACAGAACAATCTTTCGTGAAGGAAAGTCAGAGTCACTGACCCTAACAATTGTGACGCCATACATTTATCATCAAGCAGTCAACTACCAGGAAAGACAATGACCTGAGTTGAATATATATAATATGTATATTACACACATATATTTCTTTCGACATTATTATTATTATTATTATTATTATTATTATTATTATTATTATTATTATTATTATTATTATTATTATTATTATTATTATTATTATTATTATTATCGAGTATATGAGGTACGCAATAATGGGACAATGGTTTCACCTAAGCATAAACTAAATGTCTAGTCTTCATAATTCATAAATTCGTTAAAAAGTCTCAATAATGGAACTAATATGCATTACACAACAACGTCTTGTTCATGCAAAAAAAAAAAAAAACTCTCCCAGCGTCAGAATTTATAGTCTACGAATATTAAATGTCTGACCGAATTTGCCATCGCTATCAGAGAAGATATAGGACACTTAACAAAAAGAATGGTTTATCGCTGGCGTTTGAATAAGCTGGCCTTATGCCAGCACGATTTCTTATTCTAAGTGAGCACAGACGGATAAACATTGTTTCTTTTTATGTTTGATGTTTTTCCTCTCCTAAATTTAAAGTTCATCTTTTCAAGTTTATTTTTCTTGTTTTAAATCTAAATAAATTATTTCTAGCTACACATTTCTGGTATAATAAATTATCTAAATGATTTATGTCTTGATATAAAATTCAAACGCTTTCATCAATGAAAAGAATCTTTGACTATTCTCTGAAGATTGGCCAAGAACATTTCCAAGGCTGGTGGGTTCAAAATTATACGTGAGACCGAAAACTATAAAAATGAGAAATAAAAATGTTGACAATTTCTCCCTCCATAAAGTTAAAGGATAAACCTATTTTTTAAATTCCTTTTATAATACCGTGAAAAATGAGCTTTAGGAATCGTCATTACGTTCCAAATTCAGGTTTAAGTTTTGTTACCGTCCTGTTCAGTCGTAAAAGACAGGCTGTCAAAATCCCAGTTAGCCCACAAGACTAATTTTTTTAATTTTTTTACATTGCCTGACCCTTTTTTACAGTCTGACCTCTCTTGACCCTGTCTGACCTTGCATGACCCTTTTTGGCCTTTTTTTAACCTTGCCTGACCTTTTTTGACCTTGTCTGACCTTTCCTTCCTTTATGACACTGTCCGATCTATTTTCCTTTCCTCTTAATGAACTTTTCTGTCATTATACAACATTAACTGACCCTTTTCTTCATTACATCACTTGACCAATGGTTTTTCTATGACCGCCCGACCTTTCTCATATACAGTGACGTTTTTCATTCTTCAACGTCAAAATATCAGCCGAACAGTCATTCGTGAAGGAAGGTCGGAGTCACTGGCCCTAGCATTGTGACGCCATACATTTACCATCAAGAAGTCAACTACTAGGGAAGACAATGACCTGAGTTGAATATATATAATATGTATACTATACATATATATTTCTTTCGACATTATTATTATTATTATTATTATTATTATTATTATTATTATTATTATTATTATTATTATTATTATTATTATTATTATCGAGTATATGAGGTGAGCAATAAAGGGACAATGGTTTCACCTAGGCATAAACTAAATGTCTAGTCTTCATAATTCATAAATTCGTTAAAAATTCTCAATAATGGAACTAACATGCAATACACAACCACCTCTAAATGATGCAAAAAAAAAAAAAAACTCTTCCAGTGTCAGAATTTATAGTCTACGAATATTAAATGTCTGACCGAATTTGCCATCGCTATCAGAGAAGATATATGACACTTAACAAAAAGAATGGTTTATCGCTGGCGTTTGAATAACCTGGCCTTATGCCAGCACAATTTCTTATTCTAAGTGAGCACAGACTGATAAATATTGCTTTCTTTTATGTTTGATGTTTTCCCTCTCCTAAATTTATTTTTCTACGGTTCAAATTCAAATAAATATTTCTAGCCACACTTTTCTGGCACAATAAATTATCTAAATGATTTATGTCTTGATATATAATTAAAACGCTTTCATCAATGAAAAGAATCTTTGACTATTCTGAAAATTGGCCAAGATCATTTTTAAGGGTGGTGGGTCCAAAATTATACTCGGAACAGAAAACTCTATAAAAATGAGATATAAAAATGTTTACAATTGCTCCCGCCATAAATTTAAAGGAGGAATCTATTTTTAATTTTTTTTATGATACAGTGAAAAATGAGTTTTAGGAATCGCTATTACGTTCCAAATTCAGGTTTAAATTTTGTTACCGTCCTGTCCAGTCGTAAATGACCGGCAGTCAAAATTCCAGTTAACCCACAAGACTGACTTAACATTAACAAATATTTTAGACTGTATAAGGAAGAGAGAGAGATTAACATGAATAACAAATACTTTAGAATGTATGAGAGAGAGAGAGAGAGAGAGAGAGAGAGAGAGAGAGAGAGAGAGAGAGAGAGAGAGAGAGAGAGAGAGAGAGTAGGTTATGGAAGATGAAAATAAAAACCAAAAAATAACACGAACTGAAATCCGAGGATTTATCTATTTACCTATTTATTAATTTGTCTATTTATTTATTTAATTATTTATCTATTTTATTTTGGACGCTTCAGGAGGGATACACGCTCTCTCACCCTGACTTTCTCGCTGATTCCAAGTATGAAAGATAAGCCGATTTCGTTTTAGATTCAGCCGGCTTGTGCCAATACAGTTGAGTTGAATACAGAATTTAGGCCGAAGGACAAGCACTGGGACCTATCAGGTCATTCAGCGCTGAAACGGGAAATTGACAGTAAAAGGTTTGAAAGGTGTAACAGGAGGAAAACCTCGCGGTTGCACTATGAATCAATTGTTAGGAGAGGGTGGAGAGTCAGATGAAGAAAGAGAATATGAAAGGAGGTACAGTGAAAGGGACAAAAGGAATTGCAGCTAGAGGCCGAAGGCACACTGCAAAGAACCTTAAGTAATGCCTACAGTGCACCGCATGAGGTGCACTGATTGTGCCAGCACAGATCCATGCCCTAAGTGTAGCAAGGTGTGAAAGGGTGTAGAGAGACTGTTGTGGACCTCGGGACTCTGTGAAGTCAACAGAGCCCTAAATGGGTTTCTAGTGGTCTGTCTGCAACATCGTCAAACACATGCAGACGCACAAACACACAAACAAACGCATTCCATACACGAATCCTTTCAACACAAACTGGCAGACAGTCCCAACAAACAGGTACGGTATATCACTAACGTCACTTAACACTTTAATAAAAATGTCAATAACAAATTTCTGAAAATAAAAAAATATAGAAAAAATCAAAATAACGCCACTGCAAACTAATGAAAATGATAATAATAAATTTCCGAAAATTAAAAAAAAAAGAGAAATATTTCGAGAAAATAAAATTAACGACTGAGGCGAACTGGGAATTTTGCGGGTTAATTTGACATTGATAGAAGCATAAAAAGATGGAAATTACGACAAGCCAAAGAATTTCCCAAAAGGCAGAAAGAGACTCGTTAGAGCAAGCAACAGGTGCATAGTTTCCTGAGAGAGAGAGAGAGAGAGAGAGAGAGAGAGAGAGAGAGAGAGAGAGAGAGAGAGAGAGAGAGAGAGAGAGAGAGAGTTGAAAATATATGAACGTACATCTAAACACACACACACATGTAGGCTACCGATACAGACTTTGTTCAAAGTGAATACATTACACACTAAAACATACATACAAGAGAGAGAGAGAGAGAGAGAGAGAGAGAGAGAGAGAGGAACGTACATGCAAACAGACACACATGCACAGACAGATACTTTGTTGAAAGTGAACACATTACACATTAAAGCATACTTACAGAGAGAGAGAGAGAGAGAGAGAGAGAGAGAGAGAGAGAGAGAGAGAGAGAGAGAGAGAGCCTTTTCCTCGGAGATTTGGATTCCAATTTTAAATCAACTTGATTTTTCTTGGTCCCGTGTATTATTTTATTTCTTAAGCCCCCACTCTCTCTCTCTCTCTCTCTCTCTCTCTCTCTCTCTCTCTCTCTCTCTCTCTCTCTCTCTCAAATCCCATTCGTTCTTTCTAAAACGAGCCCCGAAATAATTTCTTTTTTACTTTATTTATTAATAGTATTATCATTATTGTTGCTTTTTTAATTACACGAGTTATTATCATTATTATTATTATTAGATGAGTATATTATTTATCAGTTACCAGTACACGAATTTTGATTATACTGTAATTTTTATCAATATTGCGGTCATTACACAGTAAACCGGAAATCCCCCCCCCCTCCGACAAAAAATGAAAATGATACAAGAAAAAACAAAAAATAAAAACAATATTGAAACACAAAAAATAAAAACAATATTGAAACACGAGTATGCTGAGGCCAACTATACAAATTCGGGAGCCGGTACAAAGGTATATCCAACCAATAGTCATTACTACTACTACTACTACTACCACCACTACTACTAACGGTAACACCATCTTACTGTTTCTTCTACCACTACTAGCTCGAGCTATTACCACTCCTGCTGCTATGGCTATTTGAAATTGAGGAAAAAACATATATGTTTTGTATTTTTTATTAAATTTTGAAATTGAATAAAAAAAGCTTTTAAAATTGAAAGAGGAAAATAACAAGCGTTTCCAATTAGGTCTGTGTGGAAAACGAATCCGAATTCGGAAATAACTGCGGTTTCTTTCTCACGAGAATTGAGAGAGAGAGAGAGAGAGAGAGAGAGAGAGAGAGAGAGAGAGAGAGAGAGAGAGAGAGAGAGAGAGAGAGAGAGAGAGAGAGAGAGAGACTTGGAAATAAATGAACGTACATGCAAACATACACCCATGTACAGATAGAGACTTTGTTCAACGTGAACACATTACACATGAAAACATACATACAGAGAGAGAGAGAGAGAGAGAGAGAGAGAGAGAGAGAGAGAGAGAGAGAGAGAGAGAGAGAGAGAGAGAGAGAGAGAGGTACAAGCATTTTATACAAAGCCACATAATCTCTGTTCCCACATTAAGCCCTTCCAAAATACTCAGAATTATTAAAGAAAATCCAGCTTTTATTTTCTGTCGTCTGATGTCGAATTATTTAGGAAAATCCACCTTTTATTCTCTGCCGTCAAATGTCGCCTGCCAGCTATTGTTTAAACAGAAAAAAATCCATATTTTGGAAAAACCACGATTAAAAAAAGCTCTACTGATTTTTGGAAAATGGCTTCAGTTAACCATCCCAGTAGATTTAAGTATTCAATCCCTCCAAAAGAATTTTATAATGAACAGTATCTCTCTTTCGGTAAGAACAATACTCCATTTTAAGAAGATAATTATGGACAACTTCATAATCTCTAAACAGAAGAGAAGATAGTTTACAATATACAATTCATCTATTTTTGAAAGAAGAAATACAGGCCCTAATTGATACAGAAGTTATGATCTAACTAATTACAGGAAAAAGTTATAATGAACAATACCTTCATAATCCCTACAGACAAAATGAACAATTACCCCATTCTTTATAATAGTTACAATGTGCAAAGGCCTCAGGAAACTGGTTACAATGAAAGGCGTGTATTAGTTACAATGAACAGAGGCCTTTGGAAATTGGTTACAGTGAAAGGCGTCTATTAGTTACAATGAACAGAAGCCTCAGGAAATTAGTTACAGTGATCGAAGGCGTCTGTAATTTAGTTACAATGAACAAAGGCCTTTGGAAACTGGTTACAGTGACCAGAGGTGTCTGTAATTTAGTTACAATGAACAAAGGCCTCTGGCAATTGGATACAGTGAAAGGCGTCTATTAGTTACAATGATCAAAAGCCCTCTGGAAATTGGTTACAGTGATCAAAGACGTCTGCAATTCAGTTACAATGAACAGATGCCGCTGGAAATGAGTAAAAGTGGACAAATGGAAAGTAATTACAATGAGAAAACGCTTGTGGAAATTACAGTTATAATGAAAGCTGGCTCCAGACAGGCGGAGAATTTTTATAGAACCAATCTGACCAGAACGTTTAATAAATTAGACGTATTAACGAGAGCTGAAAAATCAAAGATAATGATTCAGAGAGAGAGAGAGAGAGAGAGAGAGAGAGAGAGAGAGAGAGAGAGAGAGAGAGAGAGAGAGATACTAACAAAGGGCATTAATGAGATCCAGAGACAGGGTGATGGAATAATGAATGACATTAGAGAATTAGACAAAAAGTGAATTACAGTACCCTTGACGATTTGCTGGAACAAAACGAACTATAATTATGAATCAACAATAACGATGACAAATTCTTGCAATGAACAATCCACACAATCTTAGCACTATGGAAAACCATTGCAATGAGACAAAACTGGAAACTGAGCTGGGAAAATGTCACTATGAACGAACACTATAAAGGATAATGAACGTTTCTATCACTATGGAAAAGCATTGCAACGAGACAAACTGGAAACTGGAACTGGAAAAATGTCACTACGAACGAATACTATAAAGTACAATGAACATTCCCAACATTATTACAATGTTGATGATCACTGGAAACTGGAAAAAGTCACTACGAACGAATACTGTAAAGTGCAATGAACATTCCCAGTATTATGGAACATAGTTACAATGATACAAAACTGGAAACTGGAACTGGAAAAATGTCACTATGAACGAACAATAAAGTACATAGAACATCCCCAGTACTACTGTATAGAACACCCTTACAATGATACGGAGCTGGAAACTGGAACTGGAAAATGTCACTATGAACGAACAATAAAGTACATAGAACATTCCCAGTACTATAGAACACCCTTACAATGATACAAAATTGGAAACTGGAACTGGAAAAATGTCACTATGAACGAACTCTATAAAGTACATAGAACATTCCCAGTACTATAGAACACCATTACAATGATACAAAATTAGAAACTGGAAAATGGAACTGGAAAATGTCACTATGAACGAACTCTATAAAGTACATAGAACATTCTCAGCACTATGAAAAACCATTACAATGCTGACGAAACTGGAAACTGGAAACTGGAACTGGGAAAATGTCACTGCGAAAGAATACTATAAAAGACAAGGACCAATCTCGGTACTATGGAATCTCAGTATATGTATGGAACACTGTTAAAATTGGACGAAACTAGAACCTGGAATCTGGAACCTGGAACTGCTGACAATCGCTGCATCGTCTTTTCATCATAAAAAGACGCAAGTATAAGTGGGCTTTTATAGGCACCAACACACTGGAAACTTCCTCCTCTCTCTCTCTCTCTCTCTCTCTCTCTCTCTCTCTCTCTCTCTCTCTCTCTCTCTCTCCACTTTTTTCCAGGGGCACTTTCAAACTGGCACTACACTATAAAGGAACTGCCCACTCGGCGGAATTCTCGGGAGTTGACGAGTGAGAATATTATCATATAAAAGAGGCTTCAGGAAAGATGGAAAGAAGTTACGTGAGAGAAAAAAAGTGGAGAGAGAGAGAGAGAGAGAGAGAGAGAGAGAGAGAGAGAGAGAGAGAGAGAGAGAGAGGTCACGTGGGTGGCAGTACTCGTTAACCAGGGAAGGAATGAACGGAGATAAATGGAGGAGAAGGAATAAAAATCAAAAGGTAAATGAAAAAGGGGCGTGGGATGATTTGGCACTTGGCACTCGGCACTCCTGGGTTCATGGAAAAAGCTAAAAGCATTCAGACCTCGGGCGTGTAAGAGTCATTACTAAATGTGAACGTAAAAAAATTAAACCCCGTGTTTTTTTCTATATATGAAAATTTCTGAATGTGAGGTAAAACCAGTCCACACTTTATATTTTCTAGTTTCAATGACATTTCAAACTCGACATCGATTTCTGCGTCATGTTGAATTTTAAAATATAATCACTATCTTGCCACTTAATTGCTTTTAAACATTTCTCATTTTTTTGTTAGAACTGCACATGATTAAAAAATCTTGGAATTAAAATGGACTAAAATCTGAATCTATTTTCTAGTGAGGAAGAAAGAAAAAGCGTCACTCACTCACTGAATATACACAGTCCTTATTCTAAGAAGTATACTTTTCCAAGAATTTTTTTTTAACTATTCACAGCACAAGATCATTTTAAGGCAATTCCTTCATAGCTTTAAAAAAATATAGTTATAAAACATACAAGATCAGTAAACAAAGAATACAACTGCTTTTCTCAATTACGTGATACATCTCAAAAACGCTAACACAAAAATTTTTTTTTGGCACAAAAAAATCTAAATCTCAACATATGTGATCAACATGGCACAGTGCCATCATGGCCTCCGGTAAAGACCTCACGGTGGCCTGAATTTTGGTCAATAAGCAGCCCGTACATACGTGACCTTTGACCTTTCTCGAGGTGTGGAGTTAATCAACTGGTTAGGTCATGTCCTCATAAGAATTCCCTGACATGATTTTACGCTTTCGTCTGTGGTGAAGATTTCTCACCTAGAATTCCTGCCTTTAAATAAGGAGACTTTATATACGAAGCTCATTTAATCTAAGAAAATAAAATATATTTACAAATTCACAAGTTTCGTTTCCAGGATATGTGAAAAGTGAACCCTAGTTTAGGCATCCGTTTACAAACAGATATCCCACCTACAATTCCTTACTTAAAATAAGAAGAATTTACATAAAAAGCTCACTTAATCAAATTAAAGTAAAACATATTAAAAAATTCGCAAGTTTCGTTTCCAAGATATGTAAAAACTGAACCCAAATTTAGGCGTCTGTTTGCAGATATTTTTACAAACAGTTTTGGAAAGAAAACGATGAAGATTCTCTTTAAAAAGCGATGAAAGTTGTCTCTTTAAAAAAAAAAACGATGAAAGTTGCCTCTTTGAAAAGTGATGAAAGTTGCCTCTTTGAAAAGTGATGAAAGTTGTCTCTTTAAAAAAGAAGTGTGTTACCGAAACTTTCAGGCTATCCACGACAGCGGGTGTGCGAGATAAACTTTGATAGGGAAAATGCCGATTTAACATCCAGTAAACTGGTACAGAAAGAGAATTAAAATTATTTGATAAACAATCGTACACAGTGCCAAAAAAGGTAAATTTATTATTTTAGTTTTTTTTTTGCATTGTGTGGGATTGTTTATCCAATAATTTTAAATTTCTCATGAAAACTACATATACACAAGTTAAAAATGCGCCAGAGTTTCTTCGGCGCAATCGAGTTTTCTGCACAGCCGCTACAGCGTATAATCAAGGCCACCGAAAATAGATCAACCATTCGGTGGTCTCGGTATAATGCTGTATGAGCCGCGGCCCATGAAACTTTAACCACGCCCCGTTGGTGGCCTATCCTATATCGTTGCCAGAAGCACGATTATGCTAAGTTTAACCTTAAATAGAACAAAAACTACTGAGGATAGAGGACTGCAATTTGGTATGTTTGATGACTGGAGGGTGGATGACCAACATACCAATTTGCAGCCCTCTAGTCTCAGTAGTTTTTAAGATCTGAGGGCGGACAGAAAAAGTACGGACAGAAAAAGTGCGGACGGACAGACAAAGCCGGCACAATAGTTTTATTTTCAGAGAACTAAAAACTAAGGTCTTCCAACATTTAATTTTGAATGTCTTAAAAATCTACTTAACTCACAAAACCAAAATGAACATAAAACACAAACAACGAATCCAGCATCATCCTCCAACATAAAGAGAACAGCGAAATGCGCAAAAGCCATCATACACAAAGTCCTATCGTCTGTTATTTTCCTTTTTTTTGTTTTTTTTTTTGTTTTGAGTGCCACTTTCAGACATTGGCACTATAAAGGAACCACCCACTCGGAGGAATTCTTCAGGAATTCCTGAGGAACGAAGAGGGAGAACAGGATTATGTAAAAGAGTCCTACGAAAAAGTCATCACAAAGGGTGAAAGGGGAATCCTAGGAAAATATTGAAGGACTGGGAATGTGGAAGGAAGTACTGGCAATCAAGGAGGGGAAAATAAAACTAGGTTTAATGATGCAGAAGTTATAAAAATCCCGGGAAAATAGAAGGAGAGGGATTTAATGATTTTTTTGCCTTTTGAAAGGAATCGTGGTGGAAGGTTTCCAGACGACGGTCGTATAAAAGTCATTCCAGAATTTATTAGAAGTACTTTTGATGTGATTCCTGCTTTATATTCGCACTTGAAATCAAAATAATCATCGAAGCTTATAAGTATTTTCATTCTTTTTTCCCGTTTGTTAGAAATTTATACAAACCAGGAGTCATAAAACGAAAGATCTTTAAATCCTGCTGATATTTTCAAGACTAAGCATACCTGAGTATTTCAGCCACTGCTAAGACGTGAAGGTCTTACACTACAAAAAGGACATTTCCTGGAAAACCTTGAAAATATCATCATTATCACGTCGTGCCCCTAGCGCCGCTTGACGCAACAGGCCTCAAATATATATATATATATATATATATATATATATATATATATATATATATATATATATATATATATATATATATATATATATATATATATATATATATATATATACACACCCACAT
Organism: Macrobrachium rosenbergii; assembly: GCF_040412425.1. NCBI lineage: Eukaryota > Metazoa > Arthropoda > Malacostraca > Decapoda > Palaemonidae > Macrobrachium > Macrobrachium rosenbergii. Next base: position 27,593,432 of record NC_089787.1, on the reverse strand, counting down.
GCCCGGTTGACCTGGCTTCATACCAGCTTCAGGTCAAGCCAAAATCTACAGGTAGGCCTCTGCGTGAGAACTGTTTCCGGTCAGCAAATAGTCCGGATATACATCATGAATATTCAGGTCCGCTGAGTGAGCCATCGCTGGGTAGTGTTTGTATATGAATATTCTGAATATTCCCGTTCGAAAGTCGGGAGTTTATATCCATGTATGAAGATTCTGAGAGAATCACATGATGATTCATTTTCTGTCTTCCATGTCTTTGAATGAATGTTATCCGTTGGGAATCAACGCTTTCTTTAGAAGGCGTGATTTGCAACAAAGAATTCCTGTCATACAAATAAATAAATAGAATAAATAAATAAATGAATAAATAAATAAATAAGGAAATAGGTAAATGAATATATATAAATGAATAGATAAGTAAGTAAATAAAATATATATATATATGTATACATACATACATATATATATATACATATATATATATATATATATATATATATATATATATATATATATATATATATATATATATATATATAAATGGTTAATTCATATATATCCTGCCATAAAGTATGACGGAATTTATCATTTCCTGTCATTCTTCTCCAAAAATTCATCTCTATAAACACTATAAGCTCAAAAAATTCTATAAATTCTATAAATTCAAGTCCTTCGGTTTAACAAGTTAGGGTTTTTAGAATATATGAAAACTGAACTGAACACCTTAAAAAAAAAAAGGCGTCATTAGAACTTGCAACAGACCTACAGTATTTTGGTTTCTGGTGCGAGGCGCAATGGGTTACAACGAGATCTGAGAACACGATGGCGAACTTGAGTGAAGGTTTATAGACATAGACAGTAAGTAAATCTGGATTAAAAACATTCTTATCGAACAGAATAGAATGTAGGATTTAGGCCAAAGGCCAAGCACTGAGACCTATGAGGTCATTCAGCGCTGAAACTGAAACTGAGAGTAAAGAAGGGTTGAAAGGTGTAACAAGAGGATAGCCTCGCAGTTGCACTATGAAACAACTGTTAGGAGGGGGTGGATATCACGATGAAAGAAAGAGAATATGGACGGAGGTACAGTAAAAGGAATGAAAGGGGTTACAGATAGGGGCCTAAAGAAGGGACGCTTCAAAGAACTTTAAGTAATGCCTACAGTGCATAGCGTGAGGTGCACTGACGACACTAACCTCCCTACGGGGAACATTCTTACCAATCCACCATTGTACCTTCGCAATCTCCAACGAAAAGAATCAGGAATCAGGAATCAGGAATTAGGAATCAGAAACCTCTTCCTATGTCGTAATACCTTGCCAAAAAAAAAATTACATTCATCAACAGCAAATGCATCATACCCCAACATTTCTTCATCATGAACTCATCACGGGACGAAACCATAAAAGCATCGTACACGACAACTCGAACGACGATACGTACGATAGCGCCAAAATCAAGATAGCGAGCTAACACGTACGAGAACCCAGACTTGAGAGAAGCAATGTAATAAGAAGTCATAAGGAGTCATAAACGCTAATTTCGCCAAGACGAGCGGCGGGGAAGTCTTGTAACGCTGGGAAAACGCGCCCCCAAAATTGCTCCGCCCCCCTACCGGAATGATCGCCGGCAGAAGCTGTACGATTCAATGTTGCAAAATTGCGGAGCAGAAAGATTGGCATTTTTATGCACGAGAAGAAGAAGAAGAAGAAAAAAAGAAGAAGAAGAAGAAGAAGAAGAAGAAAAAGAGAGAGAGAGAGACAGAGAGAGAGAGAGAGGGAGGGCAAATCTCTGAAAGCAACAGAAAAACGAAGGGTGATGGGCGCTGAAAGACTAACTCATCCAAGGGTTGAATGAGCTACACGGCAAATCAAAACTACAAATGTAAACACGAAGCAATGGATGACCACACACCAGGAGAGAGAGAGAGAGAGAGAGAGAGAGAGAGAGAGAGAGAGAGAGAGAGAGAGAGAGAGAGAATCTCCGAAAGCAATGAAAACACGAAGGTTCATGAGACCAGAATGACTAAAACATCCCAAGGTTGGAGTTTGTGAAGGTAAATGCATTTCTCTGCATGAATGCAATTTCATGCAATGGGGCGGTGGGGGATTGGGTGGGGGGGGTGGGGGAATTACGCGGAGTCTATGCAAAGGGAAATATGATTTCGAAAGGGTCAATGCAATTACGAACATCATAAACGGAGTAAGCGAAGGAAAATGTGTGATTTTTGAAACACGATGTATTAGGAGAATTATCTACGAACCAGGGAGCAATATGAGAGAGAGAGAGAGAGAGAGAGAGAGAGAGAGAGAGAGAGAGAGAGAGAGAGAAATTATACAAATTTACATACGGAACGATGGATGACTTTATACCAAGAGAGAGAGAGAGAGAGAGAAATTATACAAATTTACATACGAAATAATGGATGACCCCACACACACATACACGCAGAGAGAGAGAGAGAGAGAGAGAGAATTACTATCTGATAAACTACACTGCAAATCAAAACTACAAATATACATACGAAGCAATGGAAGACCACACACCAGGAGAGAGAGAGAGAGAGAGAGAGAGAGAGAGAGAGAGAGAGAGAGAGAGAGAGAGAGAGAGAGAGAGAGAGAGAGGTGACGGTTGACTGACGAGCAGCCATTCCTTATCGGCGTGAGAGTTCAGAAATTGAGGTAATAACAAGCCTTATGGACGGCAGGGCGAATCTGAAGGGTAGGGGTGGGGGGAGGGGTGGGGTTTGTAGGTCTGAGGGGGGAAGGACCCTGTTTCTATGGAGCCATTCGCAATAGGGTTTCCGATATTTCAATGGGGCTCGTGATGAAGAGATGTCAGTTCCTACTTTATATTTCAAAATTCCGAATCTCTCTCTCTCTCTCTCTCTCTCTCTCTCTCTCTCTCTCTCTCTCTCTCTCATTATATCAGGCTATCTATTCTCTCTCCTCTTTCTCTCATTATATCAGGCCATCAATTCTCTCTCTGTGTGTGTCTCTCTCTCATTATATCAGGCTATCCATTCCCTCTCTTTCTCTCCCTATATCAGTCTGTCTAATCGCTCTCTCTCTCATTATATCAGGCTATCTGTTCTCTCTCTCATTATATCAGGTTATCTGTTCTCTCTCTCTCTCATTATATCAGACTATCTAGTCTCTCTCTCTCTTTCTCTTTATATCAGGCTATCTATTCTCTCCCTCTCTCTCTCTCCTCATTTATCATTATATCAGGATATCTCTTCTCTTTCTCTCTTTCTCGTTACATCAGGCTACCTATTCTCTCCCTCTCTCTCTCTCTCTCTCCTCATTTATCATTATATCAGGCTATCTATTCTCTCTCTCTCTCTCTCTCTCTCTCTCTCTCTCTCTCTCTCTCTCTCTCTCTCTCTCTCTCTCTCTCTCTCTCTATATATATATATATATATATATATATATATATATATATATATATATATGATATATATATATCTTCCCATTTATCACTATATCAGGCTACATGTTCTCATATAAGATCAGCATACTACAATTTTTAGGCAAATTTCCCGACGCATATCCCACTGCAAAAACTACTGAATGAAATCATTTGCCATTCAGTGTTTGCAAGCACACAATACAAGCTGGTGATTTTGCTATAATTAATGCATGGACTGCTTATGTGCACGACTGAGGATGGTCCCAACAAAAATAAAAAAAGTAATTAATTAACCAATCATGTTTTATCAGTATATCATGTTTTCATAAGTTTAATGGGTCCGGTATTCTATATGATTGGTGACGTATTCTGATAATGAATGAAGCAGACATCGATGTATATATATATATATATATATATATATATATATATATATATATATATATATATATTCAATACAGATAACTTCATGTTTTGCAGTTCCCTTGCTGCTTTTCGTATTCCCAGGTGTTTCAGCTGTGTGTATGAGAGAGAGAGAGAGAGAGAGAGAGAGAGAGAGAGAGAGAGAGAGAGAGAGAGAGAGAGAGAGAGAGAGAGGGTAATCCTTAATGAGAAGTATACAACAAGAACTGTAAGCTATCCCCACAAATATACCAATGGCAAAGATAAATATCGAGACGAAAACCAAGCAATAAGAGAGAGAGAGAGAGAGAGAGAGAGAGAGAGAGAGAGAGAGAGAGAGAGAGAGAGAGAGAGAGAGAGAGAGAGAGAGAGCAGGGATAGGGGCAACCCTTAATGAAAAATATACAAAAGATTAAACCACCCCTAATAATATTGCGAAAATTAAGACGAAAGCCAAGCAATGAGACACACACACAGAGAGAGAGAGAGAGAGAGAGAGAGAGAGAGAGAGAGAGAGAGAGAGAGAGAGAAATCCTTAATGAAAAGTATATATAATAAAAGACGATACTTTCACGACAAATACGTCAATGGCAAAGAGACGCAAGTCAAGAAGAAAACCAAGCAATGAGAGAGAGAGAGAGAGAGAGAGAGAGAGAGAGAGAGAGAGAGAGAGAGAGAGAGAGAGAGAGAGAGAGCCACCTTTCTCTGCACACAGTAACAGCCCCGCCTTTCCATCAGCGCTAAGACGATTACCCTTAAATTAAGAAACCTAATCCAGGGCGTTGCTTATGCATTTTGGATCGGCCAACCTTCGTGTTTTGCTTCCTGGATGCCTCCTCCTCCTCCGGGCTACAAATGACGCAATAATTCTTTTTTGTCTTTTTTCGTTAAGTTTAAAAGCTCTTTTGGGGCCGGGGCCGGCCGGGGTCCGGGGCCGGTGGCCGGGGGGACGGGTGGAGTTATATTTTTTTCATGAGTGGCAACCCTGCGGATCAGAATTCCCCCAATATTGTCTCCATTTTTGGGGGAAGAATTTTTTAATGGTTTTCAATTCTGCAACTCAGAAGCTCGTATTATAATTTTTTTTCTTTTCTTTAAGTTTAAAAGCTCTTCGGGGGCGGGGTGAGGGGGGGTTTATTCTGCAAACTTAGAAGCTAGTAGTGTTATTATTATTATTATTATTATTATTATTATTATTATTATTATTATTATTATTATTATTCTTTAATTGGAAATGTCCTTTAATATGGATTTCAATTCTGCAACTCAGGAGCTGGTATTATTATTATTATTATTATTATTATTATTATTATTATTATTATTATTATTATTATTATTATTATTATTCCTTGACGTTTCAACTCCGCAACTAGGACTTCTTACCATTTTTCAAAAGGCGAATGAAGTCAGGGCACTTATTATTATTATTATTATTATTATTATTATTATTATTATTATTATTATTATTATTATTATTATTATTATTATTCTACAAA
>NC_089787.1:27568123-27583123 GCF_040412425.1 Macrobrachium rosenbergii | reverse complement strand
ATTACAATCCTTTTTACCACGGAAGAGGGTCTTACGGTTTACCTGCAGGCATCTTGGGATGAGATTGCTACGCCCACGCCCTGTCATGTGGATGTTCAAGGGGCTTATGCACGACGGTGTAAGGTTTATCCTGATGGTTACCCATCCAAATACTAACCAGGCCTAACGAGGGATATTTTTATTATGATAATCGCTGTTCCGACGCCGGTAAGTCTTGGAAATAGTCTATTTTTTTTTTTTTTTTACTTCGCTGAGTTGATGGATTTTAAAATTAGGAAAGAAAAATGGAGAGAGAATTTTTCTGCCAAGATTTTGCTGCAACACAGACAAACAAATACACACGCACACACACATATCCATCGGTTTTGAAAAACAAATAACACAAACAATTATCTGAGAAGAGAGAGAGAGAGAGAGAGAGAGAGAGAGAGAGAGATTAATAAACTGAAACGCTACATTACAATTCATGGCCTTAAATATATAGTATGTGTATATATATATATATATATATATATATATATATATATATATATATATATATATATATATATATATATATATATATATATATATGTAGAGAGAGAGAGAGAGAGAGAGAGAGAGATTCATACACCGAAACGCTGCACTACAAATCAAAGCATTAAATACAATATACATATGAAGTAATGAATGACCACAACTTACACCAACAGAGAGAGAGAGAGAGAGAGAGAGAGAGAGAGAGAGAGAGAGAGAGAGAGAGAGAGAGAGAGAGAGAGAGATTATCCATCCGTCAATTAACCTTTTCCTCAACGTCAGAGGACTGAAGCTGCTCCTCCTCCACCTCCACCTCCTCCTAATAAAGATGATTCCCTCTCGAGATCTCCAACTTGTTGGTCGAGATCGAACGCTAATCCTCAAGTAATTCCTCGAAGTGGGTCCTCGGAAGTTAAGAATTGAATGATCTTACCATGTCCGAGGTTCAATGAGCGATTGATTGATTAATTGTTTGTCTGACTGTGTTACTTTTGTAGACTGGTCAATGGCACTATATATAATATATAAATATACATATATATATATTATATATATACGTAAATTAATATATATATATATATATATATATATATATATATATTTTTTTTTTCACAGACATACATATACACACACACACACACACACACACACACACACACATATATATATATATATATATATATATATATATATATATATATATATATATATATATATATATATATATATATATATATATATATATATATATGTGTGTGTCTGTGTACACACGTGTATGCGTATGTGAGGGGTCGTTTCGTCACTGCAATCTAACAGGTTTCTATGAAATTAAACAGCCCATAAAACAAAAATAATAAAATGAAAAAACACATAATCACATAACCACATATTTCGGTTGACTTTACTGCAACCCTATGCTCCTTCATCAATCAGACCAATAATAAGAACTTATTTTGTGGGCCACTGAAAATCCAATTACAGGAATAAGTTAGTTTTACGGCCTATTCTCAAACAAGCTTTCAACTGCTCTGCACCCAAGAGTGCCCAAATCATGTGGGAGCCAATGAGGACCAAGGGAGAGCAGCTTCTAGACACCTTCCACCCCCGCCCCCAACCATAAGACAGCATTTGTGATGATTCTATTACGGTACAGCAAAACAAGTACAGCAACAATGAGCAGCATTACAAAAATAACACTGATCACCTACTGAAAAACAGCATGCAGCATTTGTGATGATTCTATAACGGTGCAGCAAAAAAAGTACAGCAACAGCGAACAGCTTTACAGAAATACTACTTAACACTTACTGAAAAACAGCATACATACAGCATTTGTGATGATTCTATAACGGTACAGCGAAACAAGTACAGCAGCAACGAACAGCATTATAAAAATATAACAATTATCACCTACTGAAAACCAGCACAGGCAGAAAAAAAGGGTCAGAATTCCTGTAAATTTCACCAGATAGTTAAAAGAAGTCTTTCCTCTGTAAATAACTTACCACGAAACAGATAAGTGCATTTGCCGGGATTAGAAAACGCGAAATAAAAATAAATATACACACACACACACACAAACACACGCCATTACACAAGACCACATAACGCCAAAGTGAAGCGCAAACTGGCGTTTTTTTTCTCTCTCTCTCTCAATCTTCCCTTAATCCGGCAGAAAGGATTTCCGAATTCATTCCAGCGCCACCGAAGGATTACTTCTCTAGAAACAAAATCCTCTTGACAATCAGGATTATTGTTTTCACTTACTTCGCTTTTAAAAGGCATTGACCTCGGCGAGGATGGCGGTGGTAAAATTCGATTACGAGGGAACCTCTTTGACATTTGTTGAGGGAGTTTCTCTAGTCCGGAGGGCAGATGCCTTCTGAGTCCTCAGAAAAGTAAATATTAAAGGTGGTTTCTCTGAGTGTATTGGACTGCAAATGATGAGGTCAGATCTAAGAGTGGTTCTTGAGGGTAAATAAGTTACGGTACTGACAAGGTATTCTTGAACAGCAACAAAAGATTTTATATAATTTATATATATATATATATATATATATATATATATATATATATATATATATATAGATAGATAGATAGATAGATAACTAGATATATAATAAGGTAATTTATGTGTTCTGAAATGCAAATGTTGAGGTCAGGTTTTCGAGAATTTCTTGAAGGTAAATAAGTTGTGGTACTGCCGAGGTATTCTTGAACAGGAACAAATATTTTATATATATATAACTTACATTGGTAGATAAAAAGACAGTATGCTGCCTCAAGCCATCTCTCTCTCTCTCTCTCTCTCTCTCTCTCTCTCTCTCTCTCTCTCTCTCTCTCTCTCTCTCTCTCTCTCTCTCTCGTCCGGCCAATGACAGACACAAACTAACAAATGAAAGTCGTATTATATCACCACCTGGGTGATTCTAGATGCACAATAGGAGCGCTATCGAATACCAGTTTTGCTACGCTCCTCAAATAAATAAATTAAACACCAATACAGTTCTAGACACGACATACGCTTCTGTATAGCCAGTCTTTAAACTTTCTTTAGTAAGCGCTGACGGTAGACAGTTAAGCCAATTTATTCTCCAATCAAAGACAAAGCACAGCCAATCCTTAACTCTCTCTGTAGTAAACTCTCCCAAAGGAAAGCAAAGAAGCCAATTTATTCTCAAATCAAAGAGGAAGTAACAAAGGCACCGACCCATTTCACTAAGAAAGCGTAAATAACGATACAGACACAACAAAAAGCCTTTAAGTTAATTTTGTGTGATTTATAACAAAATCAGTGAAACAAAAGCCTTTAGTTAATTCCGTTTGATTTCACTACCTCGAAATCAACGTACGGGAGATTCACAAAAACCCACGGATAGGGTGCCCGTAGGATTTACAGAGGATCTCATCCTCCGCTCACTGCATCCTGAATGACAATTAACGAACCGAATGGATTCCTTTCAATCGTCCCGCTGGGTTAATGGGGATTTTCACGCATCTGTTTTAGGCTCCTGAGTCGTCGAAAGAAGTCGTCCACGTCACCGATAGTTGTCTGAGTCGTTGTGGTACATTATCCGTAGGCATGTTGCAGACAAGTTGTACACATGTTGTAGACAAATGGTAGACATGTTGAAAACAAGTGGTAGACATGCAAACAAGTTGTATGCATATTGTAGACATGTTTTAAACAAGTTATGGAACATGTTGTAGACAAGTTGTTGACTTGTTGAAGACAAGTTGTAGATTTGTTGAGGACAAGTTTTAGACTTGTTGAAGACAAGTTGTAGGCCTGTTGTGAACACGTTTTAGACATGTTTGCAGCCAAATTGTCAAATAGTTCTAAGTCGCATGAACATTCATAAATCGCCCACATGACGTCCACAGAAGTAGTCCAACTAATTGAAAGCCGTCTTAACAGAGTAACAAGTCCCCAACGAAATCTTCCAATTAAGTCACTGCTCTAAGCTTCCAACATTCCCGCCCACGACAATCGTCCAGCCTGCAAGTCGTCAAAAAATAATCGTCGCCAAAATTCGCCAAGGACTTGTCACTTCGTGACTTTGATGACGTAACGACCTCGAATTTGCAGACGGAACAATGGCAAGAGAAGCAATCTTCAATTTATCTTCGTTAAATGAATTCAACTTTGGTGGCCATTAGCGCGCAGGAGAGCGTTGTCCTGTAGACTATACGCACGGGTCCAATTAATTTGCTTTTGATGGTTATACGAGACATGAAGTTCCATAGGAAAAGGATTTATAAGTATCAGATGCTTAAAACGGGTCTCTTTACTTATCTGCTTTGAAGATGTGGATGATTATTTGTGTTATATTAATTTTTCTTGAAAATTATCCTTCTCTTTTTTGTGGACCTCATTTATTTTGCCTTTTTATATGTGGAAACCTACGTCTTGTTATTGCCCGAAGAGATTTGAAAAGGCGGAAAAAGAAACTATATAAACAATTTAATAATAATAATAATAATAATAATAATAATAATAATAATTCTACTTCTTCTTCTTCTTCTTCTTCTTCTTCTTCTTCTTCTTCTTCTTATTATTATTATTATTATTATTATTATTATTATTATTATTATTATTTCAGGCACAATAACGATAGAGAACAGGTAAAAAAAGCCAGTCTGGCCACATTAATTGCAACTAATATTTCCACCCAAAATGTAAATAAAATTCAAAATATGAAGCAAATTGAACGGAACCATTGCAAAGGCACACGAGTCCGGGCTGGAAAAACTCAAAAGAGAAAAAAGGCCTCATGGCATATGTGCTAATATCAGCTCTGGATGTCATTGATTAAAGCGACAAATCTAAAGAATCTCTGTGAAAAGAAGGCTAAATTCTATTACGAATTATCCAGAGAGAGAGAGAGAGAGAGAGAGAGAGAGAGAGAGAGAGAGAGAGAGAAACATAATTATGGAGAACATGGATGTCTCAAATTCCTAAAACAGAGGAAAACATATGCTCTCTCTCTCTCTCTCTCTCTCTCTCTCTCTCTCTCTCTCTCTCTCTCTCTTTCCCATTACATCGATCCGCCAGCCGAAGACAGCTTATCTCGAGATCACTCTGAATACCCATTACTGGTATTTGGGTCTCTATGCAAAAGCCATTTTGGATCGCTTACAACATTATGGCAAGATAGATATTTTGGAGAAGGGGTAGGAGGCGAGGGGGATGGAGAGTGGGGAGGGGTGGAGGGAGGGGAATTTCCAGCTAAGAGGGTTTAAGATATTCCACATATTTTTGAAGCGAATGATGTGGAGGGCTAAGTGGATGACTGCAGAGTTCATGTCTTTAAATAAAACTTGCTGAAGAATGTACCAAGATATTCATTAGAAAGTTCTACTACTGGATTCTTTTACTGATAACATCTTGGTCCATGCTCACACTAGGTGTATTTGAAGATCATGAACTCGAGAATCAACCAACTCATTTGCCTTTCACTTCATTCACTCCCCTAAAAAAAAAAAAAAAACTAATGATGCAAACAAAAAATAGATTTTAAATGGGTGTTTAAAACACACACAATTTACAATATTATAAAGCTTTCTAAATAACAAAGATTCTAAGATTTTCTTCTTTTAAGACCAAAATCAAATATTTAAGATTCTTCAACGATGCTCTCTAAGATCGTCCAACAATTCTTTCTAAGATTCTTCAGCCAATTCTTTCTAAGATCATCCAACAATTCTTTCTAAGATTCTTCAACGATTCTTTCTAAGATCGTCCAACAATTCTTTCTAAGATTCTTCAACGATTCTTTCTAAGATCTTCCAACAATTCTTTCTAAGATTCTTCAACGATTCTTTCTAAGATCCTCCAACAATTCTTTCTAATAGTCTTCAAAAATTCTTTCTAAGATTCTTCAACAATTCTTCTCCTCCAACAATTCTTTCTAAGATTCTTCAACAATTCTTTCTAAGATCCCCCAACAATTCTTCCTAAGATCCTTCAACAATTCTCTCTGTTCTAGTGACCACCATGAACGACTCCCTCTACCCAGCGGATTACGTGGACCAAGATGGCGGACTCTGGGATTCGAACGACACGGAAAACTATTATTCTTTCGCCAACGAATCCGTGGACAAGATGATGGCCATCACCATTGACGACCCGGATGACCTGAGACGACCTTGGAAGGTCAGTAAGTCGCTTTGAAGTTTTAAAGAGTTTTTAATGTATTGGTGATGGGGTCTTTGGATTACAGATTCCCCAATAGCTTAGGATTACTGAGACGACCTTGGAAGGTCAGTAGGTCGCTTTGAAGTTTTAAAGAGTTTTTAATGTATTGGTGAAGGGGTCTTTGGAATACAGGTTCCCCAAAAGCTTAAGATTCCTGAGACGACCTTGGAAGGTCAGTAAGTCGCTTTGAAGTTTTAAAGAGTTTTTAATGTACCGGTGAAGGGGTCTTTGGAATACAGGTTCCCCAATAGCTTAAGATTCCTGAGACGACCTTGGAAGGTCAGTAAGTCGCTTTGAAGTTTTAAAGAGTTTTTAATGTGTTGGTGAAGGAATTGCACGACATGAACAGAGAACAAAATTCTAAGTACCTATGTTGCATACTGTGGGATGTTTATTCTATGCTGATTACCATAAAAACAATGGGAATTAATTCTCAAAATAATGACAGTTAGTCTGTATTGTCATCAGCCACATAAAATGCTTCAATGTATATTTATTTCAAATAAACAATATATATTTTATATTTACTAAGAAATAACGCTTCTTACTTGTCCATCTGACGTTCTTTTGAAAACTCATAAAATTATTTTACTTAGATATATATATATATATATGTATATATATGTATATATATATACATATACATATATACATATATATTTCATATATATATATATATATATATATATATATATATATATATATATATATATATATATGAATCCACAGGAAAAGGATCACAGGAAAAATTGGAACGACAGAGTGCCAAGTACTTTCGTGTAACTAAAACACATCTTCAGGACACAAAGATATTATGTTAAAATTACGCGAGAGTAATCTGTTTATTTTCAAACTTTTCCTGTGGATTCAGCTAATAAACAAATCCCTTGTGTATTTGTGATTCTTAATAATAATATATATATATATATAATTTCTTTCACCAGACAATACCATTTTTCTACGTGTACATCATCACCTACTTGATTACGCTGATCTTCGGAATGATCGGGAACGTTGCAGTCATCCTGCTGATGGCAGGTGAGTGGCGTATCACCCAAACCTCCTCATCACGACTCCTGACGCATATATATATATATGTATATAACCCTTCCGTTTTTAAGCGGCGAGTACATCGGTCAATGCGCCATGATGTAATGCAATCAATTGCCGGAGATTGTTTTTATCTGATGAATGTCGATGCTAAAGGAATCTGGTAGCTGTATAATAATAATAATAATAATAATAATAATAATAATAATAATAATAATAATAATAATAATAATAATAATAATAATAATAGCTTATTTTGAATGTAAATTCATATACATTATTTTAATAATAATAATAATAATAATAATAATAATAATAATAATAATAATAATAATAATAATAATAATAATAATAATCTTATTTCGAATATAATTTCATATGCATTATTTTACAAAAATATTTAACAAAGTATTTTTTTTATTTAAATTATTAATCATTATTTATCACTTCATTCATTTAACCAGAACTATCCAAACTGGAAAAGTTCTAGCCAAAAATATTTTGTACTCTACCAGACTTTCTCATTTACATTATCATACTATCTTGTGGGAACTTAGTTATGGCCTCCATAAGGTACTAACATTCACCTATCATTGTTTTTGTGGTCTAAAATTGAATTCGCCGACAGACCCGGGCCAATTTCTCCTTCGATCCAAATATTTAGTAGCCCACTTCCTGAAGCCTATAGTTAAAATAGTTAATAAGGGTGATGCGAAGTTGTTTGAGAAATCTTCCCAAAATTTCGTATCTAATCCAGGTTAGGATTTATCTAACGTTGCACCCTGCTCTAAATGATGAGTCTGTACTGGCATAAGGCCAGCTCATTCTAAAACGAAGGCATCATTAAGCTATTCATTCGCGAATGATCAAAATGTTAGTAGATATTGAAGAAATTAAAAAAAGGGGGTCACAGTAGGGAGTTTCAGGAAATGTTTCTTGCTGGTTATTTTGATGTTTCTCACATTTGAACATTATGTTGTTGGCTATTTAGTGATGAACTTCGTATAATGAGGAATATGAACAAAATGTTGGTCTCAAGCAGCCTAAATGGCCTTCATAGGCCAAGACTGAAAACGAATTATATATCCTGGAAAAATTAAATAATATAAAAAATATAATTAGAGAAAAAAATGTTTGTTTATAACTAGACATAAATCTACCATAAACTGATCTTTCCCCCTTAATCATAAGTTAATCTTTCTCTCAGTGGTCTTAACAATAAATTAAAAAAACATCTTTCCCGTCCCTTCCCGAGGCGACCGTAAGTCCCGCACCACCACGAACATGTTCCTGGTGTCTCTGTCGGTGGCGGACCTCCTGATGCTGGTCCTCTGCGTGCCCCTGGAGACGGTCTACTTCTTCGTGGTGCTGTGGGACTCCGGGGGCGCCGCCTGCAAGATGGCCAACTACTTCATGATGCTCTCCTTCACCGCCAGCGTCCTGAATCTAACAGCCGTCAGTTTGGAAAGGTTGGTATGTCTGAATCTAACAGCAGTCAGTTAGAAAAGGTTGGTGTGTCTGAATCTAACAGCCGTCAGTCAGAAAAGGTTGGTATGTCTGCATCTAACAGCAGTCAGTTTGAAAAGGTTGGCATGTTTGAATCTAACAGCAGTCAGTTTGGAAAGGTTGGCATGTCTGAATCTAACAGCAGCCAGTTTGGAAAGGTTGGTATGTTTGAATCTAATAGCAGTCAGTTTGGAAAGGTCGGTATGTCTGAATCTAACAGTAGTCAGTTTGGAAAGGTTAGTATGTCTGACTCAAACAGCAGTCACTTTGAAAACGTTGGTATGTCTGAATCTAACAGCAGTCAGTTAGGAAAGGCTGGTATGTCTGAATCTAACAGCAGTCAGTTTGGAAAATATAACAGAAGTCAGTTTGAAAAGGTTGGTATGTCTGAATCTAACAGTAGTCAGTTTGGAATGGTTGGTATGTCAGAATCTAACAGCCGTCAGTCTGGAAAGGTTGGTATGTCTGTCAGAATGTCTCAAGTTGTGCTGTGGTTAGGCTATAGCTTCCTTCGTGTTAGGCTGACTTTCCTTTTCTGGTCTGGGCAAGATGAGGGTATCAGGTTGTTTTTCTTGTAATTTTACTCATCTAAACAACGGGGATCTTATCAGTAATGTTGAGAGAATTAAAACACCAAAGGTCGTAGCTTATTACAAAGTTCCAAAAACATAGGGACAGAGAGCAATAACTATAATTCCCTTGGGCTTTTATTATTTTTACATTCAATACCCATACTTCAGGGAATATAAAAAAGAGAAATTAAAAATAAAACCACTTAACATTGCGGGTGTAACACGGAAAAACACACTATGAAATCCACCTGGAATTGAAATTCATATTCAGCATGTATTTCTATAATCTTACTAATATTTCTAGTACTGATTCCATTTCACCGTGACTAATAGGCAAGCTGCAATAAACGATGTTAAAAGGTACCTATTAATTCTTCTTATCAGTGCAGGGTCATATACAGTATATATAATGCCATTGCGGTTATTTTTCATTGCCATTGCAGGTTAGTTCTCCCTGTCAGTGCATGTTCATTTCAATTGCCTTGAGGTTAATTTCTATTCCCATTGCAGGTTAACTCCCATTGCCTTTTCAGGTTAGTTCCTGCAGCTTTGCAAGACAACTCTTTGCCATTGCAGGTTAATTCGTATTGCCTCAGCAGGTCAGCTCCTATAACCATTGCAGGTTAATTCCTATTGCCTCTGCAGGTCAACTCCTATTGCCATTGCAGGTTAATTCCTGATGCCCTGAAGGTCAACTCCTATTGCCATTGCAGGCTAATTCCTGTTGCTATTGCAAGTTAACTCTTATTGCCACCATAGGTTAATTCCATTGTCACTGGAGGTTCATTTCAACAGTTTAATTCTACTGCCACCGCAGGTTAATTCCTACTGCCATTGCATATAAATTCCTATTATCATTGCAGGCTAATTCCTACGACCACTGCAGGTTAATTCCTGTTGTCATTGCAGGTCAATTCCTGTTGTCATTGCAGGTTAATTCCTGTTGTCAGTGCACGTCAATTCCTGCTGCCATTGCAGGTTAATTCATATTACCATTGTCGGTTAATTTATATTACAATTGCAGGTTAATTCTGTCACTGAAGGTTAATTCTTTCTGCCATTGCATGTTAATTCCAACTGCCACTGAAGGTTAATTCCTAATGTCACAGCAGGTTAATTCCAACTGCCATTGCAGTTATATTTCATTGCCATTCCAGGTTAATTCCAACTACCATAGCAGTTATATTTCATTGCCCCTCCAGGTTAATTCCAACTGCCATTGGAGTTATATTTCACTGCCATTCCAGGTTAATTCCAACTGCCATTGCAGTTATATTTCACTGCCATTCCAGATTAATTCCTATTATCACTGCAGGTTAATTCCAACTGCCATCGCATTTATATTTCATTGCCACTCCAGGTGAATTCCAACTGCCAATGCAGTTATATTTCATTGCCACCCCAGGTTAATTCCTGTTGTCAATTCCTGTTGTCACTGCAGGTTAATTCCAACTGCCGCGCAGGTTGATTCTCACTGCCATCGCAGTTAAATTCCTACTGCCACTGCAAGCTAATTCCCATTGCCACCGCAGCTTAATAATTACCAACCACTGAAGATTAATTCTCACTGCAGGTCAATTCCCACTGCCATTGCAGGTTCATCGTGATCGTGTTCCCGATGCGATCTCGGTCCCTGTGCACGATGAGCAACTGCCGCCGGTCCGTCCTCTTCGTGTGGGTCGTGTCTCTCATTCTCGCCTGTCCAATCATCAAAGTCATGGTATGTGCTCTCAGGTGTCGCTCGGGGACGTGATTTAAGTGTTTAAGTGACGTGACTAAAGTGCTTAAGTGCTGGGAGGGCGGTAAATATGACTTCGTTTTCCTTGGAGAAATTTATGGGCTTCTGATGTTTCGTTAAGTGTCATTTTAGGCTCAGAGTATTGTTTCTCCAATGGCAAATTTTAAATGTTTTGATTTATCGTTCTATTTTAAATCTAATTGCACGTATTAATGTGATTCATATCTAAGAAACGTTTGATTTGCGAGGAGGAAAAATGTTTTTTGTCAGATTTCAAAGCTTTAATGAGAGATTTTAAATTTTAAATAACTTCAATAATTAAAAGCCATCCAAACCACAAAATTTACGTAAGAATTACGTGACTTGACAATGCCAATTACAAAACAGTTTTTGTACACGTCAAAAAACATTTGATTTGCGAGGAGGAAAACGTTTTACACGTCTGATTTCATAGATCAATACAGAAAGATTTTGTACTTTATAAGCCATTTCAGTCGTTAAAAGTCACCCAAACCACAAAATTTACGTAGGAACTAAATGACCTGACAATGCAAATAACATGACAATATTTGCACATCAAAAACGTTTAATTTACGAGAAGGAAAACGTTTTCCATGTCAGATTTTAATCACAGTTCTATAAAGAAAGATTCTTTTCTGTAAGCCATTCCACTCATTCAAAATTACCCTCTCATGACAGATTTCAATCACAGCCTCTGTTCTTGAAGCAATGTCACTCACTAAGTCACCCAAACCACACCAGTTAATTTAAAAACACCCTAATCCACAGGAGGCCCACACCGTGGTGTACACGAACCCGTCCAGAACAGAGTGGGTCTCGGCCCACTACTGCAAGCCCATGGATTCCCTGGTGTTCCTGACCTACCAACTGCTGGTTCTCTTCGTCATACCGGCGCTGCTGATGATCGCCTTCTACACGGCGGTCATCCGGGAACTCTGGAAGTCCACGAAGACGATCAAGGCCCTCACCAGCTCTAGGGGGTAAGGGGGAGGGGGACTGGGTTTCTTTAGGTAGGTGAGAATGGAATGGAATTTGAAATTTAGGTCAAAGGCCAGGCACTGGGACCTATGGCGTCATTCAGCGCTGAAAGGGAGATTGACAGTAAGGTTTGAAAGGTGTGACAGGAGGAAAACCTCGCAGTTGCACTATGAAATAATTGTTAGCGAGGATGGAGGGTCAGATGAATGGAGGTACAGTAAAAGGAATGACAGACTGCAGCTAGGGGCCGGAAGGGACGCTGTAAAGACCCTTAGGTAATCCCTACAATGCACTTCGTGAGTTGCACTGACGGCATTAACCCCCTTCGAGAGAGATAGGTGGGGGACATCGGCCCTTATAGGCAGTGACGAAATGCTTCGGTTTCTCTAGACAATTAGGGGTCGCCATCTATAGTGAGTAAGTCAACATACTAAGACCTTGCACAGAAAACTTCCAAAGAATAGAACGTACCTGTGATAAAAGGAAAAAGTAAAAAATGCGCCGATGTTTCTTCGGTGCAATCAATTTTTCTGCGCAGCCGCGGCCCATGAAACTCAGCCACGGTCCGGTGGTGGCCTGTATTGTTGGTACCTACAGCGTTGCCAGAAGTTCGATTATGACTAATTTTAACCTTAAATAAAATTAAAACTACTAAGGCTACAGGGCTGCAATTTGGTATGTTTAATGATTGGAGGGTGGATGATCAACATAACAATATGCAGCCCACTGGCCTCAGTATTGTTTAAGATCTGAGGGCGGACAGAAAAAGTGCGGACAGAATAAAGTGCGGACGGACAGACAAAACCGGCACAATAGTTTTCTTTTACAGAAAACTTAAAACGTCAAAAAAGAAGAAATAGCAGCAATGAGGCAAGGCTCTGATCTGTTTTGCTGTAGGAGATAATGGGTAGATGTCACTAAGTCAGCAACAAGGAAAATAATTCGGTTTTTGTAGAATTCTAAACAAGGTGGTCCCAAGAACTAGAGAAAACACTTAAAAGGCGTCATCATCCTTAAAACTAAATAAAAATAAGTTGATCAATTTAGGGTAGGTTAAAAAGGTAGAAAACTTTCCAATGGAAGGATTAGAACTTTCAGTGCTACATCTTTTAAGAAGACTCATTCGGAATGAACTGGGTGGTACTTCTCTCTCTCTCTCTCTCTCTCTCTCTCTCTCTCTCTCTCTCTCTCTCTCTCTCTATTTTTATTCTGTCTACCTGTTCGTTTTTTATGTTTTTCCATCTTTTATTCTGTCTACCTGTTCGTCGTTATTTATGTTTGTTTACTGGCTTTTAATTTTTATTTCTTTCTGTTTCGTTATTTATTCATCTAAAATTAATTATTCTTTCTTTCTTTCTCTTTTATTCATCTTTTATTTTTTCTTTTTAATTTTTATTTTTGTCTGCCTGTTCGTCGTTATTTATGTTTGTTTACTGATTAATTATTTCTTTCTTTCTGTTTTTATTCATCTAAAATTAATATTCTCTCTCTCTCTCTTTCCTTTAACTAACAACCTCCCATTCTCTCTCTCTCCCCCACAAGCACGGGATGTTCCACCACGCCCTCCGACAACTACCACCTGAAGGTGTCCACCTCCTCCGGCGGGGGGAACCTCGCCGTGGTAGGGCGCGCCCACGTCGGAGGGGTCGCCCTTCGGAACGGGCGCCTCGGGGGCAGCGACTCCGCCTACAACAGCTCCAACTCGCTCTACGTGCCCTACGCGACAACGGCCAACAGGTCCCGCACGCCCTCCCCGACGGCACGGCACCTCCACAAGAAGCACAAAGAGAAGAGCGAGGACGTCAAGAAGGCCAGGAAGCAGGTCGGAGCTCTCTCTCTCTCTCTCTCTCTCTCTCTCTCTCTCTCTCTCTCTCGTGGTCCATCTGTTCGTGATTCATCTGTGTACTGATTGTTGATTATCCTTTATTTTTGTCTATCTAAAACTAATAATCTGTCTGTCTGTCTGTCTGTCTGTCTCTCTCTCTCTCTCTCTCTCTCTCTCTCTCTCTCTCTCTCTCTCTCTCTCTCGTGGTCCATCTGTTCGTGATTCATCTGTGTACTGATTGTTGATTATTCTTTATTTTTGTCTATCTAAAACTAATAATCTGTCTGTCTGTCTGTCTGTCTGTCTGTCTGTCTCTCTCTCTCTCTCTCTCGTGGTCCATCTGTTCGTGATTCATCTGTGTACTGATTGTTGATTATCCTTTATTTTTGTCTATCTAAAACTAATCTCTCTCTCTCTCTCTCTCTCTCTCTCTCTCTCTCTCTCTCTCTCTCTGTTCGTGATTTATCTGTGTGCTGATTACTGATTATCATTTATTTACGTCTATCTAAAATTAATAATCACCTCTCTCTCTCTCTCTCTCTCTCTCTTTTTATCCATCTGTTCGTGATTTGTCTGTGTACTGATTATTGATTATCCTTTGTTTTCGTCTATCTGAAACTAATAATCTAATCTCTCTCTCTCTCTATCTCTCTCAGTCCTTTTGTCTGTCTTTACCTCTGTCTACCTGTTCGTCGTAATTTGTTTTCTCTTTCTCTATTTATTCGTCTAAAATTAATATTCTCTCCCTCTCTCTCTCTCTCTCTCTCTCTCACACACACACATGCACACGAACATGAAACTTTCCATACTGAATTAGAAGCAAACATTTTTTTAACATCAATCCATGTATACACACACATACATATACATATATATAAATATATATATATATATATATATATATATATTATATATATATATATATATTTATATATATCCATATAATCTATCACTTTCGTTGCATATTTTAAAACTAACCAAACAACCTCACACTGTAATCTCATCGAGAGCAGACGCTCATTACAGGCGGCGCTCCTTTCATCACCAACATCTCTTTGCATAAAACATTCCGTAACTTTCGTAATCTTTTCGTCAT
>NC_089787.1:27530623-27563123 GCF_040412425.1 Macrobrachium rosenbergii | reverse complement strand
CATTAAGACAAATCTTAACAGCTGGGACATTACGTACCACACCAATCTGCATTTGGTGAGATACACTGGCCCCGGGTTGGACGACGGCGAGTTTAAACGTTGAATTTATTACCGGCTCTTTTTCGCCGTTACACACATGAAAATGAATTATGCTTATACGTGTTTTATTGTGGAAAGTTGATGCTGGGTAGTATTTTAGTACAATGGGAGTTTCAGATGGTCTTAAGGGATCTATACGTTGTATATAATCACTCCAAACTCCGAGTGGAGTCGTATAGTTACTACTATTTTACTCCTGAATAACAACTCCGAATGTCGAATACTCAGCTTCGACTATAATGACACAATTCGACCATGGGGTGAAAAAGTAAGTTTCCAAGGAATGGAAAAATTCAAGAGTTATTATTATTATTATTATTATTATTATTATTATTATTATTATTATTATTATTATTATTATTATTATTATTATTATAACTGAAGCCGAATCTCATGTGACTGGGTTAGCTAATTTCCAAAAAATCGTAATTTTTTTTTTAGTGTTTTAAAAGTGGAATAAAAATTCAGTTATGTTTAAAACTATTGAAACATAAACGGTTTTTTCGCGTAATATATGAGTGCAGTTATCAAAACGACTTTGATAATTCTGATAATTCTTTATGATGATTATTATTACAAGAAAATTGCAGCAACAGTAATGTTGCTAATATTCAGTGAGGAAATACAGTCGGTGTTAAAGAGAGCTAAGGAAAAGAAGATATATTAATCATATTCATAAAAAGAAAAGAAAACGAACCAAGAAAAGAAGGCAATAATAAATAAATAAATAACATTATGAAACATTAATACTGCCTTCTGGGCATCAGTGTGGTGACTGTGGTCTGCTATTCTGTCATATTTCTTACCCTCCCAAAAACACAGCTCTCACATAGCTACATATAGTATATATATGTATATATATATATATATATATATATATATATATATATATATATATATATATATATATATGTATATATATATGTATAAATATATAAATATATGTATAGCCTATATAAAAATATATGATATATATATATATATACATATATATATAAATATATATATATATATATATATATATATATATATATATATATATATATATATATATATGCATATATACATATATACATATATATATACAAATATATATTCCGTTTTTATTTTCTATGTAACTGCCGTTGTTACTCTGTGTACAAATGTTATATGTGAGCTTTCAATAAATCAGTATGAAATGTCACATGTGGTTTCAGTAATTCCAGTCCTATTTAACAGCGAAACACGAGAGAGAGAGAGAGAGAGAGAGAGAGAGAGAGAGAGAGAGAGAGAGAGAGAGAGAGAGAGAGAGAGAGAGAGAGAGAATTATCATCTGGGCATTGTATATAGAACAATGAAATCCCATAATAAAGGAAGGAAAAAAAAAATGTACATTAAACACCAGGAAATAATTTTAATCCATATGCAATTCATAATTTATCAAATAGATAACAAATAACAAATACAAATAAATGTGTCATTGATAAGATACTGAAATATACAAACGATTGAGTTATTAAACTACTGGCAATCTCGAATATGGAATTATTTTCAACAACGTCCAATTAATCTGCATAATTCTCTTGGATGTCAGCGAGACTTAATTATCAGTAGAAAGTCCCTTAACCAAGCTTTCAATTGGCGCTTAAGTTAAAGTTAACTCTCCACAGAAAGGTATGCTGAATTTTAATATACCTCGTGCAATGATCCATAACTATTAATTCTAAAATCTGACTATAACTAACATAGTTTGGAAAAGCGTCAAAAATCATGCTATATTTCTATATCAGAACTTCCTAAGAACTTCCTATATCAAGTGACGAAAATTCATACGGATTTTTAAGCACAATGTTAATTCGCTGTATTCCTGGCCCGTATTTCTTTTTGAAGAGCAAAAAAGTTATATAACTGCAGTCTCTAAACCCTATCTTCTTCAGGGTTTGCAAGACGAGGAGGATAGCAAATGGACCCTCTAATATTTAACAAACTTTATCAATGGACAGACACAAAAATGGCTATGCATTTAAAGCACTTACATACAGAACAGACAAAACCAATAGAATAAATGCCCTCTGCCGCTATGAACAACCAACGCGGAATTTCACAAATAAAGTTATATTAATAATTTTTGAAAAAAAAAAATATTATATATATATACACTATATATATAAATATACGCAGCGGTCATCCTGTTACGCTGGATTTGTTTCCCAAATCAGCTGATTACTCGGCTGAATAAGCACCATTTACATGAATGCACTAAACCAGCCTGAAAGTAAACGTTCCGTTACAATGACCTTTGGCCCAAATTAGAAAAAAAACAGAATGATTTTATTTTTATTTTTTATTTTGAGATTTTTTTTTATTCGTCGCATCCCCTTGGTTACTGATTTTATTTATTCCTCTCATTAAGATCTTCTTTTATTATTGCATTCCCTTGGTCACTTGGTCTCTGTGGGTTAGTTGGTCTGAATCCAGAGACCCATACCAGGAACCTTATTCATTTCAACACACACCTTACCACCAGTTAATTGACGCCTTTGGGCAAAAGGCCGGTGATGGCATAAGGCCACTTAATCCAGCCCTTCTCGACCCTAACCAGAATCGGATATAAAGCTATATAGCATGAGAAAGCTTCTCTAAGTATTCTGAAAAAAAAAAGTAAAAACTGCGCCGAAGGTTTTCTGTACAGCCACTACAGCGTATAACCAAGGCCACCGAAAACAGATCTATCTTTTGGCGGTCTCGGTAATATGCTGTATGAGTCGCGGCCCATGAATCTTTAACCACGGCCCGGTGGTGGCCTATCCTATACCGTTGCCAGAAGCACGATTATGGCTAACTTTGTAACCTTAAATAAAATTAAAACTACTGAGGCTAGAGGGCTGTAATTTGGCATGTTTGATGATTGGAGGGTCGATGATCAACATACCATTTTGCAGCCCTCTAGCCTCGGTAGTTTTTAAGATCTGAGGGCGAAAGAAAAAATGAGGACAGAAAAAAGTATGGACGGACAGACAAAGCCGGCACAATAGTTTTTTTTTTTTTTTACAGAAAACTAAAAAACAACGCTAATTCAACGGCGAGTTTAGCATACGTTATGGATGAAAGAAACTTTTTTTTTGAAATGTTTATATTCTGCCCAATAAATATTTGGGCCACAAACGAGTTTCATGGGAAATAAAGTTAAAGTTTGGTAGTTTCATTTCTCCCGCAGTGGTCTGTTGCCTCCGGGCCGGACGTCAGCCGGGGTTCTTCATTAAGAAGTAATAATGTGAACAAAATATAATTATTCAATTCTTTAAAGACTAGAATTGGTTTTCGCTGGCATATCATACGTCTCCTTTCTACGAGGGAGAGAGAGAGAGAGAGAGAGAGAGAGAGAGAGAGAGAGAGATCCATACATTGAATTAGAAAGCTCTCTCTCTCTCTCTCTCTCTCTCTCTCTCTCTCTCTCTCTCTCTCTCTCTCTCTCTCTCTCTCTCTGTGGAAAGCATACAGGAATATCGAGAAAGTTCTACAGTAAAACAATGGAAATTCTCAAAAAGCATTACACTATTCTCTCTCTCTCTCTCTCTCTCTCTCTCTCTCTCTCTCTGTGGAAAAAAAAGGCCTCATAAGCATACCAGGAATATCGAGAAAGTTCTACAGTAAAACAATGGAAATTCTCAAAAAGCATTACACTATTCACAGCAATGTGAAAAAAAAAGGGCATACCAGGAATATCGAGAAAGTTCTGAAGTAAAACAATGGAAATTCTCAAAAAGCATTACACTATTCACTTTGCTAACTCTCTCTCTCTCTCTCTCTCTCTCTCTCTCTCTCTCTCTCTCTCTTACGGTGACCTGAAGCCTATCATATATACTGAATGGCAACAATTTTCCGAAACAATGGAGGCAAAATTTCCTATTTTTCTTTGGTTTCAAAATAATAACTGTACTGTTCTGTGTCTGTAAAGGCCTCCCACAGAACACGGAGGAAAATGGTGGAAATATACACATACAATTGAATTGAATATAGAATTTAAGCAAAGGCCAAGCACTGGGACCTATGAGGTCATTCTGAAACGGAAATTGATAGTAAAAAGGTTTGAAAGGTGTAACAAGAGGAAAACCTGTTAGGAGAGGGTGGAAAGTAAGATGGAAGAAAGAGAATATGAAAGGAGGTTCAGTAAAAGGAACGAACGGGGTTGCAGCTAGGGGCCGAAGGCACCCTCCAAAGAACCTTAAGTAATGCCTACAGTGCACCGCATGAGGAGCACTGAAGGCACTAGCCCCTACGGAGAATATACACATACACAATTACATATACTCGGCTCACGTTCAATAAGTTCGTCAGTTGTTCCCGAATTTAAAATAAACGGATGTGGGGGTTGCAACTTCATCCTCAAAGACTGGCTGAGATGCCAAAATGCTGTATTCTTCTAATGCCACTGTTTCCGTAAGTCCCCAAATATTCGTCAAAGTCTTATTGGACAAATATAAGAAGTCTTCCAGACAGCTTTGAGCAATAAGCCATTCTTACAAAATATCTTTCGGTGCAAATATAAGATTTTAACTCTGAACGCCAGAATGAATAACAAAAGAAAATAACAATAGTCCTAAAATAATAGTCTTAGAGTCCAAAATAATAGTTCAACAGTCCTATGGTGCAAAAAAAAAAAAAATAGTCTTAAATGCCTTCTGAATATATATTTTTTTGCGTACCGTCCTCTGACGAGTTAACATCTTTTCAGATATTTCGTTGAAAATCTTGGAAAGGAAAATGGGATTTTCTCAGCGAAAAAAAAAAAAAAATTCCCTCCAAGAAAGGAAATTTTCTCCTGAGAAAGACTTGCAGGAAAAATAAAAAAAGAGAGAAATGAATTGGAAAAAAACGGAACACAGAAAGTGTATGGTAAAAGTTAAAATGAAAGGGAATTTAACAACCAAACGTTACGCAAAAAATATGATAAACGTCGAATCAAAAGGTAAATTTAACACAGAAAATGTTATTGTAAAAGAAAGACCTGATTAAGAAATATAAATTAAGCATAAAAATATGATAAATAAAAATGATACAGTAAGAAAAAGCGGAACACAGAAAAGTATATGGTAAAAGTTAAAATGAAAGGGAATTTAACAACCAAAAATTACGCAAAAAAATATGATAAATACTGAACAAAGGGTAACCGTAACACAGAAAAATTAACTGTAAAAAAAAAACACCCCGATTAATATAAATTAAGAAACAGCAGTTATAAAAAAAATTATTTAAAACATGGAAAGAAAGTCATACAAATGCAAAGAGTTGTTTAAATTAGGCTCTGGCCTTATGCCAGCACGAGCTCTTGATTCTAGTGAAGCCCGTAAAAATGGAAAGAAAAAGCAAGATAAAAATAAAGATTGAACAAAGGAAAGGTAGAAGGAAAACAGAGAAGACGAGATAAAGACTGGTAGAAAGAAATAGGAAAGAAATGATAAAAAACTGACAACTGAAAAGGGATTAACCGAACGCCCTATGGAAAAATGCAAAAAAAAAAAAAATAAAAATAACAAAAAACTAATAAAAATCGAAAAGGAATCAAGGTTTATTATCCAGACACCAGGTGTGGGGGCGTTGAGGGGGGGGGTTAGCTGAGACTGGGTGTAGGTGGGTGGGTTTTTGGGGAAGAGACCTGATTGTAATCTATCTATACGTCAACACAGATCCTGTACAAAAATTTCAATCTATATGCTAAGCCTTCTGCATATCCCTATGGATATTATATATATATATATATATATATATATATATATATATATATATATATATATATATATATATATATATATATATATATATAATACATATATATATATATATATATATATATATATATAATACTGTATTTATAAATATTCAAGAAGGTAATACATTTTTGTATCATATTCTTATGTAAAGTTTTTTATCTTTTTTTATCCTGTGCTAATTTCCTTCGAAATTTGTTGCACAAGAAGCTTAGACGGTCACATAAACAGCAAGTGGGTCTTCCCCAATCTTGTTTCTCCCGTTCAGCTTCATTTTTTTCACTTTCCCTTCCAGACTTCTAAACTGGTATTCTCATTTTTACTCTGCCAGGTTAATTAACTTGAATCCCAAGGGTTAGATTGTTATTTTTTAATGACCTCTGTACAGGTATTTCTTCCACAATCTACCTGAGATATCTTTATTAGTTTCCAAAATATTCCTTAATAATTAACAGGGCTAATTATCTTTCAAACGATACCCGAAGAAACTGGAAGAGATTTGGGAAATGGAGAGAGAGAGAGAGAGAGAGAGAGAGAGAGAGAGAGAGAGAGAGAGAGAGAGAGAGAGAGAGAGAAATTAAGGGGCGTTTCAAATTTCTATTTTCTCTTCGAAAACAAACGATATTCCATTTCGGACTTAAAACAAACGACTGAGAGAGAGAGAGAGAGAGAGAGAGAGAGAGAGAGAGAGAGAGAGAGAGAGAGAGAGAATTACAGTCTTATTTTATTTTATATAAATATACTCAACGGCTGACAGAGGCAGACTCCTCACAGAAAACGGGATCTCCCAATCGAAAAGAAAACGAGCAGACGGCTCCTTTTAATCCTTCAGGGTAAACTCGCCCCTTTTTCGGCACGAAAATGTCGAAAGCCTTTTCCTGAACCGGAGACATCCCGGGGACAGAATTGGCTATTAGAGCTGTGTCAACATTTGTTTACTTAAATAGCTTCGAACATCAAATGCAGCCGGCGTAACTTAAATAGACAAGAGAATTCGCAGTAATTGGCTTTTTCCTTCTGTGACGATGAAAGCGTATTTCTTTTCTCTCGCCAGATTCCGGATTATTCTCTATCAATAAAAAAAATTATTTCTTTGATAAATTGATTTTTTAAAAATTATTTCTTTTCTCTGGCCAGATTCCGGATTATACTCTATCAATAAAAAATGATATCTTTGATAAATTGATTTTTTAAAAAATTATTTCTTTTCTCTGGCCAGATTCCGGGTTATTTTCTATCAATAAAAATTAATAAATTGATTTTTTAAACAATAAATTGCATTATTTAAAAAATTTTTTCTTTGATAAACTGATTTTTAAAAAAATTATCTCTTTTCTCTTGCCAGATTCCATATTCTATCTCAATAAAAAGTTTATTTCTTTGATAAACTATGATAACAAAAATTACTTCTTTTTTCTCGCCAGATTCAGCATTATTTTCTGTCAATAAAAAATTATTTTGATAAACTGATTTTTAAAAGAATATTTCCTTTCCCTCGCCAGACTCCATATTATTTTCTATCAATAAAAAATTATTCCTTTGATAAATTGATTTTAAAAAAATTGAGCTACGAAGAATAGATGAAATCACAGATGGTGCCAAAAACACAAAAAAAATTATCATATTAGTTTGGAGACTTTTGTAACATATGGGAAGAGACTTTTTGCCGACATGATAAATATTCTCATTATACAGAGATGTATTTTACAAAATGGTTTTCTACAAAATGGAAACAAGTGTGTCCCGTTATTTTTATGAACTAAGTTTCCAAAAATGGCCATCTCCAATCTATCTCCATTTTTTTTTTATTAGAATTTAGCTTTTTCAAATTTTTACAAATAATATATGTATATATATATCACATATATGTATATATATATATATTTACATATGTATATTTAAATATAATATATATTTATATATATGTATGCACAAATATATTTGTGTCTATATATTTATAAAATTATTATTATTACACGTTTATATACAGTATGTGTCTATATATATATATATATAAAATTATTGTTATTGCACGTTTATATATGTGCTTACTAATAAGACAGAAATATCTATCAATGAAATCTAGATAATACATGAAGTTCCAATTAACGGTGCCAAAATATCTTTATATTACCCTCCATTCTTTCGAAGCAGACAAATTATCGAAGCCTCGAAAACAACGTGGAGAATTTTTGAGTCATTTTAGTCATTACAGGATTAAATGACACCCGATATTTCTCTTAATGATTGCAGCTCTCTCTCTCTCTCTCTCTCTCTCTCTCTCTCTCTCTCTCTCTCTCTAATTTTTCTCTAATTTTTTCTTCGCGGACCGAATTGGGAAATGATTAAGAGGGAACTGGTTAGAGGGTAACTCTCTCTCTCTCTCTCTCTCTCTCTCTCTCTCTCTCTCTCTCTCTCTCTCTCTCTCTCTCTCTTAATTTTCCATCGCGGACCAAACTGGGAAATAATTAAGAGGGAACTGGTTAGAAGGTAACTCTCTCTCTCTCTCTCTCTCAACTTTTCTCCGCGGACCAAATGGGAGAATGACTGAGAGGAAAACTGTTTCATAGGATAGGTCTCTCTCTCTCTCTCCCTGATTTTTATGTTTTTAATTTTAGCCTTTTAATAATTATTTTAACTACAAGAATTCTTTGTAATGGGACGTGGTCATTCGCGATTGCTTCTGTGATATATATTATACGTACCTGGTATCTTATAACTCAATGGACGTTGTTTATGTTTCTTAAATATGGCATGTAGAATAACCATTGTAATATGGAAATAAAATTTTTTATTTGATTTGATCTGAGTTTGACTCTCTCTCTCTCTCTCTCTCTCTCTCTCTCTCTCTCTCTCTCTCTCTCTCTCTCTCTCTCTCTCTCTCTCTCTCTTGAAAGTTATCAATGAACTCAATCACCTTGACCCATTTCATTGACTGACCTTCTGCCTGGGTCCTTCTTGTCCATTTCTCTAAGTTTTGTTTTTTCATGGTGGTGAGAGAGAGAGAGAGAGAGAGAGAGAGAGAGAGAGAGAGAGAGAGAGAGAGAGAGAGAGAGAGAGAGTCAAAGAGAGAACTCAAATTCAAATAAAAAAGATCAGAAGAAAGAAATAAATTCCCATTAAGGAAGCGAAAATGTTCCACTTCGCCTTTCTATTTTACATGCAATACCTACAAAACGGATGATACATACATACACACACACATATATATATGTATATATATACATTCATATATTATAAACATAAAGTATATATATATATATATATATATATATATATATATATATATATATATATATATATATACAATATATATATATATTATAGAGAGATATGTATATACATGTACATTCATATATATATATATATATATATATATATATATATATATATATATATATATATATATATATATATATATATATATATATATATAGAGAGAGAGAGAGAGAGAGAGAGAGAGAGAGAGAACGTACACGCATACTGCGCATATCGCCTTTGTCTTACGACGAAGATATCAGAACACATTAGTGAATCCGACGGTAAAACTGAATTACATAAATATGTATTGCTGGCTTTGATCACTCAATCGGATTTAAAGTAACTGCATATGCAAATCAGAAACTGATAAAAGACAAATTCGTCAATTCTACTGAGCATAATTACTCGCTGTTCGCATTATCTCTATGGAAACTTAAGAAGCGTTTGCTATAAAATAAAATAAAATCCCCCACGACTTTATTATTTCAGCCAAGGAGACAACTCTTATATATATAAAAAGGACGTATCGCACCGCTGTTATTCGCCAAAAACGAGCAGATCAGCCAACCGGACCCTAAAATGTGAAGTCTTTTCAAAATACGACTGAGAGCGCTTGGTAGAATAACTTTAAACGAATCTATGAGGCAGTTACATTCAATTGTACATCCTCCAGGGAGAACTGGTCTCCGTGTGAAACCTAACCTCCTGAAGAATGCAGTATTGAGGCGTTGGGACATTTTTAAAAGGTATCAAAGGTCAGGAGGCGGAATTAATTCCTTGTAAGGAATAACATCTAATCTACATACAAATTTTTACACCGGGTGAGTTCAGGTAACCGTGAGAACGCCCTCGTAGAGTTGTGCAATGGAAGGCGCCCTTTCGTAACGCACAGGAGAAGAGTCTCTTGCTTAAAAGGCAGATTTTTGAGGAAGACATGAGTTTGTCAAAGGCAATCTGATGCGCCTCTTTAAGATGGAGAAAAATGTCAAGACGCCAGAGAATATTACGCAAATATGAATATGATAACGGTGGTTTAAATATATAGTCTGAACTGAATGCTGTTATTCATGCACTCGAATGTTACAAATATAAAATCATAAACGTCATGAAACAGAATTGAACTGAATTGAATAGAATAGAGAATTTAGGCCAAAGGTCAGGCACTGGGACAAATGAGGTCATACAGTGCTGAAACAGAAACTGACAGTAAAAGGTTTGAAAGGTGTAACAGGAGGAAAACCTCAAAGCAGTTGCACTATGAATCAATTGTTAGGAGAGGGTGGAAAGTAAGTTGGAAGAAAGAGAATATGAAAGGAGGTACAGTAAAGGGAACGAAAGGGGGCGCACCTAGAGGCCGAAGGCACGCTGCAAAGAACTTTAAGTAATGCCTACAGTGCACAGTATGAGATGCACTGACGGCTTTACCCTCCTACAGGGGCGCTTCTTTAAGATAGCGGTAGTTTAAATAGCAATGTTTGAACTGAGTGGGGGTTTTCATGCAAACACAAAACTAAAAACATCATGAAACTGATTTGAAAGGTCACATATTCTTAAAAACTAGCATGGAACAAAACAAAACATATCTGACATTTAGCCCTAAGCTTCTTGCATTCATTCACGATTTTTCTGGGTAAATCATGAATGGATGCAAGAAGCTTTGGGCCAAAATTTCAGATACGTTTGTCTTATTCTAAGCAATATTCTGGAAAAAATTAATTCACATCGAAAGCTGCAGCTCAACTGAAACAGAACAAAGCAAGTCTCCCAACTGTAGGAAAGGGCTTACGTTTCAAGAACGGAAAAGAGCAATATGAATTAAAGGAAAAGAGCAAAGAGTGGAGCAGCCCCATTTGATGTGTTTGTGTCCAAATTACGATTTTATTTAAAAGGATCTTTGAGTAGGTAAAATATATGATTTATCTTTATCATCATTTGAAAGAACTAAGGCTCACCAAGGCATGAAAACTAGATTTTCATCACAAAGTCTCAAACAAAGAACTGCGAGATTTTGATAAATGACCAATTTTGATAATAAATAACAGTATGAAATAATTAATTCAAATACATAAAAATCTGACTAAAGAGAGAAATTATATATAGAAAAGTTAATGAAGCAAACCTTGAATAAAGAATGATTACAACTACCAAACCCACAAACAAGTATTTCATAGTAAACTACGTCCATTAAAATCTTAAAAAAAAAAAAATAAATACCAGCATTTACATTGACTTCATCTCCTGCAAATCAGACACAAGTTTCAGCGTCCCATCTTCTCAAGCCTTTCCCCCAAAAGAGTTTCTGATCAAAACTGGGTCTTTGGAACTCGCCAAATCAAAAGATGGCGTTGGGAAAGAACATTTCCAGTCGGTGCTTCTAAAAAGGGAGACGTGGCTGTCTTTCATTGAGAACTCTTCAATGAAAGCAGAGCCAACAGAAGACTCTGCTAGAATTGCCCCCTTCAGCTATCACATCCAATAGCTTGTTCAGTGCAACGCGGAAGTTTGAGGGGCATTTAAGACCACTGGGTCAGACATGAGTTTCAGGGTCACAGGCTTCAAGAAGCTTAGTTAGGGGCATCCTTGAAAGATACAAAATAGTTTTATTATCATTTTTACACTGAAGAAGGTATCGACCCATACGAAGAATATGGTAAAGTAAGAAGAATAAGAAGAAGAAGAAGATGAAATAAGTCGCAAGAAGGAGCAGAAAGAAGAGATAACTCGTAAGAGATCACAGATGAATTGATTGGTAGACCAAGGTAGACTCAGTAAAATTTAACTAAACAATATATATTGGTTGATTTTCATTACCTACAATGATGAAGCACCAGAATTTGGTTTACCACTGGTTTTTCAAGAACTGCAGAGATCTGACCTAGATCTTGGGCTGAGTGGAAGAGAACCGTAGAATTTGGGCGAGAAATGATAAAAATCTCAATGGGGTGAAAGCACACTGGCAACTCTCACCTCCCACCCCGCGACCCCGACACAAGGTAGTAAGAGCAGAATAGAACAGATCATCAAAACGTTTGTGACAAACAAAAGAGTTCAGTATTCTCTCTCTCTCTCTCTCTCTCTCTCTATATATATATATATATATATATATATATATATATATATATATATATATATATATATATATATATATATATATATATATATATATATATATATATATATATATATATATACTTATTTATTTATTCCATCGAGAATTGATAAGACTTGTCGATCTCTCGGCTGATCAGTATCAGGAGAAATTTCTGATAGCCTTTATATGTATCAAAACAGCTGAGTAGCTTTCCAGTACAGAAGGATTTATTTCGTAAATATAAATGTACTTCAATTAATTACAGGCCTGAATTACAGGTCCCGCATCCGGACTGTAAATACAGACCCAAAATCCACCAACTCGATTCCACGAGTGTTGAAAAATACAAAAAGAAAGGTTTAAAACGGGAGACATTACGGTGCTACTTTGGTCTGTTATCTACGCGTCACCTACTCTGAGATTCTAGTACTAAACATGGCGGCAGCTCAATGGGACGTCATATTTAGTACTAGCCCCTCGGGGATCAAAGTATTGTATACACCCATTTCTATATTGTGTGGTCGACAAATTATATTAATAAACGAGATGTTTCATCCCCGAGGGGCTAGTACTTAACACGGTGCCCCACTGAGCTTCCGCCATGTTGAGTACTAGCACCTCAGAGTAGCTCCAGTAGGTGACGCTTAGATAACGAGCCAAAGTAATACTGACATTACTACCCTACAGTTGATGCTTCCTTTACCCCCTCAAAAAATAAAATAAAAATGTCCCGAACATACGATAATAAGATCACAATACAAAAAGATGAATAAATAAACAATGAAGACATCATAAAAGAAACAAATTCACAAAAATTAATACCAGCGTAACGACGATTAAACAGTACCCCAAAAGAAAAACTGAAAGGCTGTCCCTATCTCAATTATTTTCGTTATCCTCAGTTTTCACAAGAAAATATGAAAAGAATATGAAAAATATTTGTCCCGTTTCCTGTCAACATCCCAATTTCCGGAAAACACGACCAGTGTCGCGTTATTCTCTGCAATGGAGAGTTTTGAAACAATTTCCTGGGGACGAATATTGATGGCTCGGGCGGCTAGCGAAATTGTGAACTAATTACTTACAGAAAAGATTAATGAGCCAAATGGAGTGAAAATATGGATGGGAAGTAAGAGGTTTGGTTTTTAAATGAACAGAAAAACATTGACGTAAGTGATCCAAATGGAGTGAAAAATGGATGGGAAGTAAGAGGTTTGGTTTTTAAATGAATATAAAAACATTGTCGTAAATTATTCAAATGGAGTGAAATATGGAAGAGAAGTATAAGAGGGTTGGTTATAAATTCATATAAAAACATTATCGTAAATGAGTCAAATGGAATGAAAATATGGAATAGAAGTTAGAGGTTTGGTTTTTAAATGAATAATAAAAAACATTGTCATAAGTGATTCAAATGGAGTGAAAATATTGAAGAGAAATAAGAGGTTTCGTTTTAAATGAATATAAACAAAAAATTCCTAAATGACTAAGGAATATTTATAATTATTGAAAAATCATCTATATTTCTTACCTTCATCTGAAGCCTGTCACACTCTTGTTGTATTCCCAAGACTGAACTCACCTGGAAATATATTAATCATAATTAGATATTAATAAAATAACAATTTCATAGCTTTAATTTTTTTTAAATTCAGCTGAAGAGAACAAAACCATATATATATATATATATATATATATATATATATATATATATATATATATATATATATATATATATATATATATATATATATATATATACACACACACATACACACACACACACACATAATCCTTGCATTTGGATCTAAGACTTTGTAGTGACAAACGTACTTAGTTAAGAAGGCATTGTGGTGGGTACTACAATTGCATGCATACATACATACATATGTATTACTAAAAGGACCTCATTCAAACTGGATGGTATCTAGTGGATACTTGATAACGTGGACTGTTTGTCCAAGAAAGCTTGTCACTTTTTCTGAATAAATACTCCATTAGACACCATCCAGTTTGAATGAGGCCCTTTTAGTAATTCTACTAATGCACAGAACAACTGTGTATGTGATAAAGTTAATACATATGTATATGTATACACATACATATGCTTACAGAATTAACAATTTTCACATTACACTGCTTTTATATATATATATATATATATATATATATATATATATATATATATATATATATATATATATATGTATGTGTGTGTGTGTGTGTGTGTGTGTGTGTGTGTGTGTGTACAGAAAATTTTGCCCAAGGGCCTCCCTTCCGGGTATCAAAGTTCCTAAGCCTAACGAATTTATTGTTCCAAAGGGAAGGTTTTATGTTCAAAGGAAAAGCAATCTCAACTGGACGTTGCTTTGACAGAGCGTGAGGGAAGATGAAAAAAGACCAATTTCTTTGTTGTCACTGATAAAAGATGAATGAAGATACGAGATAAAAAATTAAAAAATTTTCAGCTCCGAGAGATGTTCAGGATACGTGAGATAGGTCCTTTGAATTCCGGAGTTTTATCCTGATGGGGATTTGAAATATTCTGTTAGGAGGTTTATCAAAATATTATTGTTAGGAGTTTGTCAAATCCTTGCAAAATACAAGGCTATTTATCCAAACAAGTAAATAAACAAAAAGATACAATGTTCATAATTGTTGTGACTGTTCCCAGCTACTGGAACTTTCCTCTTGAACGGAATTGCAATTGCAGGCGTTACAACTTTCGTTTGTCAACAACTGGACAACGCCTGTCAACGCCACCTCCCGCTGGGGGAAATGAAACGCTACATGACAGGAACGTTCAAACAACAGGTTTAATGAAATCATAAATATATCAAATTCCACTCTTAAATCATCAGGTGTCTAATGCTCAGAGTTTAAAGGAATTTATGACAAACCACAAAAAAAGCAAGTAAAAATGCGCCGGTGGTGGCCTATCCTATATCGTTGCCAGTAGCACGATTATGGCTAACTTTAACCTTAAATAAAATAAAAACTACTGAGGTTAGAGGGCTGCAATTTGGCATGTTTGATGACTGGAGAGTGGATGATCAACATACAAATTTGCAGCCCTCTAGCCTTAGTAGTTTTTAAGATCTGAGGGCGGACAGAATAAGCGCGGACAGGATAAAAGTGCAGTTGGACAGACAAAGTCGGCACAATAGTTTTCTTTCCAGAAAACTAAAAACTGAACAGAGACTCATTCTGACATGTCACTGACGTCTGTCGCAAAAGACGGGAATGAAACGCGTTTTGACGAAGATGAATCACCTCCGTCTCCTTCCTTCCGTGCCCAGAAAAGTATTAGAAGGCCAGAAATGTCATCAAGATGAAAAACCTCTGTCTATTTTCCTCTGTCCAGCCAAGTTTTAGCTTTTTCTATCTCCTCACGAGGCAGCCAGAAATGTCATAAGTCACTAGGACAACCAAATACATAAATAACATTGATTTAAATAAAGCCATAAAAATAACTGATGATTCTCTCTGGATACGAAAAAACACGAGAATCACTCTTCACCTGCCACTTATTTGTCATGAAAGATTAATCGGTTTTTACTCCCCATCCAGGGCGACCATCAATTAAGGTTACTCCTGAGTTTATTTTACATCTTTTTTTAATCGAAATATTAAAATTGTTTACTGCGTACATATGCTCGATAATTTTAGTACGGAAGGCTGCTTAATTTTTTAAATTCATCTGCGTCTGTGTGTGCGCGTGTGTGTGAGAGAGAGAGAGAGAGAGAGAGAGAGAGAGAGAGAGAGAGAGAGAGAGAGAGAGAGAGAGAGAGTTACTTCCTTTTATTAATTTTTATTTTTTTACCAGTCCAGCAGATCTTGAACCCATCACTAATTAATTCAAGGTTTGAATGAAAGGAACGAGGAAGGAAGTGTTTTAGGCCTAACGCTCAGGCCTAACCCCGGAGGATGAGACGGACACGCCCCCCGGATGACAGGGAAACTAAGGTAAGAAAGCAAATTCCAAAGATTCTACCCCTAGTTCGTTTTCTATGATCCACATAGCAAGGTCAAGTCCCGTTCGCTTTTCTGCAGACACCATTTTGGCACGTGCTCCCAAGACTCCAACCCCCAAAAACATCCTAAACAATCTGAATAACAAACTCATGAAAAGGCTGATCCTATAACCATATCCCCAGCATTAAATATAAGCCTACGATTCCTTGAAGTCCTTAAAAGAATAGGATCCACAGAATCCCGAAATTTCAGCCTGCAGATGTCGCTACTGTCCAATCTCCATACTCGCCAAGTTATTGACGGCTAGAATTTCCATAGATGTTCTCTTTATTTCGCGAATTCTGAGAACCCTCGAGAATCCTACAGACTTGTCCGGTCGCTAAGACGTTCCAGAAGGCTTAAATCGTATCTCTCCATTATGCTAATAACCGGTCGTAGAATTTAAATGGCTCCAGAACGGCCTTAGTGAGGTACTGTGAATTTCCCCGAGGAATTACGGAAAAAAGGAAGGGAACTGAAAAAAAGGGTCAAAGGAGAAATAAAAGAATGATGAGGGAATAATGACGATAATGATGAAGAAGCATTAATAGTGTGATATCTTAGTAGATGTGCTACACTTGAACTGTCAGTGTTATTACGAAAAAGGGAAGGGAATTGAGAAAAAGGGTCTAAAGACAAATAAAAGAATGATGAGGGAATAATGATGATGATGACAATTCATTTGTAGTACTTTCATTTTAATGTCACTAAAATGTGATATTTTAGTGAAAATACTACAACTGAATTGTCATTGATAAAAATATATAACATTTTAGGGGGAAAAAATGTGAAAATATTAAGGATGTGTTCTGGAAAAAAAAAAATGAAAATAAGTTTCAGTATAATAATATAGATTCTAACGTTAAATTAAATTAATAAATACCACTGCGATAAAAAAAAGTCTCATTTTCTAAAATTTGAAAGACCTAGTCACTTTCTCCCACGCTCTCTGAGATATTTTGACTTTTAGTTTTCTGTAAAAGCCGTCTTCAGATCTTAAAAACTACTGAGGCTAGAGGGCTGCAAATTGGTATGTTGATCATCCACCCTCCAATCAACAAATATACCTAATTGCAGCCCTCTTGCCTCTGTAGTTTTGATTTTATTTAAGGTTAAACTCAGCCATAACCGTGCTTCTGGCAACGATGTAGGATAGGCCATCACGGGGCTGTGGTTAAAGCTTCATGGGCCGCGGCTCATACAGCATTATACCGAGACCGCCGAAAGATAGATCTATTTTCGGTGGCCTTGATTAAACGCTGTAGCTGCTGTACAGAAAACTCGATTGTGCCGAAGAAACTACGGCGCATTTTTACTTTTTTTTTTAATCTAGAGTCACGTTATATTCCAAGACTATAGGTCCACGAGGTCCCATCACGAAAAACTCATTCAGAAATAAGAACCTACTTTCTACTTCACACAGTTATGATTATTAGGACATTGAATGAAAGTCAAATGAGACTTAGAAAAAGGCTTCCGAGTAATTATAAAAATATATTGTAATCCTCCATTTTATCTAATTGTCTACTGAAACTTTGGCCATAACTGGATACCTTGAACCAAACTGACTGATCTCTCTCTCTCTCTCTCTCTCTCTCTCTCTCTCTCTCTCTCTGGAAAAATATTCCTCCTCTTCATGATGGATCCTTGAGAGCATCTATTTGATGGATCCTCTGAAAGCATCTCTTTTGATGGAATAAACTATTTGGTAAGTGAGTCCTCTCTCTCTCTCTCTCTCTCTCTCTCTCTCTCTCTCTCTCTCTCTCTCTCTCTTTCTCTAAAAAAAAAAAAATTCCTCTTCATGAAGGAAAGGATCTTTTGAGGAGGACTTCTTTCTCTTTCTCCTCCTCCTCCTCCCCCACCCCCGCCACCTACCTCTCAATTCTGTTCAAAGGACCTCATCGTTTGCAACACAGCCTCATGAAACGTCCCAGAAGGCTGCGAAAAGGGTTCTTGACAAAACCTTTGGGATTCCTTCTGCCTCGAGACATTCGCGAGGGAGGGGGAAACGAGATTACTCGGGAGATAAATTGAGATGGAAAATAAACAAGCAGGAGAAAAACGCATCGGGAATGAGAAGCAACGCCTGTGGTATGTCAGATGCTTGTCAGTATTCGTGGCCTTTTATAATGAAGGTTATTTTGTATACATACATATATATATAGTATATGTATGTATGTATATATATAATATAGTATATATATGTATATATATTTACATATATTTATATATTATATATATATATATATATATATATATATATATATATATATATATACATACTATACATATATATCATTGTAAATCAAATTATATATATTCTCTGTATATTCAAATGAAAAATAAATAAATATATATATATATATATATATATATATATATATATACATATATATATATATATGTATATATATATATATATCCACTGCAATTTTATACATGAAATTCAAGCAAAATCGCTCTGAATGTAAGTCTATACTTGCAGGTAAAAAAAAAAACTATGCAATTACGCTTGATTTTTTTATATAAATGTACTTAAAAAGCCTTTGAGAGATATTATTTCTTAAAATTAATCTGAGAAATAGTATATAAGAGACGGATATTTTCAGAATAATATGGAGAAAAGAGCTCTTGTAAATAATAACAACAAACAAAAGAGGATTATTCACGCCATAACATATCGCCAAGAGATGTTCTTGAAGCGTACAAACATTTCTTGCTGGCAAAGTAAAACATGCGCCGAAGTTTCTTCGGCGCAATCGAGTTTTCTGTACAGCCGCTACAGCGTATAATCAACGCCACCGAAAACAGATCTATCTTTCGGTGGTCTCGGTGTAATGCTGTACTGTATGAGCCACGGCCCATGAAACTTTAACCACGACCCGGTGGTGGCCTATTGTATATCGTTGCCAGAAGCACGATTATGGCTAACTTTAACCTTAAATCAAATGAAAACTATTGAGGCTAGAGGGCTGCAATTTGGTATGTTTGATGATTGGAGGGTGGATGATCAATATACAAATTTGCAGCCCTCTAGCCTCAGTAGTTTTTAAGATCTGAGGCGGACAGGAAAAAGTGCGGACGGACAGACAAAGCCGGCACTATAGTTTTCTCTTACAGAAAACTAAAAACCATGGCTATCGTGCTTTTCATACACAAAAGTAAATAACATCTCCAATGGCCTCTCCCTGAAAGCACAAATCCATACTTTACTAAGTTTATTTTTCCTGTTTAAACTTCTCTTTTAATTACTTTTGATGGTCATATCTTCCTCTCCTGGTCTTGCTGCCATGAATTTGCAATGAAGAATAGCAACCTAGAATTTTAAACGCGTTGCATGTAGTTAATGAAACACTGTCAGCGAAAAAAATCTGCTAAGAATCACACCGAATTTTGTTATTGTTTAATTTCATCTCCCAAAATTGGCCCTAGGCATTTATTTTAGATAAATCTCTGCTGGGAAAATAGTCAAATGCAGGTCTAAACTTAGGAGATGGGATCACTGGAAAGAGAGTATCATCTGCATAAGCAACAGATTTGTTTTCAAGGTCAAAGAACGTATACATGTATACATTTCAAACCCAGGCATTCACATGTTTTAAAATGGGGTTTTAAAACCCTTAGATATAATTGGTTATAGATAATAGGCCTTCCTTCCTGTGACTCGCAACAATCGAGTGACTATCAGGTACACAGTCACAGTGGGTTTACGAGATAGGGCCTAGATCACTTTACATTCTATTGGACTTTGAATCAGCATTATATTAACTGTATATAATATATACATATATATATATATACACATACATATATAAATATATGTACACATATATATAAATGTATGAATATATATATGTATAATACATACATACATACATACATACATACATACATCATTTGCTCCTCAACCTCACCTCAGGCCGTAAGAGGTGCAATCTCAAAAGCAGGTTAACACAGGAAGAGCAATTAAAACGCAGGCCAGGGAGATCAACATTCGCCTAAGAGCCTCGGCAGAAGAAGCGAAATGAGTCTTAATCCCGGAATCATGGCCCCACTGGGAAACGCTGGGGATCGCTGAGATGACGAACAACGCTTTCAGGCCACGTTTACAAGAGACTAGTGAACTTGCAAGGGCGATAAACTGTGCGGTCGGCGCATTCCATATCTCACTGTGCGGAGAAAATAGCACATTATAATTATTACGAGCTGCGTGCTGGAACCCGGGCTGGTGTCTCACCTACCCTCCCGATCCACTACCTACCCAGCCGCCACCCGGCGCGGATAAACAGGTTTGCAGGAGGAGGGTGGATTTCTCCCCTGCCCTCTCGTTCCCCTACCAACCCCGTCCCGACCCAGGGCGGATAAACATATTTGCAGGAGGAGGGTGGATGTCTCCCCTGCCCTCTCGTTCCCCTACCAACCCCGTTCCGACCCGGAGCGGATAAACAGGTTTGCAGGAGGAGGGTGGATGTCTCCCTTGCCCTCTCGTTCCCCTACCAACCCCGTCCCGACCCGGGGCGGATAAACAGGTTTGCAGGAGGAGGGTGGATGTCTCCCCTGCCCTCTCGTTCCTCCCATTCCGGAGCGGATACAGGTTTGCAGGAGGAGGGTGGATGTCTCCCTTGCCCTCCCATTCCCATACCAACCGAGCCCCCACCCGGGGCAGATAAACAGGTTTGCAGCAGGTGGGTGGCTTGTGTCATGTCTCCTCTACTATCATCCGGGGCAGGACAAACAAGATCAGATCCTATCGGATTTTATTATTATTATTATTATTATTATTATTATTATTATTATTATTATTATTATTATTATTATTATTCAGAAGATGAACCCTATTTATTTGGGACACGGCCACAGGGAGCCATTGACTAGAAATTCACCCTTCCAACCAATATGGCGTCCACCTCAAAGAAGCAACGCAAGGTATTAGGAAATACAGAAAGATATCAATTATTTCTAGAAGAGAGAAAAAAAAATAATTTAAGAAGAGAAAAAATAATTTAAGTAGTTAATATACAAGCAGATAAGAATGTTAAGTAAATGATTAAAATACAAGTAGAATACCGATTCTCATTATCTGAAATTCGTCACAAAAATTGATAATTTTGGCAAATTAATTATTCAAATCAGTTATTCGCTTAGCGCGCATGATTTTATAATACCAATATTTATAGTATTTTTATAATTTTCTCACAAAAAATTAATGACTACACATTCATACATAATCCAGAAAAAACATCGAGTCAAACACGTTAACACATGTACGTTAATTGAGCAATATTTTCCAGCAAAATAATAACGATATTTCAGTTTTTATTTCCATCGCTCATCAGAATTCATCGCTAAATGCCAAAATCACCGACGATTTGCTTCCGTCGTTTAAAAAAAAATATTTAGCATGTCAATACCACCTAAAGAGATTCATTAATAGAACCGGCATTTTTTGAAAGTTTGTCGTGTGAAAGATTAATATTTTTTATTGTGTTAATTGCCTGGTATCTGATTGCGTCTGATGCTTCAAATATATTTCTTAATTACCTTTTTCATCGACGAAATCAAAATGAAAGCACAGAGCTTTCCGAGAGCGAAGATGTTTTTGACTTAAATATGAATGGTGAATTCGGTACAAAAGCACTTTCATACTCGATCATAAAATGTAAACATGTTATTCGGCGCAATCGAGTTTTCTCTACACCGTATAATCAAGGCCACCGAAAATAGATATGTCTTTCAGTTGCCTCGGTAAAATGCTGTAGGAGCCGCGGCCCATGAAACTCTAACCACGGTGGTGGCCTGGCGTATATCGTTGCCAGAAGCACGATTATGGCTAACTTTAACCTTAAATCAAATAAAAACTGCTGAGGCCAGAGAGATGCAATTCGGAACGTTTGATGATTGGAGCGTGGATGATCAACATACCAATTTGCAGGCCTCTACCCTCAGTAGATTTTAAGATCTGAAGGCGGACAGAAAAAAGTGCGTGCGGACAGCCAAAGCCGGCATAATACTTTTCTTTTACAGAAAACTCAAAATGAAAAAGCAAACATGTTTTTAACTAAAACATGAATAGTGCATTCATTGCAAAAGCGCTTTCATACTCGATCATTAAAAAAAAAAAAAAACAAGGAATAAGGGATAATGGATAAAACCGTCGTTGGGTTTAATGAACGCTTGTTTACAAACATCAATGGCTCGCTTTGCGTTTGGGGAAAATAGATGAAATGAAAGATGTAGGTGAACCAACAGACTTGGGGCATTCGGTTCAATGCTTCCTGATTATATCTCTTGAAAAGCAAACATCTCTGATGAGGGATTTGCATTATCACGGACAAACAGCTTGATAGATTCGTGCACTGGAGTTTGTATGTATATATGTACATATATACACATATGTATTATATATACATTATATATGTATGTATATATATATATATATATATATATATATATATATATATATATATATATATATATATATATATTTATATATATATATATATATATATATATATATATATATTATACTGTATATATATATATTATATATATATATAGGATATCATATTTAATTTATTATTGCTAACTGTCGAATCAGATATCACAATCTGTTCCTAACGTCTCAGCGTTAGCAGATCCCTGCCAGACGTACGATGATAAATAAAATCATTGTTTGTTCGATAATTTACCCAGGGATATTTGTTTACCATCAAATTCTCGGTGTGACCACAGATTAACATAACTGAGAAAATTCAATGCAAGGATTTGGTCTTACTGTGCAAGCAACAATTTCCATATACAAACTTCATTCAGATTCTTATAATTTTAAAAAGTAATTCCTCCTAATCACCTTACTCACAGCTTGCTTGCTATCTATTTTTACTTTTGTTTTACAATTTTCTCTTTTTTTTTACAATCATATTTCTATTTTTAATTTTACTTCTTATTCGATTTCAAGACAAGTTCTTTCATTAGATTTTGGGCCTACAACTGCAGTAGCCTATGTAACTTGTCACGTCGTCAATGGCTGAACGACCATAAGTACTTTCATCGATAAAATATGAAATTTAAAAAGCCAATAAAGGAAATCTGACGTTGTGATAAGAATGAACATTAAACTAAAAAAAAAAAAAATCCTAACTACACAGATAATAAAACTTTAAAACAGCGAAAGAATATTTTACGAAAATTTATAAGCGAACAAAGCCATCGAGGAGGATTCGAACGCGGTGGAGACAAAAATGTCGAGATTATCTTCGTGTTGATTCCCCTCTCAACTTTTATCCGGAGTCCCTTCTTCTTCTTCTTCTTCTTCTTCTTCTTCTTCTTCTTCTTCTTTCATCGGAAACTTTTATCGATGTCTCCGGGCCATTTCGTATTGACACGAGGTGACACAAAAATTGAAAAAATAAAAATTCCCGGGTCTTCAAAATCGGACAATTTTCCGCGGGAATTTCTCGGAGAGTTTTGTGACGGAACTGAAAGGAATTTAACGAGGATAAAAATGAGCGGTTGGCGGGAAATAGTTTGTTGAGGCGTCTCTCTCTCTCTCTCTCTCTCTCTCTCTCTCTCTCTCTCTCTCTCTCTCTCTCAACTCCGCAACTACAGATATCCAAAACTGCCTGACTCCTTTTCGTACGAAAGTCTCTCTCTCTCTCTCTCTCTCTCTCTCTCTCTCTCTCTCTCTCTCTCTCTCTCTCTGCGTAACCTGAGGATAATATAATTACACTGGAGGGTAAATAAATAAGCAAACGAGAAATGAAGGTCTACATTTTAGAGAAAATTCAGCCTTTCTCTTAAAACTGAAATTCAACAGAGTTTCTTAGGCACGAACTTGAGATATATTTGAATATGCTTAACGTGGGTACAGGGTGTTATAATAATTACTATCTACTTAATGAATATTCTAGTACTATGGCCAGTTTATGAGTCCTAAATTCTCTTATGAA
Source organism: Macrobrachium rosenbergii (assembly GCF_040412425.1). Classification (NCBI taxonomy): domain Eukaryota; kingdom Metazoa; phylum Arthropoda; class Malacostraca; order Decapoda; family Palaemonidae; genus Macrobrachium; species Macrobrachium rosenbergii. The sequence continues at coordinate 27,538,962 of NC_089787.1, read as the reverse complement.
TTGAATTGAATTGAATGTAGAATTTAGGCCAAAGGCCAAGCACTGGGACCTATGAGGTCATTCAGCGCTGAAACGGAAATTAACAGTAAAAGGTCTGAAAGGTGTAACAGGAAGAAAACCTCGCAGTTCCACTGTGAATCAATTGTTAAGAGAAGGTGGGAAGTAAGATGAAAGAAAGAGAATATGAAAGGAGGTTCAGTAAAAGGAACGAAGGGGGTTGCAGCTACGGGCCGAAGGCACACTGCGAAGAACCTTAAGTAATGCTTACAGTGCACCACATGAGGTGCAGTTTCAAAATATGGACAAAACACTTAATTTTTCCAAGCTGTTTCGTTTCACGAAGAAATTGATGGATTGATGGCTTGGTAAAAGGTGCAGAAAGGATTGTAAGGGACTGTTCATTGTTCAATCATGCTAATGAAGTTGAACAAAAACTAAAAACCAAAACGAACAAAGGAGTAATACACACAACAGATTCCTAATAACATATACTGTAGGTATTTATGGTATCCAAATAATTAAAACATTATTTATGTAAAATTCTATCACGGGTAAACAAAAAAAATCAACAAATACAAGAAAATAATAGATCATGCATTTACATACTATTATCATTTCATACAATCATAAACAAGTCTTGAAAGTTGACGACCACATTTATATCTATAGAGGAAATGGAGATATCAAACATGAGAATATATACAGTTATTTCAAATGTAAAACCAACTCTCCCTACGGCTCCCTAACCTCATTATAACGAATGACAGGGGTACCTCCCCTTACCCTTGGTTTAACGATATCTATCCACTACCCTTACAATCTTTAAGCACTGCGGGTGATATATGGAAGCCATAACCTTAAGAGAAGTGGATGCTTTGAATAAATGGACGCTCTTGCCCCGGTGCCGCTAGGCCGATGCGGTGCTTGCTTTCGAGAGCGAACTACAAGCAAAAAGAAGTTGCGAGAAGAGTTCGCCGTGACACAAAGCAATTTAAGTTTATCGTCGCACATTCTCATTCTGAACGCTCTGCATTCCTTTGAATGTGCAGACTCTGTGAAGCTCCTAAAAAACAAAGGCATTCCAGTCTTGCAGCAAGGTCGATTTTTGCATTGCACAGACTCTGATTTCAGGCAACAGAGGTCCTGAATTCCGTAGCTTTTTTGGTGCGTAACGTTCTCTTGTGGCTTTCACTCGTTCCTCTTAAAATGCTGAATAAATCATTTACTATTTGGTCAGACGCGCCTCTAAGCCATACTTGTTCTTAATAATTAGGTATTTACTTTCAATGCTTATCCATATTTGCCTACATTCAATTATTCATACTGTGTATGTATTTGTATACTAACAAAATACCGGCCCATGTGTAAATTCCAACGTCTGTCCAGCTGTTGTAGATTATCATGACTTTCTGTAGGCCTATGTGTAAACTTCAACGTCTTGAAAGCTATTTTCCGATTAGTATTACAAGTATTGGCCTATGTGTAAATCTTTATTGTCTTTCTAACTGTTATCAATCATCGTTGCTTTGATCTGCCTATGTATTATAAACTTCTGTCTTCGCAAATGTTTTCGATCATCGTTACTTTTATAGGCCTACACGTAAACTGCTGTATTTTTGCCATTGTTTTAGTTTACCATAACCTATTTAGGCCTATAGGCCTGAAAAACAAACAATTGTCAGAGGACGATGTGTTTGACCGAGCTAGGTGGAGGAAAGCTGTCAGGAACATCGACTTCACATAGAAGCGGGAAAAGATGCAGGGAAAGAAGAATCTATATAGGCCTATGCTTAAACTTCTGTATCTTTGAAACTGTTTTAGTTTACCAAACCTTTCATAGGCCTATGCTTAAACTTCTGTATCTTTGAAACTGTTTTAGTTTACCAAACCTTTTATAGGTCTATGCTTAAACTTCTGTATCTTTGAAACTGTTTTAGTTTACCAAACCTTTCATAGGCCTATGCTTAAACTTCTGTATCTTTGAAACTGTTTTAGTTTACCAAACCTTTCATAGGCCTACGCGTAAACTTCTATCTTTGAAACTGTTTTAGCTTACCAAACCTTTCATAGGCCTAAGCGTAAACTTCTGTATCTTTGCAATTGTTGTCGATTATCATAGCTTTCATCCCCAACATAATAATGGAATTCCTTTTGAAAGGACCCTTCATCCCCTCCGTGATTCAGAATCCTTTAATCCTTTCCATATGGAGAAGCTTAGAGTGCTAGAGCGCTTTCTAAAACATTCGTGACGATGCAGATGATTTTAAGACTGGACACAGTCAGACCCTATGGGAAGTTGTATCTCTTACGAAATTAATGGAATGGGAAGCTGAATTAATCTCTCTCCTACTCCTGTAGTTATTTGTTACATCTACAAACCTAGTACGACAAATCTAAGAGAATTCACATCAAAGTGCTTAACGATGTTTAAGTCTCTCTCTCTCTCTCTCTCTCTCTCTCTCTCTCTCTCTCTCTCTCTCTCTCTCTCTCTCAGCAATTTCATCACTTTTACTTCCCCAAAGACCCTTCTTTCAAAAGTCTAACGTCAAATCTAAAGCGATGAATCCATGTGAATTATAGTAACCTCTAATTCTCACAGAACACCAAAGTGTTCATAGACCTATTGCAATCGTCTACAGAGCCAAAAGCTGCCATTAAGTGAAAGACAATGAGAAATCAAAACTTTAAGCCAAAAAAATCTTCTTACAAACCACGGAACAGGAGATGACGGAAAAGGTAAAAGGATATCATGACTGACAAGTGACGAAGTCAGGATGATTTAGGAGTTACTGCTAGAACAACTGAAACTAAATTTCTGCCCAGGAGTGAGTTATTCTTCATATATGGATGGATTAATTGCAGTGAGGTTAAGAAGCGTAGAATGTGTAAAGTTACTAAACCCTAAACTAATGGGAAAAAATCCAGTTTTTGAAATTAAAAAAAAACAGTATCAACATCAGTTCTCGCTCCCATTTTCTAAAAATAAGACCTCTTACTCATATTTAACCAAACGATTAGCCAGGCTCACCTTTGGTTAATGTTATTAACAGTATTTGAAAAAAAAAACTTCGCTTCCACTAATATCTTGACCTAATTATCTCATTTATCTTGCTAAGCTAAGCTGAGTTTGACAAAGGCTGGAAAATCATGAATGCTTATCCGTAGGGGAAAACATGGAACTCTGGACTCATTTTCAACCCTGGTTAGCTGCGTTGCTTCTAATGGGTAGATAGATGCCTGGTGAGCTCATTCAGGAAATATATGAAACAAGTAAAGAAATGCGCCGAAGTTTCTTCTCCGCAATCGAGTTTTCTTTACACCGTATAATCAAGGCCACCGAAAATAGATCTATCTTTCGGTGGTCTCGGTATAATGCTGTATGAGCCACGGGCCATGAAACTTAACTACGGCCAGGTGGTGGCCTGGCCTATATCGTTACCATAAGCACGATTATGGCTAACTTTAACCTTAAATAAAATAAAAACTACTTAAGCTAGAGGGATGCAATTTGGTATGTTTGATGATTGGAGGGTGGATGAGCAACATGCCAATTTGCAGCCTTCTAGCCTTAGTAGTTTTTAAGATCTGAGGGCGGACAGAAAAAAAGTGCAGACAGAAATAAGTGCAGACGGACAGACAAAGCCGGCACAATAGTTTTCTGTTCAGAAAACTAAAACGAACTTCTTGCTATGCTGTAACTACTTACATGTCATTGCCAGTGAAGTGACGATGATACTGTATTAGCATTTCATAAACTCGAAAGATAAGTCTAATAACAATCCCCTTAATTCGAGACATACCGTCGGCAACACTTCATCGTCTCATCGCCGTTTTTAATCCGTTCGCATCGTCCGTCTTAATCGCTCAAAGTTATTTGACTTTAGTTCGTTGCAAAGTTCCGCAAACGAAGTATCGACGCGGACCTTCTCTTGCAGAGCAGGAGCCGCGAAGAAATGAGATTAAATGATCATTTCCACTCCATTACCTCCGAGAAATGAAGACGGGTCGACCATTTGAAGGAGCAATTCGACGTTTTCTGTCCCGAAGAAAACTCACTTTCAGGCATTATCTTAAAATTAGGCTGCGTTGTATTTTCTTCTCGATAATTACCGCTCTTCACACTTTTCCAAGCAGGAGAAATAAAAGAGGGAAATTATATAAAGATAATAGGCATAATAGTTCTCATATTTAAGCTCTAATCTATGATATCTTGCACTAAAGTTGTCAGGGATAATAATTACGGATATCATTCCTTAGCATGTTAGAAACAAACGCTGGATATTCCGCTGAAATTACCAAAGTCTTGACAGATCCAGTTATCACAGTCGAGTACTGAGAATTGCTGTATTGTCCTCAGAAGTCAGAACGAGAAAATTCTTGTAAATTTATGGATCTTTATACAGAGAGAAATCCACGGCTCTGCATAGCTTCCCAACTACTATTAGACTAATGTTATTTTTATTAACATTGTTAGGTGCACCCATTCTTACATTACAACGCAAAAGGCAGCTGACTTGCTAGAAGCAAATGCATAGACCTTCAAAGTACAAAGACCACAAGGCAAGGACAAAGGTTCCAAACCTTTGCATTACATGTGACTGATGATTGAAAATAGAATTTAGGCCAAAGGCCAAGCACTGGGACCTGTGAGGTCATTCAGCGCTGAAACGGAAGTTGACAGCAAAAGCTTTGAAAGGTGTAACAGGAGGAAAACCTCGCAGTTGCACTATAAACCAATTGTTAGGAGAGGTGGAAAGTAAGATGGAAGAGAGAATATGAAAGGAGGTACAGTAAAAGGACCGAAAGGGGTCGCAGCTAGGGGCCTCTGGGTACGTGACCCCTCGACAGAATGAAAAGCAAATTTGTGAACAACACAACAGCTTCATTGCAAAAACTTGAAAATCTCAAGAAAATTATAATGAATTAAAATAAAACTTTTTTATTCGAGAAGCAACACTAATAAATTTATATACATTATAGATAAAGGCAATGCCACTTAGGAAAGTGAAACAACGGAGTGGTACTAGGCCTTTCGGCTTATTGTCTGCTAAGTAAAGGGCAGTAAGTCGAAAGGCCTAGCACCACTCCGTCGTTTCACTTTCCTTCGTGGCGTTGCCTTTATTCATATATATTCATCAAGTTCCACATTTTCGTGATTCACTTATACATATACAGTATATAGCATGGATAAATGTATGAACGTTACCGCAATAGAGAGGATGTTTACTGACAAAAAAAAGTACACCTTAGTTTAACCAGACCACTGAGCTGATTAACAGCTCTCCTAGGGCTGGCCCGAAGGATTAGACTTATTTTACGTGGCTAAGAACCAATTGGTTACCTAGCAACGGGACCTACAGCTTATTGTGGAATCCGAACCACATTATACCGAGAAATGAATTTCTAACACCAGAAATAAATTCCTCTAATTCTTCATTGGCCGGCCGGATAATCGAACGCGGGCCGAGGAGAGTGCTAGGCGAGTACGATATCGACCCAACCAATGAAGGACTTGTTTACTGACAAATTTACGCGTTTGAGCTAAGTGACACCCGAGTTATAACGGAAAGTTAAAACGTATTTAGTCTTTGAAGTAAGTAAAACCAAAACTTCACTTTTGCACATAAGCAACAAAAGTGTGGTCGACAGAGAAATAAGCTAATATACCACACTAACCACATGTACCCTCTAAGTCTTATTTACCAGCTTACGATGATAAATAGGTAGAGGCTCCCTACCCCACCCATTCCATATTTCCTCATCCAGTATCCACCACACACGCGCCCATCCCTCAACGAAGGCTGCGCATCCTGTATAGTGTATCCCTAAGGATCTTTACTCGCTCCTGTTGATATATGGATGTCATAACCTTACGAGATAACGGGGTTTTTAATGGCCGGCTGCTGTTGCAAAAAAGGGAGGTCGTTCCATACTAGAGAAATATGACAAAGGACACTTTAGGACGTTATTTCTTCCCTTTCTCTTTGAACGTTCCAAATGCTCCCATTAACTCTACGTGTTTTACAGACTCAAACGTAAAAGCGTATCGTTCCTGTTTTATAGCATTTGTCTTTTTGCAAATAAAAGATTTTTTTTTTTTATATTCTGCCGTTTCTCTGTGTCACAAGCGCTCTCGTCCATTTCACTGTTCTGAGACTTGATTTTCCGTCTGACATTCTTCCCTGGCTGAATGTTATCCACTGTTATTAACATACCGACTGAATCATTTGATATTTCATCTTCTGTTTCTTATCAATATTAATAACATGATTTTTTTCTGGTGTATCTCCTACCTATTGTGGCCTCTGATAGCCAAAGGCTCAAAATTTCATCGACACATTTGGACGAATAAACTTAACCCTTGCGGAGCTTGCGCTCCAAATTACGTAGATATCACTAAACATACACAAAGCAACATTCAGCTCACATATATACCAATATAACTATGTTCATTAATATCCAAACACGCACAGTCTCACTCGGGAGATCATATCACGGCCATTGCTTAGTCTAAGGGCTATTACAGCTTCTCAGACGTCGCTCCCTCATATTCATTCACTGGAATCTTGGAATCGTGATTTGAAGAGGATTACCCATAATCCCTCTGTCCATTCAAGAGCGTACGCTTTCCATTAATCAAAGCACTGACTATTTTTTCCCCTCTCTCTATCTTTGTTTTCTACTATGTGGGGTAATATCTGGACCGCACGATTCTCTGCTGAGGTTGCCAGAGGTTGCCACGAATCCGTTGTTCATTTAAATCCTGAAGATTGTTTGCAGTTTAATGATATTGTCTTTGAAACGCCAGCTAGGAGACCTAGGAAGTCTTTACATGCAAACGTTCTCTTCATTCTGTTTATTCACAAATAAAATTTACATTAAGAGTTACTGAAAGAGAGGAAAAAATGCAAATTAAAACCTGCAAACAAGAGTTAAGAACGCCTGCACTTGCTCTCTCTCTCTCTCTCTCTCTCTCTCTCTCTCTCTCTCTCTCTCTAACTGCCTGTCCAGACAGCAAGTGTAGCCTGTATAACAGATTAAATTAACCTAAATGGATTTTCAATATAAAAGTAATACTGACGAGCTAACGCTTGAAAAATTATCTATCTTTTAACATAGCTACAATTTTCATGGTTTGCAAAGTCACCTATCTCAACAATAGGTGCATTAATAATAATAATAATAATAATAATAATAATAATAATAATAATAATAATAATAATAATAATAATATGTACTTTAAAACCAGGGCTTAAATTCCACAGTAGGAAACCGGATGCCGATGTTTCTCAACCCGCTAGGCAACCAACCGCCTTAGCAGAAAATTCCACAAAACATTGTTTAACTTCGTCAGACAAAATTCTCGCAAACAACAGCACTTTTTGTTACATCTTTTATTTACTCCTGGAAACCACTTCTGGTCTGACGTCGCCACTTTAGATTATTAAATAAAGTCTCTGGGCTACTGAAGATTTTTTGTCATTTTTACTCCTTGTTTTCCCGCCGGATATTTTAAGTGACAAAAGCATGACTAAACGCCCAAATCACTTTTACCCTCGGCTTTATCTGAGGGCACCAGAAAACAAGCTTTATTGGCGCCTGAATTTGGGATTATTTGTGTAATCAATTCCCAGAAGTTTTTGAAAAGGCGCATCGCATCCAATAAATCAATTTTTCCCCTACATCTTTGTTAGGTAAATTGACAACCCTTCTCAGAATCTATCGTTATTCCTGTTAAAGAAACCAAACGCCCAGGACTGGAGAGCTGGATTCCACACAAGAGAGAATACCCGTTCAGAGAAAGGACAGAACTGAACAAAGGAGGAGGAAGAAGAAGGTAGGACTAACAGAACAAAAGAAGATAGTACTAATATAAAGTAAGTGGCCGAAAGGGAAGACCAATAAACAAGTGCATACGACCTCAAGTAAGTCCGCAAAAGGCCGTTTTAGGAGGAAAAGGCAACTGGCTAGACTAAGCCTATGAGAACAGTGGAACTCGGTAAGACATTTTAGACCTATGACCTGGCAAAGTTACTCCAATCACTGAAAGAGGGATAGTGATGGACCAGCGCTAAAGACCAAAATGGTCAATAAATCAATAAATATAGATAGATTAAATAAACAGATAGATGGATATATAGATATTTAGACAGACAGATAGACGTATAAAATGCACGACTAAGTCCAGAAGCGAACATAATATTTTGTACAAAAGTCCATTTCTTTCGCTAGTACCATAGCGTACCGCTAGTACTATACCGCTAATCACGGATATTGCTAATCAATGCCCTTGTATAGGTTTGTATATCAAAGATACTAAGAAACAGGGTATTCCACGT
>NC_089787.1:27420623-27525623 GCF_040412425.1 Macrobrachium rosenbergii | reverse complement strand
GGCTCCTAACCAGCTTTGGGTAAAATGTAAAAATTAAAAATTAAAAAATAAAAATATGAGAATTAAATCTCTGGTCGGAGCTCTCTATCAGGGCCCCGAGCTTCTGAAATGTGGCGTGACTGGACCGTAGAGTTTATGTCACTTTATGCCACTTTGAAACCTGCAACGGGCAAGATTTTGCAACATAGTCAAATACTTGCAAACGTCCTCTTTGCTGCACTATTTAAAATCTTTATTATTATTTTTATTAAAAAGTCTTTAAAAATCACAGGATTTGGTTGGCACCTACTTCCGGTTAAGTTTGGGAGAAAATAAATTTCTTTTGACCAACTTTCTAAAATACGATACGTGAACTGAATGGCAAGACGAAATGGACCAGAAATAAAAAGGATTATTATTCAGGTGAATTTTGAGAGAGAGGAGCACTACCAAAAAAAATTGAGATCCTCATATTTTCTGACATTTCATGTATATATATATATATATATATATATATATATATATATATATATATAATATATATATATATATATATATATATATATAGAGAGAGAGAGAGGAGAGAGAGAGAGAGAGAGAGAGAGAGAGAGAGGAGCACTATTAAAAGAATATCGAGATCCCAGTAGGTTTCGTAGGAGAGAGAGAGAGAGAGAGAGAGAGAGAGAGAGAGAGAGAGAGAGAGAGAGAGAAACATTACCAAAACATCAGCATCCGCCAAAAAAGGACCGATATTTCCCTCGCAAATGGAGAACGAGACCACTTTCGTCCAACATGGCAATACGAAAGGAGAGCACTTTCGAAATGAAGACGAAAAAAAAATGAAGAATACTAAAAAATATGACAGAAAAAATCATCCAGAAGCGGGACAGATCTTTTGCTATTTTTTTTTTTTTTAGGTATAAGTCTCTATATTATAAGATCTTTAATGTTAAACGGGATTTGAAGGTTAAGATAGAAGTGTTCATCCGCCATGGAATTATTACATTAATAATGACGATACAAAACACTAAAAAATTATATATATATATATATATATAATATATATATATATATATATATATATATATATATATATATATATATATATATATATATATATATATATAAATTATTTAATGCAGCACGTTCCCCAGGGGAGGAGAGAACGTTAAGTACATTGGTGTAGAAAATAGTGGGGTAGCCCCATCTGTTACTTTGAGGATTCGAAGAGAAAACCTAAAATGAAAATGTTTGATAAAAAAAAAAAAAAAAAAAAATATATATATATATATATATATATATATATATATATATATATATATATATATATATATATATATATATATATATATATATATAAAATTAAAGCAATATCTGAAAGGAAACTTGAAAAAAACATCCAGACAAAATTAAGGAAGGGAAAAATCAAGTTACAAAACAACTTCAAAATAAGTTTTTTTTTTTAAAAAAAAACATCAACCTGAAACAAACCTTCGCCATTTTCTTTAGAAAAAAAAGCCGAACGAGAAAGAAAAACATATCTCCGAACTTTGCAGAAGGGAAGTAGCCTTAGAGTACGAAGACGCTCATTATCTCTCTGGCCTTCCAAGAGAGAAACAAAATAGTTTTGTGAAAATTTATGTCGGAAAAATCAGCTGATGTTGTTGACATTTTTTTTTTTTCAAGAATCACATCAGCATAAGGAAAGTTTTGAATTTCAGTTTTACGTGCGTCGAACGGTTCTGGATGTCTGTGGCTGTGGAGAGAGAGAGAGAGAGAGAGAGAGAGAGAGAGAGAGAGAGAGAGAGAGAGACTGCCCTGTATAAAACCATTTTGCCGTCACAGAGACAGGGCAATTATTTTTGCATTAAGCTAAGCTGAAGTCAGGAGAGAGAGAGAGAGAGAGAGGAGAGAGAGAGAGAGAGAGAGAGAGAGAGAGAGAGAGAGAGAGATTATTTTTGCATGAAGCTAAGCTGGAGTCACAGACATGCACACACACACACACACACAGAGAGAGAGAGAGAGAGAGAGAGAGAGATTATTTTTGCATGAAGCTAAGCTGGAGCCACACACACACACACACACAGAGCGAGAGAGATTATTTTTGCATGAAGCTAAGCTGGACACAGAGAGAGAGAGAGAGAGAGAGAGAGAGAGAGAGAGAGAGAGAGAGAGAGAGAATGCCTACATTTCCATAATGCTGCATAAACGGAAGTATTCTCAGACCATATTCAGCAAAAATAAATAAATAAAACAAAATAAATAAAATAAAATTTTAAAAAATCCTCCCATTCCTGGGCATTTCTTGCGTCACCTGTGGGATGTTTTCGACCGAAAATCCTTGGAAGCCATATCGTACCCATCCCCTGGGGAAGGAAGACTTTGGTCATTTCGCCCCAAGTTTCTCTCTAATTACGCGCCTGAATATCATTGCGGGTTACGTCGTCCCCGAGGTTTCTTGGTACAGAGATCTTCGCTTTTTACCTTCCAAGCTTTAGAGAGAGAGAGAGAGAGAGAGAGAGAGAGAGAGAGAGAGAGAGAGAGAGAGAGAGAGAGAGAGGTGTACGCAGGCAGTTTGATAACTCACATAATCGCATTTATGTTGATCTCAGCTTCAAGGTCAAACTGGTCAATATGTGTGGGGTACAACCCCACCCCACCCCAAGCTGTGAAATATTCAGGACAATTTCGAACTGACGTATCTATATTGCCTCTCCTTGTAGTTCTATTTCCTTCACAGAAAAGAATGAAATAACCGATAAAATCAACAAAAATGAAAAAAAAAAAGACTCACGAACAACATATCCAAAAATAAGCAAAAGATTCTTCCAGGAGTCTACACCTTTACGCAAGCTGTTATGACAAAGAGTCTTGAGATCCAGGCTGGGACAGAGATTACCTGTCACAGGTAGTGACGCAGATACGGACCATTGTCTAGAAAAAACATGTGAAAAATGAGGCGCAATAGAGTTTTCTCCACAGCATATAATGCTGTATGAAACTCTCAGCCACGGCCCATGAAGCTCTCAGCCGCGGCCCGTGAAACTTTCAGCCAATGCCCGGTGGTGGCCTGTATTGTTGGCATTTATAGCGATGCCAGACGCACGGGCATGGCTAACTTTAACCTTAAATAAAATAAAAACTACTGAGGCTAGAGGCCTAAATTTGGTATGTTTGATGATTGGAGGGTGGATGATGAACATACCAATTTGCAGCCCTCTAGCCTCAGTAGTTTTTAAGATCTAAGGCAGACAGTAAAAGTACGGATGGAGAGACAAATAGCCGTCTCATTATTTTTCTTTCACAGAAAACTAAAACTCTTACAGAGTCCTGGCAAAACCTGACTGAAAAGAGGGCGTGAGGACTGTCTGCCAATGCCCATAGGAAAGGGGAAAAAAATTCAGTGCATCACATTAATAATTAGGAAATGCAATGTCATAATAACAACTTGAAATATATAGGAATTTGATATTTAAAATCCATAACCTATATGATAGGAGATCTGAAATTAATATAGACCTAGGTCCTCTTATTTTTTTTATTCATTAATTTTAATATGTCTCATTTTTATATAATTTTAGCCTCTCAGAATGGTGCCAAGGGAGACATGTCATATGCATGTCGGCAACTTATTGCTAACACATCACAAACATGTTGAATACAAGTCAACGACTTATAATGGTAGTCCTAACCAGCGCCTTATACGATTTTCAAGCATTTGCCAAAAATTTCGTTCACCACTTACGTCATTGACTTATTTCTAAGTTGTTTACGACAGGTATGCAATGTGTTGCCGACATGTATGGAACTTATTGCCAACATGTACGCACTGAGTTGCCAATATGTTTATGACATGTTTTCTTGTATCTTGGACTCATTTTTCAACTTGTTTGTGATGTGTATGAAACAAGTTGCCAATGTGTATTTAATTTGTTGCTGATGTGTATGCAACAAGATGCAAACATGTTTATGACATGTTTTCGTGCATCTTGTACTCATTTTTCAACATTTTTGTGATGTCTAAAAAATGAGTTGCCAACAAGTATGCAATTTGTTGCCGACATGTATGCAACGAGTTGCAAACATGTGTATGACATGTTCTTGTATCTTGGACTCATTTTCCAACATGTTTGTGATGTGTCTGAAATAAGTTGCCAGCGAGTATGCAATTTGTTGCCGACATGTATTCAACAAGTTGCCAACATGTTTATGACATTTTTTACTGTATCGTGGACGCACTCTATTAAAGAATTTATTGCGCGCCCGCACGAACATACACAGGCACGCGAGGTTTTTCTTACGCCGTCCTTCGCTCCTACTTAAGATTTCTTATCCTTATCTCCTCGAGATTCCAATATCCTGCGCGAATCCGGACAAAAGAAAAGGCGAATTTATTTTGACGTGTTTGCACGGGCGAGAAAAATCCGGAATGGTCGAGGATCCGGCGCTTTTTAAACCCGCTGATGAAACAAACACGCTTCGTTATCCTCGGAGTCTGATAGCAGTGAAGGATGAAGGATTTTGAAGGATGAAGGATTTTCGAGCCTGGTTGCGTCTTTACCGAACCCGCAGCGAATTTCGGCAGGTTCGTAAAACAGGTTTTTATTTTTTTATATATTTTTTTTTGGGGGGAGGGATGTTCGGCTTCTAAGCCAATCTTGGAGAGGCGACTTGGAAGGAGGGTTTATATATATACTTTTTGTGTATTGGGAGATGGAACATTACGATAAACAATCAATTATACTTTGATCTAAAATATTGTTTGATATATATACACTCATATATATGTGTATATATATCAAACAATATATATATATACAGTATATATATATATATATATATATATATATATATATATATATATATATATATATATATATATATATATATATATATATATATATATATAATTATAATAACAACATTCAGTCAGTAACAGGATGAAATCTGTATCTATTATTAATAATAATAATAATAATAATAATAATAATAATAATAATAATAATAATAATAATAATAATAATAATAACAACAACATTCAGTCAGTAATAGAATGAAATCTGTATCTCTAACTTATTCAATAATATATATAAAACATGTGGCACTGACATTCAAATGTTAGTTAAGAAGCATTATCTATATTCCAGAGGCTCTGATTGGTTAAGACGAGGCGATCACAAATACCCGTTTCTGATTGGCTGAGACATGGCGACGGGTATAACAATACTTCTTGATTGTTTATGCTTACTATGGGCTGACAATCACGTATGTGTTAGTTAATTTATGATTATGAAGCTTAAGATATTTTCAAAGGTTGTGAGTGAATCATGAAATGTTAGATATCTTAAAAGGTTGTGAATGAAAGATTATGGAACTTGAGATATTTCAAAAGATTGTGAGTGAAAAATTATCATTTTAACATTGCAGAACATATCTGCCGGAAACTGAGAATTGAGGGAAAAAATTCTCTCTTTTTTCCTGTAAATTCTATTTTCAGCTCCTCGAGGATTATGAATCTAATTCCGAGTTCGCTACGCTGACAAGAATTCGCATTATATTCATAGCAGGTCATCTACGTATCTACGTACACACACACACACACACACACACACACTCATGTACATATGTGAATGAATAAGTAGAATTCTGTGAAACTGAACTGAATATAGAATTTAGGCTAAAGGCCAAGCACTGGGACCTATAAGGTCATTCGGCGCTGAAAGGGAGATTGACAGTAAGGAGGTTTGAAAGGTGTAACAGGAGGAAAACCTCGCAGTTGCACTCTTAATCAATTGTTAGGGGAGGGTGGAGAGTAAGATGGAAGAAAGAGAATATGAAAGGAGGTAAAATAAAAGGAACGAAAGGGGTTGCAGCTAAGGGCCGAAGGTACGCTGCAAAGAACCTCAAGTAATGCCTACAGTGCACCACATGAGGTGCACTGCGTGTTGTAGTTTTGATCTATGAAAATTTGGGTATAAAGCCAAGAAAGGCACTAAAGCCAATCAGCGTCCCGAAAAAACTAGTTGGAAGTTCCAGCAAGATGGAAGAAAGGAAGATGGAAAGGTAAAGAAAGTCTGAAAGTAATGCACCGTCATCTGTCCCAAATCATTAAAGACCTCGAAGTCCGAGACCAAGAAAGTCCCAAACTAGGCAAGCCCCAAACCAGAAAGTCCTAAACCCAAGAAAGTCCCAAACTAGGCAAGTCCCAAACCAGGGGAGTCCCAAGCCAAGAAAGTCCTAAAACCAAGAAAGTTCCAAACTCAAAAAGTCCCAAACCAGGACAGTAACTAACCAGAAAAGTTCCAAACCTAAAATTCCTAAACTAGGCAATTCTCAAACCAGGGAAGTCCCAAACCAAGAAAAGCCCTAAACCCAAGAAAGTCCCAAACCAATAAAGTCTCAGACCTAGAAAATCCTAAACTAGGAAAGTCCCAAACCAAGAAATTCCCTTAACAGGAAAGTCCTCAACCAAGAAAGTCCCAAACCTAGAAGTCCCGAGCGAGGAAAGTCTCGAATATCGAAGTCTCTAACCAAGAAAGTCCCAAACCAGGAAAGTTCCCAACTCGGCAAGTCCCAAACCAAGAAAGTACTAAGCCCAAGAAAGTCCCAAACCAGTTTTGGGACTCTCCCAAATCAGGAGAGTTCCATGCCAAGAAAGTCCTAAACCCAAGTAAGTCCCAAACCAGGAAAGTCTCAGACCTAGAAAGTCCTAAACTAGGAAAGTCCCAAACCAAAAAATTTCCTTACCAGGAAAGTCCTCAACCAAGAAAGTCCCGAGCGACAAAAGTCCGAGACCAAGAAAGTCCCTAACCAGAAAGTTCCAAACCTCTAAGCCGAAGCCAAAAAAGTCCAAAGCCAAAAAAGTCCCAAACCTCTAAAAGTCCAAAACCGAAAAAGTCCCAGATCTCAAAGTCCCAAACCAGGAAAGATCCAGACAATTCCGACTGGGAACAAAAATCTCCTTACGAGTCGACGCGGAAGACGGAAGGTTTTTTTCCTTATTTTTTTTTTCCTGTTGATATTTACGAAGAATAATGGTTTCTTCTATCGGAGCCCGAAATCCTTTTTGTCGCTTTTTGAATCCAACAATGTTTGCACCGCTGCTGGCTTGCATTATATTGGGAAAATTCAATATCTGTAATTTTCTGTATGCTTGAAGCCATATCTAAATATGTACTACTAAATATTATCTAAATGTTTAACTAAATGATTAAATGTTTTAATTTCTATCAGGAAACTTTTGAAAAAATTTTAAATTCAACCCAAAACCCAATATGCCAAATGATTTGCTACGCGAAAAAGCAACACAAAAACGTGAATAAATATTAAGACATTACTTAGGTTTAAAAATATTTTAATTTCGCGTACGAAGGTGTAAATGCCGAAAATGAAAAGATAACATATACTATGACAAAACCAGACTTAAAAAAATCTTCAGCTTGTTAAAACAAATATCGTTATTAAGTAATATGGCTATTGTTCTCATATGTATCCAATTTTGATTTTATGCTCCACTCATTTCGGAGAATGAAAAACCCCTCAAAAGTCGGCAACGGTAATTTGGAAAACTTAATTGCATTGTCGTCACCAAAATAGATTCGTGTTTACTCAAAAAAGTCTCTTAATTTAAAAGGTAATAAAATGAGAAGGATAATTTTTTTTTCATTTTCACATTCGCTTTACGATATTAATTTATCGTTTACTGTCTACGCAAAAATATTAAATTAAACTCGCATCGGATAATTGAATATTGGATGAAGGAGGTCCCTTCGTCGAGTCGAATGAAAACCACGTTTACAAAAACAGGAATGCTATTAGTACATTAAAGACAATTTTTCGCAAAAAAATTGTATAAAGGAAAGTTAACAAACATGTAAGACTTCGGTTCATAGTCACCGTTAAAAAAAAATTGGAGTAAATATTTTAAGGGGATTTTTTTTAGGTACTTTACTTTGGAAAAGGCTTTTCTTAGGTGCCTCTACTCTGACATTGCCAAAAATGGAAAATTTATCGGCCAAATAGTTATTTTAGGAAATATGTCAGCGAGGTTTGAATCGAGTGTTCAGACCGATTTTTGGTTTTCTGTAAAAGAAGCCTATTGTACCGGCTTTGGCTGTGCGTCCGCACTTTTTCTGTCCGCCCTCAAATCTTAAAAACCACTGAGGCTGGAGGGCTGCAAATTGGTACGTTGATCATCCACCCTCCAATCATCAAACATACCAAATTGCAGCCCTCTGGCCTCAGTCGTTTTTATTTTATTAAGGTTAAAGTTAGCCATAATCGTGCGTCTGGCAATGCTATACAGGCCACCACGGGCCGTGGCTGAAAGCTTCATGGGGTTGAAAGCTTGTTTGGGCCGAAGGCATATTTTACTTGTGAATATTTTTCAACCTGACAAGAATCACTGTTTGAGCGAATGCGACTGGTTTACAGTACAGTCGTCGAAGATTTTTCTCAAGATTTGGTTACAGTCGCGAGCACTGTATTTTATGAAACAAATGACTGACCTCCTCTTTCTGTATTTTCCTGTACCTTCTGTTACTTCTTTCGAACAGACACCACATTCTTTGGAAGCTTGAATTTCAAGTTAATGGCTTTGTCTTGACACTGAATGAGAAAAACTTCAGTTTTATGAATATTCCAGAATCTCTATTGATGTTCTGCTGGAACAAAAATCATCAATCATACGAACATTCTCTCTCTCTCTCTCTCTCTCTCTCTCTCTCTCTCTCTCTCTCTCTCTCTCTCTCTCTCTCTCTCTCTCTATTTATGTTATATAGGAACAAAAATCATCAATCATACGAATATTCTCTCTCTCTCTCTCTCTCTCTCTCTCTCTCTCTCTCTATTTCGTTATATAGGAACAAAATCTCAACTCAATATTCTCTCTCTCTCTCTCTCTCTCTCTCTCTCTCTCTCTCTCTACCGTCCGCAAAAAAATAATCTCCAATTATATGACCAGTCTCACTCTGCAACGGACGTCAGTAATCCACTATTATATGAATCCCCTGGGCGGACATAAAGAAAATCCCCAACTGTATGCATAATCCCCCTGTTAATCCGGCAACGCAATTATTCCCATCATTTTAGGAGCGGTTGGTAACGGGCGAATATTGTGGATACATCAAATGATAACTAAATAGGATAGTTGGAATAAACCCAGATTTATAGTTTGATAAACTAAATGGGAAGTTGCAATAAACCCTGATTTATAGTTTGATAAACTAAATGGGATAGTTGAAATAAACCCTGATTTGTATTTTGATAAACTAAATGGGATAGTTGAAATAAACCCTGATTTATAGTTTGATACACAAATGGAATGGTTGAAATAAACCCTGATTTACATTGTGATATACAAATTGGACAGTTGAAAAAAACTAGATTTATAGTTCGATAAACTAAATGGCAAGTTGAAATCAACCCTGATTTATAGTTTGATAAACTAAATGCGATAGTTGAAATAAACCCAGATTTATAGTTTAGCAAAATGGAATCAAGAATTTCCCTGAATAACTCTGGCCGTTTTTTCAAGAAAGTCAAGTTGAATATACAAACAAAATAACAAAAAATCAAACTATTCCAAATGCATAAATGATATGGAATTGGATGTGAATATAAAATTCAGGCCAAAGACCATATCTTGGGACCTATGAGGTCATTCAGCGCTGAAAGGGAATTAAGAGCAGAAATGGTTTTCAAGGTGTAACAGGAAGAAAATTTCGCACTTGAAATATGAAACAATTGTTAGGAGAGGGTGGAAAGTAAAATGGAATTATGAGAATATGAACGGAGGTACGATAAAAGGAATGAAAGGGGTTGCAGCTAGTGGCCGAAAGGGCGATACAAAGAATCTTAATTAATGCCTACAGTGCACCGCGTGAGGTGCACTGACGGTACTAACCCCCCCAACGGAAGCATAAATGATATGAAGCATAAAGCATAAAAATATCCCTTGTTTGACATCAAATACGTATTCTAATGGATCCCACATCCCAGACATATGTTTCACAGAAGGCAAACCCAAAGCTCTGTGACGCCACTTAATCTCTCTTCCCTCTGCCAAAGGAATCCCTCTCTCTCTCTCTCTCCTTCGTATGCAATCCAGACGCCCCGGGAGACAAATCTCGATATTTTATGAATCAATTCCAGGCCGAGAATCCTTGCGTTAAAAAACGACCCCTATCGTTCTTGGTTTATCTCTGCAAGAATCTGAAGAAATATGGCGTGGGGTTCTCCCTAGAGAAAAGGTCCCTGCTGTTATCTTCGCGTTAGGAAAATTAATAAATAACTCGAGCTCGCAGTATGGTCAGTTCAGTGTGTCGTAGAATAGCTCGAAAACTGTCTTGCTAGCTGTCTTCTTTTTCTTGGAAAAAAGTGACTGTGGAGAATGGAAAAGCGAGAGTATCTAAACAAAAAACAAGAAAATATATTTAGAATTTCGATGTATAATCAGTGTCATATTAACAAGTGTGCAGTATGGTAAATTCAGTATGTCATAGAATGTCTTAAAATTGTTCAGCCGTCTAATTTTTCTTGTAAAAATGCGACTGTGGAGAATTGGAGAGAGTAAACATAAAACATGAAAATACATTTAGAATTTCAATGTGTAATCAGTGTCATACTAACAAGTGTGCAGAACGGTAAATTCAATATGTCGAAGAATATCTTAAAAACTGCCCAGCTGCCCCCTTTTTCTCGGGAAAAATGCGACTGTGGGGAATAGGAAAGGATGAGCATCTGAACAAGAAAATACATTTAGAATTGTAAAGTATAATCAATGTCATATCAACGTAATGTATTTCCATCTCGAATATGACTCTAATACAAGGAAATAACTCAGGAGAAACGTCTTTTACCACACATCTTCAAACTACTTCCCGCCCCATTTCCATTCCGCGAAAGCTCGTAATTTCTTTTAGATGGCCAAATTCAACTGATTACTTTCTCTCTATTCCTCATTATCTTTGGATGAATTAATGCCCAAGGGGTCATTTGGGGATGATTAACCGAAATTATATCGCTTCAGAAAGACAGGAAAAACAAGGTGGATATTCTAATTTCATATTTCTTGGTAATGCCACTCTTAGCCCGCAAGACTTCGTGCCCTTGTCTCAGATGCGCCCGCCCCCCCTCTCTCTCTCTCTCTCTCTCTCTCTCTCTCTCTCTCTCTCTCTCTCTCTCTCTCTTTGGGAACATCAACTTCATCAACAAAGGTAATAAAATGTGCCATAATGAGTTTTGCCATTAGTACATGACAGCGAGAAACCAAGGAATAATGATAATGTTTACCGCGAATAAGCAGCATCTCTCTCTCTCTCTCTCTCTCTCTCTCTCTCTCTCTCTCTCTCTCTCTCTCTGTAACCTGTAACCACCACCAGACCTTTGAAGGATTTGTGCAGAGTTCCGGGTGGGCTAAAGTCCCAATTCCGCTTCTTTACCGGAGACTCAGAGGAATATGGAGGAACCGGACCATCAATTGTAGAGGCAATTGTTTCACTTCCCCTGATGATTCTGGCGGTATCAGAGAGAGAGAGAGAGAGAGAGAGAGAGAGAGAGAGAGAGAGAGAGAGAGAGAGAGAGAGAGAGAGAGAGAGAGTCAAGTATAAAAACTTCTTTCAAATCATAGGCAATAAGCTAAGCTGGAGTTAGAGAGAGAGAGAGAGAGAGAGAGAGAGAGAGAGAGAGATCTCGCATCACGAAGAATGGAAGATTATTTTTGCAATAAGCTAAGCTGGAGTCAGAGAGAGAGAGAGAGAGAGAGAGAGAGAGAGAGAGAGAGAGAGAGAGAGAGAGAGAGAGAGAGAGTCAAGTATAAAAACATCTTTCGCATCACGGAAAATGGAAGATTATTTTTGCAATAAGCTAAGCTGGAGTCCGAGAGAGAGAGAGAGAGAGAGAGAGAGAGAGAGAGAGAGAGAGAGAGAGAGAGAGAGAGAGAGAGAACCTTCTCAGTAGGAAATGAGATCCACATTTTGCAAATCCCTAAATCCAAGAGGTCACTCGGAGTCCATCCTATTTTCCGTCTCTCAGACTAGTGCATGTGTACAAGAATGTATGAATACATCCACAAATACACGCAAATAAGACTTATGAGTTTTATTGCTTTCGTGGTTATACAATGTAATAATATCTGTCATTTTCACATTTACTGTGATTTTGACTATTCTATTCATATGTATATATATATATATATATATATATATATATATATATATATATATATATATATATATGTACATATACATATATATATATATATATATATATATATATATATATATATATATATATATATATATATATATATATATAACACACATACATAAATATATATATTCACAGAATACTGATACTGCTTATTACATATTTATACTTTTAAAATAAATCTCTCTCTCTCTCTCTCTCTCTCTCTCTCTCTCTCTCTCTCTCTCTCTCTCTCTCTCTCTCTCTCTCCTTCAAGAATCTGGGGAATGCTTTTCCAAAATACTTCATATGACGGAATAATGACGGAAAATACAAATAATAAATAAACGGATAGAAATAAAATTATTTCGATATCTCCCCGAAAAGTCAAGAGTCCTGCAAATTCGCGAAATACCGCCAATATAAAACCCCGCGAAAGCCCTCTATGAACGGCTGGCAAACACAGATGACGCAACCCACGAGGGGGCAAGACGCCAAAATACGCTCGTATAACTTGCCAAAGGACGAATTAGTGCTCTGAAACATCTCGTCATCTATTTCTCTCGTGGATGAACTTTATGAGAGGAGGAGGAGGAGGAGGAGGAGGAGGAGTTTCTTAATAAGAGTCAAGAAGTTTCTGTCAAAGACAATTCCAGATGGATGAGTGGGCATAGTTATGGTTTCACTGCTCGCAGTAATGAGGTTATAGCCTACGCATCTCTCTCTCTCTCTCTCTCTCTCTCTCTCTCTCTCTCTCTCTCTCATCAGACACTGGATGAAAATCTTGAAAGTATTTGTTTTGAAAATGTACGAGTACCTTGAAATCATAGGCCTATCTGTTGGGTGACCCTTTAAAAGTTTAAGTGGCAACTAGGCCTATAGGCTACTTTGAGCTAGCAAATGTCAGCAGTTTTTATGTCTATTGTTTTCTGGTCCATTTAACCCTTAGTCACTGTTCCATTATATATATATATATATATATATATATATATATATATATATATATATATATATATATATATATGGATTAGAACAAGAGGGTTTTGGGTACATTTTTGTTTATATGTATATATATATATATATATATATATATATATATATATATATATATATATATATATATATATATATGCCTATAAACAAAAAATGTACCCAAAACCCCTCCTGCTCTAATCCTTCCGGTCACGTCATACCCAAAAGGCTATCTCCAATTTTCTTCACCTGCAAATCTCCACCTCCTCCCACAACCCTCTTCCGAAACCGCTCCTTTGAAACTCGCGGAACCCAAAGCCGAGGCTTCTTCCACTTCGGAACTTTTAGAAGCAAGCGGCTCCATCAAAGGCGAGACTCTAATTGTCCCTCCTGGCCCAAAACAAATTTGGACTTGTTTCTCGTGGTCGATCATTTCGGCCCCTTTGATGTGGTCCATTCCCCCCCTCCCCCCCGAAAAAAAGGCGGAGGAGGAGGCGACGAGGATTTTCATGGACACCGACTTCAAGAAGGACCTCCGTGTTCTCAAACGATATGAGAACTGGAACCGGAGTATGAAATTTAGGCCAATGGCCAAGAGCTGGGACGTGTGAGGTCAATCAGCGCTGAAAATTATGTAAAAACAATTGTTAGAAGAAGGTGGAAAGTAAGGTGGAAGAAAGAGAATATGAACGGAAGTATAGTAAAGAGAAATGAAAGGGGTTGCAGCTAGGGGCCGAAGGGACGCCACTAAGAACCTAAGTAACGCCTGCTGTGGACCGCGTGAGTTGCACTGACGGCACTACCCCTAACCCCCTTGAGGTCATTTTAGAAGTTATATTGATCGTAATTATCAGCGGTACGAAATGGGCAATTTCCACTTGAATATCTGCAACGAGCTTAGACTCATACAAAACAAACCTTTCAAAACGATTCTTAAACGAGTAAAAAATGCACAGAAGTTTCTTTGGCGCAATCGAGTTTTCTATACAGCGTATAATCAAGGTCACCGAAAGCAGATCTATCTTTCGGTGGTCTCGGCATAATGCCGTATGAACCGCGGCCCATGAAACTTTAACCACGGCACGGTGGTGGCTAACCTATATCGTTGCCAGAAACACGATTACGGCTAACTTTATAACCTTAAATAAAATCAAAACTACTAAGGCTAGAGGGCTGCAATTTGGTATGTTTGATAACTGGAGGGTGGATGATCAAC
The DNA here is from genome assembly GCF_040412425.1 of Macrobrachium rosenbergii. NCBI lineage: Eukaryota > Metazoa > Arthropoda > Malacostraca > Decapoda > Palaemonidae > Macrobrachium > Macrobrachium rosenbergii. The sequence continues at coordinate 27,511,270 of NC_089787.1, read as the reverse complement.
ATACCAATTTGCAGCCCTCTAGTCTCAGAAGTTTTTTTTAAGATCCGAGAGCGGACGGACAGACTCACAGCCGGCACAATGGTTGTCTTTTACAGAAAACTACCAATACTGACGAAATTGATTCACGGGCAAAAAATACTTAGCGAAAACCAGCGCCATTGCTCAACCGGCTTCCCCTTCAACCGCATCCCACGCGAAAGTAAAATTGCACTTCTTTATTGCTCAATAAAACTTAATAACGACGCAATTCTCTCCATTCAAGAAATAACGCAATTGAAAAGTGGTTCTAATGAGCCAATTAGGACGAAAGGATATATATATTTCGATACGGGAAAGGGTTTACCGTGAAAACTGAAAATAAATATTGAATATAAGAAAATATAAAAGAGAAAAATGTTTAGACGAACATTTTGGCCATAAAACTTTAATAACCTCATAAGTGTTATTAATTTCATCGTCCTTCACTGAAAACAAAACAAGTAAAAAATGCGCCGAAGTTTCTTCGGCGCAATCGAGTTTTCTGCACAGCCGCTACAGCGTATAATCAAGGCCACCAAAAATAGATCTATCTTCCGGTGGTCTAGGTATAATGCTGTATGAGCCGCGGCCCATGAAACTTTAACTACGGCCCGGTGGTGGCCTGTCCTATATCGTTGCTAGACGAACGATTATGGCTAACTTTAACCTTAAATAAAATAAAAATTACTGAGGCCAGAGGACTGCAATTTGGTATGGTTGATAACTCGAGGGTGGATGATCAATATACCAATTTGCAGCCCTCTAGCCTCAATAGTTTTTAAGATCTGAGGGCTGACAGAAAAAGTGCGGACAGACATAGCCGGCACAATAGTTTTCTTTTACAGAAAACTAACTGATGCTCATAGTACCAACAAAAACCACTTTCCTGGGTATTTGAACCACCGACCACCGAAGCAAGTTGTAAATGTAGAAGCTGATCTGTCGTTAACCCATAATGAACAAGATTATCATTAGGCCTAAATTAGTTCCTTGAAATCTACTAAATTTAGCACTGGATGTGGATAAAACCTTATTTTATCACCAACTTGTGATATTAGCAGCCACAAGACTAAGTTTCCCTTCCTGAAAGAAGTTCTCCTTCCTGAAGGAGAGAGAGAGTCCCACAGCTTAATTCCCAGGACACACCTGAAGCATGATTGGACATTTCCCTGGGGATAAACGCCACAGAAGTAACTCTTTCTGTGTATATATGTAAGTAACTTCCCTTCTCTTTCTAGTTTGCCTCAAAGACGACTGATTTCCACGAATGAACACAAAAGGTCATTTTCACAGATCACTGATTTTAAACTGATTTCCCACATTCTTTAAATGCATTCTTCCACTCCAGTACTTTTCACATCAAACTGCGTTCATTGATATCGTTCTCGATATCAGCATTTAAACTGTAACTCTCTCTCTCTCTCTCTCTCTCTCTCTCTCTCTCTCTCTCTCTCTCTCTCTCTCTCTCTCTCTCTCCCCCTTCATCGCTTCTTGGCTCTCTATTTCCTCCAAATGCTTCTCACAGCTCCCTCCGAGAGCATAAATTTCCAGGTTGCCAATAACCTGATCCTTCAATAAGCTGGTTATCGCCATAACACTTAATTGAGAGAGAGAGAGAGAGAGAGAGAGAGAGAGAGAGAGAGAGAGAGAGAGAGAGAGAGTAAAATATTTATGGCACTATTGGTCTAGAGCCACTTTCGATGGAATTCCGTAACATGTAGAGGTAGTAAAATATCACTCTCTATAAATGCGTGTCTTTTTAATACACACAATGCCCATAAATTCAAAGCAAGCACAGAAGGCGTTTTCAAATTAAATGAGAGAGAACAGTTTTGAATGCGGTACAAACAAAAAAATTAGTGACAGATGTCCACCTAAAACGCTTCATAGAAAAAATGTAACGCCAACGCCCACCAGTTCAGCCAATGATCATGAACACAGACGATATACCAAAGCCACTGAGTATCGGTAACCAATAGTTCCACGAACACGGAGTCACGACATAAAACGTAGTAGCACTTGTCATCCGCAACAAATTGCCATCAAACAGTCCGGGAAATTGAGTCTTCCTTTCTCGATAATGGCGATTTTCCTGAATATGTTAAAAAATGGGTCTAAAGTGTTGTGGGGAATTAAGGCAACACGGTCTAGAACGGAGCCAGCATTTGGTGTACTTAGAGGCTACATAGCTGCTTACACTCAAAATCTAAATGGAAACTCCCACAGAGCATTTACGTTTGTATGAATGATTTGTTCATAAGCTGATACATATAAAGGCGAGTCAATATAACTGAGGTCAATAGTGAGGAAAAAATGACCGCTTCCTGAATACTTTTTATATAATTGAAGGAGTTTCCGTCGCTTCAAAGTCACCTAATCATTGTCTAGACATAGTAATCTAGCTTAGAAGACAAAGAAAAAAAAGTTTAATACTAAAACCCATCTAAAAAATAGTACTGAAATGTGTACTGTCATTTCAAGTCGTTAAATGACATCATTCTTGTACTAATGTTCTCCCTCACCTTCTGGAAACAATGATTTCAAACAGATCAACTTCGGAATCGCCATTGACGTCAGAGCAGATGGATTCCATTGTTATCCCTGTTGTGATCTGCCTGCTTCAGTAATAATGAAGAGGAGTTGGTATTGAATTGCCTCGTCGGGAACTTCTGGTTACTATTAGGCCGATGCGCCCCATGTCAGGAAAGCGAATGGAAGTTGGCGCCAAATTCTAGACTCGCGTAGAACAAACGGCGCGTATCTAGGCCACTCCATTCTGCCTCTCATGCCAGTAATTTGAACAGATGATACTGGTCGTCTGTCTTTTGTATAGTGCCAAAAACTGCAAAAAATATATTAGAAACTATGTAGTATTTTGACTTGCTATCAAATGTACATCTCCTCACTTCTCTTCCACCGCTTGCTTCCAAACTCTTTTCTTTCCCCTTCTCTTTTCTACCCGGTTTGCAACTGAGCGGAACTCTTTATTTTCTTTCATTAGTCTCTATTCATTCGTTCCTCTACCTTTCAATCCCATCCCTTGAAGCAACAGACCCAAATTTCATTTTCTCGGACTCCGAGATAAGTCGGAGGATAATGGCCTCTTTCAGTTTGGTCCTAGAATTGCCGAATGTAAATGGTCGTGGCGTGAAGGGTTAAATAGCCGGAAGGAGTTTTTTGAAGCAACATCAAGAAATTTAATGAATACGAAAGGCATTTAACGCTAAACATCGAACGGAATAAGACATCAGATAAGAAAAGAAAACGACACAAAGAAATAAATCTAAATGACGAAATCCTATTTCATGAAACCTTCTAAAAGACTAAAGCCATCGAATACAATTCGAACACTTGCGCGTTGACGCCTTGTTACTCCGCTTCCAACTCTGTTATCGAGCAGATTCTTCTTCTTTCTTTTAAACGGAAACTTTTATCGAGGTTTCCGGGTCATTTCGAATTGGCAGGAGGTGACAACAATCCCCTGCCTTCAAATCGGACAATTTTCGTCCCCCGGTTCTCGGAGTTTCATGACGGAGAAGAAGAGAAATTTCACCAACGGTAAAACGACGAGAACAAGCAGAAAATTGTTTCCTAATAGACTCCTTTCTCTCTCTCTCTCTCTCTCTCTCTCTCTTTGAGGAAAAGAAGCTGAAAATGGAAGAGAATGCAGAGCATGAAGCGGAGCAATAAAGAAATAAGCGAACAAGACGTGACGGTCGTATATTACCAGGGAGAAAAATGTGTATTTTCCCTCGCTTAAAAACGGCACAGTATTCTGCTCTTGCAGTTATATGACGGTGGCCTTGCCAAAAGATGAATTAGGTGGAGTATCTTCAGACACGACCGAGATATATTTAAGTAAGCTTAGGATAACTGCAGTATGTTATTGCCATTATTGTCAAGGTTTAAAATAATGAATAGGAAATAGAGGTGGTTTAGACATGCCCTTCGAATCACTCTAGGGAGAACTGCGCGCAATAGTGCCACCTAGGCTTGGGTTAGGCACCAGGAGAGTAGGAAGACCTAGACCTAGGCCTAGTCAGATGAGAACCAGTGCTGGATTTTGGTGGAAATTCGTCCGTGTTGAAAGTGCACTAATCATCACTAAGTATTTGCGTGCTGACATCCTGGCTTTAATTTGAGCTGGTGCAATATTGTCAACCATTAGTGAATAAGGTATATATATGTATGTATATATATATATATATATATATATATATATATATATATATATATATATATATATATACATACATACACACATTAAATATGCATATATACTGTTTCTCAAACGTGTTTGTATGAGTTTTCTGATAAATTCTTGTGAATTATCAAATATATTAGAAATTGTTGCTTACAAATTTCCCTTGTTCATTTTATCCAGACAGTATTGTGGTGACTGTCCCATTTTCCCCCCACTAAACCTAAACACACCCCCACTTAACTGAAACACTCCCACTAAACCTAAGTACACCCCACTAAACCTAAACACACCCCCACTAAACCCAAAACACACACACACCCCACTACACCTAAATACACCACCCACTAAACCCAAAACACAAACCTTGATACAGAATTATTAATCACAGGAAAGGAAAGCATTTTCAATTATATATTTCTATGGCATCCAGTACATGAAATAAGGTATGATAAACCCATACAGTTTATTTACCACATAAGTTACAAAAGGGAGGGGGGAAGGGTGTACGGGTCTGAAACCTAACCTGTTATCTAATTTGGGTTAAATGATGGCCACCTGCCAAATTTGGTCTAGATCGGTCAAGCTGTTTTCACATAAATTGCAATGGGAAGGGGGAAAGGGAAGGGAAAGGGGTATGGGTTTGAAACAACCCTATTTTCTAAGTTGGGCTAAATGATGGCCACTTGCCAAATTTTGTCTAGATCGGTCAAACGGTTCGGATTTCTATAGCGCACAAAGCTACAAGTATACAAACATACACACATGTAACATTCACTTTTATATATAAGATATAAATATATATATATATATATATATATATATATATATATATATATATATATATATATATATATATATATATATACACACACACATATATATATGACCAGCCGCAAGTGCTAGTACCACAGGTCATCAAATGGCTCTTAGTAGGCCTACCTTCTACATGCAATGTAGAACAAATTTCTTTAAATAAAATTTCGTATCATAGTGTGTGTCAATAAACCAATATAGTATGTATGAAAAATTATTTACATTGTCATGCATCCATATTTTTAAAATAGAACCAATATCAGTCTGCATTAAATGATAAGATAATTTATCCTGCTGTGAAATGATTCCCAAGAACTTGTGCTTATGTAAAATTCTTCTGACGATGATGAAACTGAAGCCATAATTGTACTATTACTTATTTATTACTTAATCATAACTTCAAATTACTGAACAACAAAGAAACCAATACAATTAAGAATTCTGATTCGCACTAAACTACTAAGATTAGTTAGTCTAAAAAAATGAATAAAAAAAATACTAAAAACCTTGCCTTCATCATTACTCCAAATGTACTATTTAGTCTTCAATACCGGCCTCGTTTACCTCAGGAAGAAAACGGCGGAATTTTTGAAACGGAAAAAGAACAGCACTGATAAGAACTCAGACAGGAGGAAAATGGAGATTAGTGGAAGTTAAAGCACATTCAAGAGGGATTTCTGAATTTTCCTTCATGTCACTTTGTCTCTGACTTTTGGCCTGATTCTTTTCATGTCTACCTTTCATGTTATTATCCTGTGATAGACAGAGACACTGTAGGATTCCCTGTAGGATCCCTTGTAGGATTCACGTTGTTTCTCTGTGCAAAGAAGGATCTTGACAACACCCATCAAACTCGGTGGAATACGGGCACATAATAACGAAAATATTATAATTAGCCAAAAAACCCAAGACCAATATGGAAATACTCTCTCTCTCTCTCTCTCTCTCTCTCAAGACCTCTCTCTCTCTCTCTCTCTCTCTCTCCAAGACCAACCTGGGAATTCTCTCTCTCTCTCTCTCAAGATCAACACAGAGATACTCTCTCTCTCTCTCTCTCTCTCTCTCTTCCCAAGACCAACAAGGGAAGTCTCTCTCCCTACCTCTCTGTCTCTCCAAGATCAACACGGACACGTCTCTCTCTCTCTCTCTCTCTCTCTCCAAGACCAGCAAGGGAATTCTCTCTATCTCTCTCCCAAAGACCAACAAGGAAACTCTCTCTCTCTCTCTCTCTCTCTCTCTCTCTCTCTAAAACCCGTCACATTCCCGTGGGAAAACAGAGTGATGTGAGGTAGAAGGGACAATAATGGAGCATCCCCATCTGTTCTATTCTAGTGACAGCCTCAATCCCCAGAGTATAAATGGGACGGAATACAGTCAGGAAATAGTCAATAAGGTAAGGAGACATTGTGTTAACGTGGGATTTAAGGACACAATTCACCATCAAAATACACAATGGGAACAAGACTCGTTTGATGTCCACTTTATGGAGCAAAAACTTCGAAAGTATAAATAGGACATGAGACTAGAAAGTAATGGTAGACTAACGTAAACCCAATAAAGAACAATCTACTGATATCTTTTGAAATTAAAAATGTATGAAAAGGGATTTATGCAGCTTTTATATAGGTACTTAATGGTACTATATCAGCCTAGACAGGACTTGCGTCAACGCGTGAATGTCAATTCAGGAAAAAAATGACAGTAAAAGGAGCGTCTCTCACGAAAGGTGGCATTACTGAAAAGACACTGAAACATTCATCCTTCAGCCAACGAAAAATGGAATTTTTCTATTTATTTCTTAGGAAATAAATAGAAAAATTCCACAGCCTTGAGATACCAACACAAAAGCAACGTCAGCTTTTGTAATGAGACAATAGGCTTTTGTCTAGTTACTTGGTCTAGTAATTTTTTTCCTTCTCATCCATCTCCTATCTTCCCCCGCCCCCCAAAAAAACAAACACACAATACACAAACTAAGCCTGACTACAGGTTTTATTGAACAAAGACAGCGTTCAAGTATAAATTAAAACACAAAAACTTTGTGGCGCCAATGTTCATTAGCACTCGAATGCAAGGTTTTTATAACACGCCTAGTGGAGTCACAACGGCCCCAAGTCACTGCCTAGCGAATATCCAGGGAATTTCGTGTCAGTTTAAATACTGTAATAACAGAATGAAAGAGAAACGCTATAAAGTGAAGCTGTTTCAACTTAAATATCTCTGCATCCAACACGAACAGCGTAATATGCGTCTAGTTTGTGGAGTGAGCGCTCAGGGACCAGGAACTACGCGCGCTTAAGCTCACCAGAGGTAACCCACACGATCGAACCACTTCTGCAAAGGTTGCCAGTTCATTGTTATTTACGTATTTACGGCTGGCATTTACATAAGCTTTCCTTTCATTCTTTGAACTGCAAGGCACGGGAGACTCGTCTCAGCCTGGAAGCGTGGAGGGGGAGGGGGCGAATGTTACGAACTTGCCCTCGCTCTTTACGACCTTCTACAACGCACAAGAGAATTTCATTTAATGCTCACGTTAGCGCGCGTAGAATTTCAATGACTCTGGAGGGGCATTGCTCTGATGTTAAGATTTTCGCCAGAGGAGACATTTTTTAGAGGAAGGTCCTACGGAATAAAATGGCTTGAGACTAATGAAGAATCTTCAGTAATGTAATTTAGCGAACTTTATACATTCATTGTTCGTGTTTCAAATCACAAAACATTCCCGGAATTAAATTATCAAGATCTTGAATCCGTAACCGCAGAGGGTCCTTTACCAGAGAGAGAGAGAGAGAGAGAGAGAGAGAGAGAGAGAGAGAGAGAGAGAGAGAGTAACGTCACTAAGAAAGCAAACTTTAGTCCTCAGCTTTCTCAAAAACTTAATTCCCAACCGCCAACTCCCCAGATATAATGTTTCTCAACAATTTGCATAAAAATTGTTCCCATGAGAGTTTTAGTGATGCTTCTCAGCGGCTGAATACCATGTGTTCGCAAATTTGTTTAGATTGTGTTTATACACTTAATTGTACATTATTGATGCTAATTGGAATAAAGAAGAAAAAAATGTTTTTACTATAAATAAATAAGCAGAAATCGATGTTTTAAGTCAACTGGAGGACCTAGACCCTGTATAATAAAATAGGGCCTAATTTCAAGAACTCGAACCTAAATAATTGTATAGATCCTAATTCCAAGAAATCGAACGCAATATATAGATTAATTCCACGGACTCGAAGCTAAATAAATGCATAGATTCTAAGACCACGAATTCGAACGTAATAAATACACAGGCTCAAATTCTGCAAACTCGAACCTAATAAATATATGGACCCAAATTCCACGAACTCTAGTTTCCTGTAAACAGTATAATGCTGTATGAAATTCTCAGCCGCGTCCCATGAAACTCCCAGCCGCGGCCTATGAAACTTTCAGCCGCGGCCCGGTGGTGGCCTGTGTTATTGGCGCACATAGCGGTGCCAGACGCACGGTCTTGACTAACTTTAACCTTAAATCAAATAAAAAGTACCGAGGCTAGAGGGCTGCACTCTGGCATGTTTGATGATTGGAGGGTGGATGATCAACATACCGATTTGCAGCCCTCTGGCCTCCTCAGTAGTTTTAAAGATCTGAGGGCGGGCAGAAAAAGTGCGGACGGACAGACAAAGCCGGCACAATAGTTTTCATTTACAGAAAACTAGAAAGGAGACAATCTGACAGCCAGCGACATCGATATTAACTTGCTTCCGGTCAGTAGCGAAGTAAAAAAAAAAAAAAAAAAAAAAAAAAAATATATATATATATATATATATATATATATATATATATATATATATATATATATAGTGGCAGATGACAACAATTTCTCTGCGCAGTTGCAAACAATTTAACAATTAAGACAAACTGGGAGGAGTCTCCCCGAAGGGAGGTGCCCTTTTCATTTCGTTTTATGAGACGCCACTTCAGGGACTTGGTGCCCTAAGCTAAGCTAACCTAAGGCTGAGAAAATAAAATAAAATTACTTAGGCCTAGGCCTAAGACGCCACTACAGGAATTTGATGCTCTAAGCTTAGGTAACCTAAGCCTGAATGAAAAAAAAAAATTGCTTGGGCTTAGACCTAAGACGCCACAGCCACTGGGATTTGGTGCTCTAAGCTAAACTACCAAAGGTGCCCTAAACTAAACTAAGCTAGGCTAAGCCTGAAAAAATAAAAATAAAATTACTTAGGCCTACGCCTAAGATGCCACCACAGATACTTGCTGCCCAAAACTAAGCTAACCTAAGCCTGAATAAAAAAAAAATTGCTTAGGCCTAAGAAACCACCATACGGACTTGGTGCCCAAAACTAAGCTAATCTAAGCCTGAAAAAAATCAAAATTACTTAGGCTTAGGCCTAAGATGCCACCACAGATACTTGGTGCCCAAAACCAAGCCAGCTTAAGCCTGAATAAAATAAAATGGCTTAGGCCTAAAACGCCACAGCAGGGATTTGGTGCTCTAAACTAACATAAGCCTGGAAAAAAATTGCTTAAGCTTAGGCCTAAGGAATAGACGCATCGGCCACTCGTAAAAAACGTGGTTATTCAGTGTTTACAACCCTAGGATTCTCTCGTAACCGCCATGTTCCTGGTTCTTGGTAGAAGTACTTTAGCTATAGGCCTATGCTTGCCCTTAAGAGAATGGTTCTTTCAATAGAGGTCCTCTGTAACTGGTCAACTACTGAAGGATGTTCTCTTTCATCGCCTGCGTCTTGTAAGTCTAAGCCGTCAGGAAATGCTTTTATTTTTTTTTATTCGCTGAATTTTATGTACGTTTTCTCAGTCTAATCAATTTAAAATGTTTGGATAATACATTATGCAGGATCACTCATAATCTCCAGAATATGGTACTATGGGGAAGGTTAGAGAAAGTGAGAAATCTGTCCTTAAGTTCAAAATTCAACAGAGAGAGAGAGAGAGAGAGAGAGAGAGAGAGAGAGAGAGAGAGAGAGAGAGTTGATAATAAATTAAATACAAACACAAAGAGACTGCTTTACCAAATGCCTGTGTTTTTATCTAAAGAACGTAATTGAGTAATCAAGACTATCAAGAAAACAACAAATCAACCTCCTTTGAAGAGATAGTTCGGAGAGAGAGAGAGAGAGAGAGAGAGAGAGAGAGAGAGAGAGAGAGAGAGAGAGAGAGAGTATAGTCATACAAGACAAAATCTCAAACCACTGACAGACGAGCGTAACTGCAAACGGCCCTTGCCATTCCGTTTTTGAAAAGGAAAAGGATTTCCTTTATCAATTCACGGTGGAAATCTTCAGGTCACAGCAGTAGATAGCGAAAGTTTCCTGACTTTATACAAACCTTACCCCCAGGAGACTCCCTTGTGGTCAAGTTATATATCTTGGGCCCACAGCATCTTATCCACGACAAAATCTAAATTTCCTCTAGTAAGTCCACGAGGCTTCAATATTTGATACAATTTTTTTTTTTTTACTTCCACGTAGGAATGGAATGTAGAATTTAGGCCAAATGCCAAGTTCTGGGACCTATGAGGTTAATCAGCACTGAAACGGAAATTGAGGGTAAAAATGTTTGAAAGGTGTAACATGAGGAAAAAAATCGCATTTGCACTATGAATCAATTGTTAGGAGACAGATAGATATAGAAAGGGAGAATATCAAATTTAGGCCAAAGGCCAAGCGTTGGGACCTACGAGGTCACTCAGCACTAAAAGAGAAACTGAGAAAAAAGAATTGTTAGGAGAGGGTGGAAAACAAGATGGAAGAAAGAGAATATGAACGGAGGTTCAGCAAAAGGAATGAAAGGGGTTGCAGCTAGGCACCGAAGGGACGCCGCAAAGGTTAAGTAATGCCTACAGTGCTCAGCGTGAGGTGCACTGACGTCACTAACCCCCTAAGGAATCCTTCCACGCAGGAAGTCTCATGAGAATTTATCCAGCATTGGAAGTGTCTTTCACAAAAGCCAGTCATGTTTTCAGTTATATTTAATTAGTCTTGGTGTCATTTTAATATCAAATTCTCATTCCACTAACAAACTGTTATAAAAAGTTCTTTGTTCAATAAAAAAAACAAGTAAGATTCATGAACTGTATCACAATAAAATACTTAAAAACCTTTTATGTACGTACAGTATGTGTATACATTTATATATATTATATATATATATATATATATATATATATATATATATATATATATATATATATATATATATATATATATATATATATATATATATATATATTCAACTTTATCTTATTTCCTCTTATCCCTTTATCATCTTTCATTCACATACTCCCATAAGATGAAATATTAAAAAAAAAAAAAGAAAAACTGAACAAAACAAGCCATCCTTTATATTCTCTTGCATCTGACACTTAAATTGTCTGGCCTTAAAAAGACAAGTTCCATTTTAGCTATTTATATGAATCCTTCCAAACACACTATCCTCTCTCTCTCTCTCTCTCTCTCTCTCTCTCTCTCTGGGTTCATCTTCGGAAAAGACAAATTACATTGCGTGCTTTTGCCAAGACTGCTGTCTCTATATATCATCCAGAGTCATGCTCTCTCTCTCTCTCTCTCTCTCTCTCTCTCTCTCTCTCTATATATATATATATATATATATATATATATATATATATATATATATATATATATATATATATATATATATATATATATATATATATATATATATATATATATGTATATCTATGTATATATATAAGTATATATCTGTACATCAGTATGTATATATATTCTCTCTCTCTCTCTCTCTCTCTCTCTCTCTCTCTCTCTCCAACGCTTCCAGTTTGGGTAAATAATGTCGTTCGTACTTTTGTTTCAGTCATTCGTTCTTGGAGGTTAGGAGAATATTAACCCCGTATATGAATCATCTCCGGAGAGAGAGAGAGAGAGAGAGAGAGAGAGAGAGAGAGAGAGAGAGAGAGAGAGAGAAAGAAGCGAAAATTTTCAAGTGTCAATTTCAAACTTTCGCGTGAGTTCAAAGCTTTATACTGAGCTAAGCTGCAGCACAAAGCTTAATTCTATACATCATAAATAAACCCAACTTTCCATGATAAATAAAGGACCCCCTAATTCCTTTTAAATAAAACCAATTTTAATGTAACTGCCTTTCTGGAAATACGTCACAGATCACAATATTAAACCCAGCACAAGGAAAGGCTCGTGTGTTTGTGCGTGTGTTTGTGTGTGTGTGTGTGTGTGTGTGTGTGTGGTGGGAGGAGGAGGAGGAGGAGGAGGAGGAGGAGGAGGAGGAGGAGGAGGAGGAGGAGGAGGAGGAGGAGAGGGAATTGACAAGAAATCTGATTCATCAAAGGAGCCTTGCGAAAGTTTTAATTGGTTGACCAGATATGGGTCGTCAGACATCTTTAATCAAACGTGTAATAAATTCTGTCTTTAGATTGGTTTCAAGAGTTGTATCCCCTTGTTCACACACAGAACGAAGTCCATAAAACGAAAGCAGAAGCTTTGAAAAGGCGAAAAATGATATATTGGCTTTGGGGTAACGTACGAGCGCAATAAAATGGCGTCTTTGATTTAAGGAAAAGAATGACCGTATCTTTTTAACGAAGACACAGCAGAGTGAACAAGATTATTCTGTTTGCGTAAGATGATTAATGTCGAGGAATGAAAATCCATTGACTTTTTATTATTAGATCATTTTTCTTTCTCCTGTGAATATGTACCCTTTTATTCATCCGAACATGCAAGGGTATAATCAATTAAAAAATCAAACACAAAATAAAGTAATATATTTTTATATTACTTGTTAAAGCGTTACAATAAAGGCTTTGAACATTTCAAAACCATGAACTTTCCCTTGAAAGCGCTGCCGTAATATTTTCAGACTTGATTTGCATAATGGGTGAGGCTGCTAGCCCAATGCCTTTGCCAATTCCTGTCCTAACTCAGGGAGGGTGTAGTGGAAATTCCCTTTCAGGTTAAAACTTATCCCTTTGGCATTATGACCTTAAATAATGACTCCATTTTAACGGCATTCTGTACCCTTCGTGAGGACGCTGAAGCAGAAATAGTTACATAGTGTCGAAATGAATACAGAATTTAGGCCAAAGGCCAAGCACTGGGACCTTTGAGGTAATTCAGCGCCGAAACGGAGACTGACAGTGAAAAGGTTTGAAAGGTGTAACAGGAGGAAAACCTCGCAGTTGCACTGAATCAATTGTTAGGAGAGGGTATAGAGTAAGATGGATGAAAGACCATGAAAGGAGGTACAGTAAAAGGAACGAAAGGGGTTGCAGCCTAGGGGCCGAAGGGATGCTGTAAAGAACCTGAAGTAATGCCTACAGTGCACCGCATGAGGTGCACTGATGTTGCACTGATATATAATGTCAGTGCTTAAAATCAAAGAACTTTAGTAGGCCATTATTGCACAAAAATATCGTGAAGTATTTTACTATATTATATACATTCTGTGAAAAATGTTGCGCACGAGAACGCTCGCGTCTACAGTTACCGAAATAACACCAGTAATAAAACAAAAGAGTCCAAAGTTCTAGGAAAATAAATTATGTCGCATAAATCCTCGGGACTCGGGTACAAAGTCCTCTCGTAAAGAGTACCAGTACAAATGGCGCGCAGAGTTTGCCCAGAAGTCATCTAAGTAAGCTCATTGCTTGCAGCGCGGTCTCTTACTGCGTCCATAAAGACTAAATAATGCCCATAAAGAATATCAAAGTAAATTTGTACTAAAGCTTAACGTTGGAAGGGTCACAACCTAAAAAAAAAAAAATAAATAAAAATTCATAAGCAGATGAACTGATGGCGTCTGTAAATATTAAAAAAAAAAATTCATAAGTTAATCTGTACTACAGAATAAAACCAGAAGAGTTACAGCCTAGAAAAAAAAATTCCAAAACCACATGAACTGATGACGTCATTAAAAATAATAAATATAAAAATAAAAAAAAACTTCACAAGCAGGCGAAACCCACAAGAGAGAATCCCCAGAATTTCGCATTTCTTTAAACGACTAACTTTAGCTGCTGAACACTTTTTCTGTTTCGCCATTTCCACTTACTTTACGAAAATGGATCCAGTGAAATCACGCCCGACCATCTGTCGTTCTTGGGTCGGTGTTCAGACAGAGTCAGATGTCAAAACTGCCCTAAATTGGAAAACTTCAGTATCTGCAAAAATTTTCGAAACTGAGATGTGCCAGCTATTGGGCTCGTGAAACACTAATGCACAAGTTGCTGCAGCTTCAGAATGATTCTTCAATGCTTTATTTACGGGGTCCCATCTGCAGTCTCTGCAAAATCAGTTGTAAGGCAAGGGAGTCTCTACCATTTTCTCGGTTTTGTATTTTTGCAGCTACTGCAGTCTTCCATATTAGGGCAGAATAAGGGTCCAGTTTTTATTTGTTATATGTACATAAACGTTCATTAAAACGACAGGGACATCAATGACAAACTGGTCACTAGATATTAACTGTTGTGGGTGGAAAGTCATGCCAGAGAAAAAACCTGGAGGGAATTGGATGATTTTTTTATGTATTTACTATATATATATATATATATATATATATATATATATATATATATATATATATGATAAAAGGCCCATAAAAACACTTCAGTATATATATGTTGTAGCCATAGGCTATAGCCTATTTGTGTGTGTGTGTGTGTGACTAATACATATATATATAAAATATTATTTATATATATATATATATATATATATATATATATAATCCCTGATTTACTATATATATATATATATATATATACTGTATGCACATATATACACAATGTTCTATAAAACAAGACTTCAGAATAATCACATTCTGACTCTAGACATATTAAAACTCCAATTTGTAGCGAAAGGCCAACTTTTGAAACATCTCTTTAAAACGCCAATAAAATTCAAATTTTTTAAAATATTGAAATAGATTGAAATTAACCATCGCTGATAAGATTTTGAAGAGATCCTGATTACAACCGTGAAATCAACGAATAACAAAAACGTATGAAAAGACTGTGATTAATATCAATAAGCTATTGCAATTCACAACTCTGATTAAAAAGAAAATTCGGTCGGCTGAAAAAAAAAGTAACAGATGAAAAGGCTGAGAGTAATTCGGATAATATAATCAGCGATCAATCAGTGATTGATAAGATTAGAAGAATATTGTTTTTTTCTTCCCAGATTAAAAGTAACGAATGAGTAGGATTGCGGCCACGTGTGATTAATGGTAATTCAATTTATTTGGCGAATAGGAACGAAGATATAAAGCGTGATGAATTGTGGGAGTTTTATTACTGTTTTAATATATACAAATATATACATACATATATATATATATATGTATAGTATATATATATATATATATATATGTATAGTATATGTATATATATATATATATATATATATATATATATATATATATATATATATATATATATATATATATATATATATATATATATATATATATATATATTACTGGTGGGTTCTTCCCTATTTGATAATAACAGCCACCTCGTCAGTCAAGTTACGTAAGAGAGAAAAAAAACTCACCACATATCGAAAACCCTTTTAACAAGAACCATCTCCATATAATCTATTGAAATCGGCGGTCGCCATCAAACTAAATGAAATGAATCTCTGAGAATTCAAAAAAAAAAAACAAACTTTCAAATAAAAAATAATTCTTAATATTACTCAAGAAAACCTACACCAAAACATGCTATGTCAACTTTCTAAGTCTATAAGTTTACCTAGGAATTAATATTCCCGGAGAACCATCACCCAAATTTTAATTTAGGAAAGTGATGCCGCCAGCCCCTTAATCCCTTGGCTAACAGACAGGCTAACAGAGATGATTAGATTTTAGTAGTTTTTTTTTTTCTTCTTCTTCAAGATAAGAGACATAGTGTTACGAAGTCTGAGGAAGATAGAATAGAATATAGAATTTAGGCCAAAGCGCCAAGCACTGGGACCTAAAAGGTCAATCAGCGCTGAAACGGAAACTGAGAATAAAAGGTTTGAAAGGTGTAACAGGAGGAAAACCTCAAAGCAGTTGCACTATGAATCAACTGTTAGGAGAGGGTTGAGGAAAGTAAAATGGGAGAAATAGAGTATGAACGGAGGTGCAGTAAAAGGAACGAAAGGGGTTTCAGCTAGGGGCCGAAGGAACGCCGCAAAGAACCTCAAGTAATGCCTACAGTGCACCGCTTGAGGTGACTGACGGCACTACACAGCCCAAATAATAAATATCCTAAAAGATAAGAGATACTGTAGCTCTTATGGCTAGAAGTCTGGAGCAACTAAAAGTATGAAAATATTATTATGGACAAAATGTAATGGAAAAATCATATTCAAATGATACGGGAAGGTATATAACCCTGACGATGGATGAGTGTTTAGATAATGACTATCATAGCATAATGAACACTATACCTTCTCTCTCGCCCATGTACATCTATCTATTTCTCTCTCAGGTATATATATATATATATATATATATATATATATATATATATATATATATATGTATATATGTGTGTGTGTGTGTGTGTGTGTGTGTGTGTGTGTGTGTGTGTGTGTGTGTGTTAAAGTTAAAAGTCCTCCTGGGCCTCTGTAGGCTTATAGGGCAGGCGCTGATCTCCTGTTTCTTAGGCCGACAGCCAGTGGTTACATATGTATATCTATATGCATCCATATACGTATATGCCTATATATATATATATATATATATATATATATATATATATATATATATATATATATATATATATATATATAGGCCTATATATTCCTTTTGTTTATCGACCAACATAAATGCAAGAACCCAATCCCCAAGAAGCAAGAGGAAGATCATTCCAGTGCATTCCAGTGAACTTTCATTCCCATTCAACATTTGTGCATGATTAGATATCACAGCATTCAAGAATGAACGCATAAAATAGTCCCTTTTACTAAATCTTAAGGAAAATATGCAAAAAATATAATAATACTTAAACATATTTAAGAAAATTCCCGTTTTAATCCTTTTTTTTTTGTTAAAATTCAAGGAAAATGTTCAAAAGATATTAAATCACTACAACATATTAAAGAAAAATTTTGTTTTACAGGTTTGTGGACAAAATAAGCACGTGTTAAAGTTTGTCAGCTGCCAAACAAACACTAATTTAGTACCGAAGAACAAAATGCGTCAAAATGAAATAAAATAAAATTTGAAAATTTGTCAAAATACACTTCAAAACAATTATTACAAATAAATAGTGAGCATGGAGGGGTCTTTGGGTAAAAAGGTGAATTTACAAGTCTAAAAGAACCCTAACAGTTTCCCGAAGTTAATTAAGTATTCAACTTGTATTGTGACACCTGATTTTGTGCCTGTAAAGAATAGAATAAAATATGTTAAAGAGACATTTTGCCCCAAAACATTATCCTAATTTAATTATCCTTCTGCTCTGACAAGCTTAGCGAACTCGTATCCCCGCGCCTTCCATAAACCTAACAAAGAAAAGCCTAATAAATTCGCTAAACTTCTGACACACTGTCGGCAACATCTCTCATCAGAGAGCCTCATACTTCGAGTGTATTGTTATCGCCATTTTTAATCTGTCAGCAACATTCGTCTTAATTGCTCAAGTTATGAGGCCGAAGTTTGTAGCAAACTTCGATGGACGACGACTTGACGTCAACCTTCCCCTTGGAAACCAGAGGGCCGAAGAGTAATGGAATTAAACGATATAATTAACGGGAAATTTCCACTCCATTGACTTCGACGAGCGAGCCGGCGTTCTTCCCCGACGCTTTGTCTCCCAGTCCTAGCGATGATGCGTTTCTATATTTATTTGAACCATACTTTGACTTTTGTTCGTAAATAAATAAAAAAACAAGACGATTAATACTCATCAATATCCATAGAAAAAATAGCTACATATCTGGCTATAAAACCAAGCACTTAAGACAGTGGAAGGGGAGCTGGAGTGATTAAAAAGTAAGTTAGAAGAAATTAAGCGGGAACGGAGCTACGTACAAGGCTCAAAACTGCGTGCAGTTACTGGCTGAAGGGACGCTGCAAACGCCCTTTAGAAATGCCGACAGTACACCACGTGTGGCCTATTGACGTTATTGCCCTCCTTAGGGGACTTACAAAAGTAAAACAGTACGAAAGCTTAATTTACAAATCTCAAAATACATATCTTCTGCCTAATCCACGAAAGCTCTGGAATCATTAAATGAGAATATCACATAGGCCTACTCTCTTCCTTTCGAGAGGGGCTTACGGCCTACAATATCTAAAGTGGAAAAAGTAATCCTTTGCAGAAAAACATTTTGTGTCATTTTACCTATGTTCAATTATTTAATATTTATAAACATCACAAAACGAAGTGGAGATAGGCCTACTTCTTCATTTCCAAAGGGGTTCACGGCCTAAAATATTATCTAAAGTGGAAAAAATAATCCTTGCAGAAAAACATTTTGTGTCATTTTACCAATCTTGGATTATTTGATATTCATAAATATCACAAAGCGAAGTGGAGATAGGCCCACTGTCTTCATTTCCAGAGGGGCTCACGGCCTAAAATATGATCTAAATTATTACTGTTGCTGTTTCTGTCATTTTAACTATCTTCATTATTTGATATTTACAAACATCACAAAATGAAGTAGATATTATGGGAAGCGAATAGTTTGTTCACCTAGAAATAGCAAAGATCAAGAAGGAACAGAAGTGGGAGAGACTTCAATAAAATACTGTGATGGTCATCCCTACGACGTAACATGTTTAGGGTCAGCTTCTTGCAGTGCAGAAGGCTGAGAGAGAGAGAGAGAGAGAGAGAGAGAGAGAGAGAGAGAGAGAGAGAGAGAGAGAGAGAGAGAGAGAGAGAGAGAGCTTTTGATGATGAAGCTCATCCCACACGGAAATGGCTGTCATCCATTCTTGTAAACTTCGCCCTAGATGAGTTTATGGGAATAATTTAATCTTAAAATGAACCCATTCATAGAGAATAAATCCCATTTTTTGAGAGCTTTAAGTCTACATTTTTGGTATTTAAGAGATATTCAAGTTTTTCGTACACACAAATTTTACGTTTTAACATTAGAATACAATTACTGTCTAATACATTGCTTAATATATGCTATTCAAACAGATGTAAAACCTATAAGTTAATAGGCACATTTTCTAATGTCAATATTTTTACACAAAAATATGACAAGTAATAATAATTTGCCGGACTGTTTCCATACTGTTCCTCCGTTTATGTCGCGAGGCTTAGGTCAGCTTAGTCCTACATTTATATCCTACGCCATTTAGGATACCCTCCTGCGATGCAGAGAGATACAGCAGGACCTGAAGTATCCCCCAGAGCTACAGAGTAACAGCAGAAAGCCCACTTCAGCCTCACGCCAAAGCCCATAAAAAAAGTAAACAAAAATCCTAGACCAACATTGCAACGTTATGCGAACACTCTGAACGGGAATTCATTCCCGGGACCGGTACATTTCACTCCGCTGCATTCCCAGTGGAATGCTCACAGTCATTTCCCGACCCCATGACGACACTTCGTAAAGATCATTTATTGTCTTTTTATAGTCTCCCCCTTTTGCAGATGTTGCTCCGTTTTCTGTGACCTCCTCGGGGGCAAGGGGCGTTTATTTTATCTTTTTATTGTTCTCTTTGAATATGATTTCTTATGCCATTATGTGGATATGCGTATACTTATTTACGTTTGCGAAAAATGAATTTGTACTAATCTTACTAATAAGATGAACTGAATTATGGCTTTCGCTTGAGGTCGAAATAAAACATTTAAATTTCTAACATTTGATAAACCATTAGGAATGGAGCCAGAGAATTGTAAGCACTTTTTCCAGGAAGCCTTAAAAGGAAAGAGAGAGAGAGAGAGAGAGAGAGAATGTCTAAAAGTAGTAAAAATCTAAATGGCAGCAGTAAACGAAAATCAATGAGAGAGAGAGAGAGAGAGAGAGAGAGAGAGAGAGAGAGAGAGAGAGAGAGAGAGAGAGAGAGACCGTCAAAAAGTAGTAAAAATTTGAATGATGGGATTAAATGAAAATCAACGAGAGAGAGAAATCAGAGAGAGAGAGAGAGAGAGAGAGAGAGAGAGAGAGAGAGAGAGATGAACCAAAGGGCAAAATTCAACCGAAATAAAATTTTCAACAAATCTACAAACACCCTGCCCTCACTACCCCAGCCACCATCTCTCTCTCTCTCTCTCTCTCTCTCTCTCTCTCTCAAATAATAATAGCTAGGATTCCAAAATTCGAGAAAAAATATGGCGAGGAAAGTCTTCGCGAAAAAGTGTGTGTTCCTTCATCGGGTTTGTTGTCTGAGGACGCGACGGAATTGGCAAAAAAGTGGAATTATCTGACTCGATATTTATCGGTTATCAATAATTCCCAACATTATGTTTCGTGAGGTCTTAACTATTTTTATTTTTATTTACTTATTTTTTTCACTTCTGGTTTCGTTTGCGGTGACAATGCTTGAATTTCTCTCTCTTTCTCTTTCTCTCATTCAGTGATCAGTATATATATATATATATATATATATATATATATATATATATATATATATATATATATATATATATATGCTTACACACAGAAGGCTTCGTGGATGGGGTAGGCAGCTAATACCTAGTACCTATAGGCCTAACGTCATTACCTCTCAAAGGAAAGCTTTTTGCTAGAGGATAAAAACTCTATCATTCTTGGTCAGACGGTTAAGAAATTGGGTTACAAGCTTTGACAAAAGGGTGTATGTACAGGGAACGAGAAAAAAATCACTTTTCTATACAAGTCGAACTAAAAAAAATTATTGAAAAAATACAGCGAAAAAAAGTAGTTTCCACATTTTTATTTCTGGGAGACGCAAAAGCATTCAGGAAGGTATCTGAACTAGAAATATTTCCATACGACTTTCTCAAACTCATTCAATATTATTTTTTTTAAAGCACAAAGAAACGAACAAATTTTGGGATGGTGAACCTTCAACCTGTCATCGGCCTATAACTCTTGGCTTGAATTCTAAGCAGTGTATTTGTACAAAGTGTGAGATCGTAGTTTTTTTTTTTTTTACAAGCTGATATCTATCATCTGAGAGTTAATGTTTAATTACTGTCTTCATTTTCACCAACTGCTAGCAACAGCACTTTCCGAAGGATAAAGCAAGTACCTAAATCGTACATAAGAATTTTACATAGCAAATGTATCAAAATTCACTACCATGTTTATGGGAGTCGGGACGCAAATTCCTGAGATGTATGCCAGTATTGTACCCGCCCCTGTTCTTTTTTTTTTTGCCATGTACCTAGGTTACATTAGGTTAGGTTAGGTTCGAATTATAAATTGTATAAGTCCTATATTATTTTGTGTGTGGGAAGGATAATGAACTTATTTTCAAGAAGATTCTATGGTTAGTTTTTAAGTCATGGTGAACCGCTTTTTTTAGGGAAAGGTCCCGGTACTTGGTTAAATCTCGGAAAAATGCAGTCGAGATACGACAACATACAACAGATCAACGCTCTTCTGCAGTATAACTTCAACAGGTCTTACTCGATAGTTCGAAAGAAACGTTTCAGCCCTAAGGGGGTGAAATAAAGAAAACGTTTCGTCCCCGAGGGACAAGGGAAACAAAGAAAACGTTTCAGCCCCAAGAGGATGAAATAAAGAAAACGTTTCGTCCCCAAGGAGATGGGGAATAGAGAAAACGTTTCGTCCCCATGGGAGAGGGGAAAAAGAAAACGCTTCAGCCCCAAGGGGTTCAATAAATAAAACTCTCTCCCCTAAGGGGGGATGAAGAAAAGTCTCATCCTCTAAGGAAGGGGATAAAGAAAACGTCTCATCCCCTAAGGTGTTGGGGGTGGTGGTTGAAATAAAGACAACGACGTTTCATCCCACGAAAAAAGGGGAACTCCTTCAAAAACCCCCCATCAGACCGGGTGACTCTCAAGCGAGCTCTGATGAAGATAGATCACTTCCACTTTCCCGTTTCGATGAGGTTCTCTGCGTCTGATAATATCTGGCTGGGGAAATGGATTTAGGTCTATCGAGAGAGTAGGCCTAATGGGGAATTAAGATGTTAATCGTTAACTGCGCAGTACAGTCATTTTTTAGTTTTCTAAAAAAAAACTTGTCTGTCCATCCGCACTTTTTCCTGTCCGCTCTCAGATCTTAAAAACTACTGAGGCTAGAAGGCTGCAAATTGATAAGTTGATCATCCACCCCCAATCATCAAACATGCCAAATTGCAGCCCTCTAGTCTCAGTAGTTTTCATCTTATTTAAGGTTAAAGTCAGCTATGATCGTGTTTCTGGCAACTATATAGGGTATGCCACCACCGGCCCGTGATTAAAGTTTTATGGGCCGCGGCTCATACAGCATTGTATCGAGATCACCGAAAGATTGATCTATTATTCTCAAGCTCAAATTTTATTGTTTCCAATGACTTTTGATTTTGCCTGTTACGAATAAGGGCTGAAATGGAATATCAGTGTTTTATATAATATATAAATATAAATATATAAATATAAATATATAAATATATAATATATATAATATATATGTATATATATATATATATATATATATATATATATATATATATATATATATATATACATAGTCACTCTATACCTTTCAGACACAACTGCACTAGAAAGCGTTAAAGCACTTAAAACCAAAATATGACACCATCCATTTAATATGACTTGACAAGAACAGATGTTCCATATACGATTACAAACAACCCTCTCTCTCTCTCTCTCTCTCTCTCTCTCTCTCTCTCTCTCTCTCTCATATGAACATTTTTCTTCTTTCTCTGACAATTTTTTTTTCGCCAGAGGCACTGGGAAAAGGCGCCGTCAGGAACATGTGACCCAACATCTTTAGGACCCAATTAAGACGTCATAACGGGGCCATTTCACAGAAGCCCTTGCAGACGACGACGTAACAAGGCCGAGAACGGAGTGAATTTAAAAGAGTTGGAGAATAAATAGAGAGGAATATAAGAAGAAGTCAGAGATAAACCGCTTCTGTGAGAGGCGTCAACTTTCCGAAGGGGAGATAGACGCTCTCTCTACCACTGCAAAGCCTTAAAACTCCGGTAACCACAGGAAGTTTTTCTTGGCAGGAATTAGACCCATGTTATTACTACCATTGCAAAGGCTTAAAACGCCATCAAAAACTGGATGTTATTCCAGGCAGTAATTAGACCCGATGTTATTCCAGGCAGGAATTAGACCCATGTTATTACTTCTACTGCAAAGCCTTAAAATTATGTCAATAACTGGACGTTATTCCAGGCAGGAATTAGACCCATGTTATTACTTCCACTGCAAAGCCATAAAATTCTGTCAATAACTGGACGTTATTCCAGGCAGGAATTAGATCCATACTATTATTACCACAGCAAAGCCTTAAAAATTTGTCAGTAACTGGACATTATTCCAGGCAAGAATTAGACACACATTACCCAATTGTTACATACAGGCGTAACTACACATAAAACCACTTTACATGACGTCAATCACATTGTTGTGAACGCGTTAATTAAATAAGATTACGAGCTCTTAATTACATAACCGGAAATTTAAATATCACTACATTACGGATATTAATTACATAACCGGAAAATTAACTATCACTAAAATACTATCTGATAATGACTACACGACGATTCGTGTGTCAAGCTAGCAACCATGAAGAACAGTTGTATGTATATGTATATGTGTATATACACACATATATATAATATATATATATATATATATATATATATATATATATATATATATATATATATATAATTACGTTAGGGTGAAGGATCATTCCATTATTCCTTTTCAAGGTACTTTATTGTTGTTGCGACGTTTCAGGACTAAAGTCCCATTTTCAAGCTATAAAAATAGAATTTAAAAGTTAAAATAAAAAGTCGGACTAAAATTAAGTAAAAAAAAAAAAAACTTTATACATATATAAAAGTAAAGTACAAGGTGCTTCAGCACCGTATCAAACAACTAGTTCCACAGTTAAACACCCAGTCTTCCTCAACACCTCTGTATCTCTCGTGAGTTTAAGTCGAAGCTTATTTGTCACTCGGTCTGTGCCTTCAGCACCTTATGGTACTTACTCCTCCCTATCCGTTGTACTTTACTTTTATATTATTTGTATATATGTATTAAGTTTTTTTTTTTTTTTTTACTTAATTTTAGTCTGAGTTTTTATTTTAACTTTTAAATTCTATTTTTATAGCTTGAAAATGGGACTTTAGTCCTGAAACGTCGCAGCAACAATAAAGTACCTTGAAAAGGAATAATGGAATGATCCTTCACCCTATCGTACTGATGTCTACCGGTTGATAGAACCCCTCTCAATCCTCACTATATATATAATCACACGCATGGTTTAAATCAATTATGATATCATGATACTAGCACAAGTACACTTATCATATGATTACATTCCATAAATATCAAACATGATCAAATATGGATGAATTTATCCAATTTGAATGCACCTATCCCCTACCTACACATTCCAACGCTTATAAAAATGCCAACTTACACGTTTGTTTAATGAGTGTATATTGTACTAATACACCAGTAAACAAATGCTATCTCAACTAGGCCTAGTTCCTTGTCAGTAACTCGAACTGAAATAAAACCACAAATACGGGCGTTTATAGCATTGGGCCTAACATCTCACACTAGGCCTAGTTCCTTATCTGTAATTCGAATTGAAATAAAACCACAAATACGGGCGTTTATGGCACTGGGCCTAAGATCTCCTAAAGGTATGAACGTTCATTATGCTCACCTAGCGGCACGCCGACCAACCCTCCTAGAGATGACAAATCAACAGCGGTAAACTCGCCATTCAATCAAGCTATCACTTAGAACATTTAAACACTACACCGATGTAATGCGTTATCACTTTCACTCGTAGTAATTGAAACTAAGAGGCTCGCCAGAGCAGATGACGCGTATACGCTCATTAGCCTACGACTAACACGGGTAGGACATGACGGTTCAACCGTCCTACTAGAAAACCGTCATCATTGGCTTGTTTTGAAACTTAAACGACCGTTTGGCGTCGGTGTTCGAATTTGCGTAGATTTTCCAATGCGGTTCGTTATTCTAACGACTTTTGACCAGTTTCTCAAGGTGTCTTCTTCAAAGGTGCTCGTTGTTGAAAGCATTGAGTTTCCTTAAGCAATTACTAGGAAGTTGAAGTTACACCAGGTTTTATCATTTCGTTTGGTGTTCCATTTCAAATTTAAAAGGTGTTTTCCTCATGGTTTATTGCCAAGGTGTATTCCAGGTTTTGTCTTAAAGCGCTATCTTGAAATTTTAAAGGTTTTAAATTGTTTTTACGGTGGCGATATATACTGAGTCTTTTAGTCTGTTTTCCGATTAGCTAAATAGAACTTTGTTTCATTAAAACCATGGCAGTAAAAAGAATTCTAGGAAATAGGCCTACTGTATTCGGTTCACTTTTAACCTAACACCTATATACACTATTCAATAACACAGAAACTGAATACTCTGTAAACAGTTGTAATTTGCTTTATACACAAGTATATCATATACATTACACTTACATACACACACGTGTTTGTATATACACATATGTGGATACATATGGAACTGACATTCCCTTTGTATATATACATATATATATATATATATATATATATATAATACACATATTTGTGTGTACATAAATCCACAACCATAATGTCTCAATCACTGCCACATTGACGTCCAAGAGACCGTCCCAACTCGCCTGCCCCCTCCCCCACCCCCACTATACCCCGCCCCAACCATTCAAGGGTCCAATATCCTTTAGCAGGCATGAATACCCACCCAAACGGCCCAACCGTGACGGTTATAAACGAGGGTATTAATGCAATACTGAGAGAAGACGGAGTGACATCTTAGCCAGGGTAATATTTAGTTGAGCTGTTATTGCGCGGTTCTCTCAACAGACTGGAGTGATGGAAGATAGTAATATTATAAAAGATTTAACTGCTGTTATTTTCATTTGTAATCGTATTATTTTATGTTTTTGGATAAAATCAAGAATTTGGGTTGGAACTTAGGTTTATGTAAATTCAGAATCTTTTGAATATATATGTACGGTATATATATCGACTATATATGTGTATTTACATTTATGCTGTAGGCCTATATAATATATATATTATTCTCTGCATCTTTTCCCACTTCTATGTGGGTCGATGTTTCTGACACCTTTCCTCCACCTGATGAGAAAAATATATATATATATATATATATATATATATATATATATATATATATATATATATATATATATATATATATATATATATATATATATATATAATATATATTCAAAGGATTCTCAATTCATATACTAAATTACTGTCCAAATTTTTTATTGTATCGAATAACTTGTAAAAAAAACTATTTAAAATCAAATCTGTCATGCATGCGTCGCCTTTAGTCACAGTCTAGTTACAGTACTATATATATATGTAACGGCCCTTTCTGAGCCTATACTTGATTTAAGTCTCTGTTTTATGAACAGAGGTTTAATCTCGCTTATCCCGAGACATTGTGTGATAGCAGTAACGTGAGCCGGCTTTAGTTATATCTTTCCCTAACTAAAATCTAAGGACTACTGGAATGAGATACTAAGTACAAAACTAAAATCCTTTATTGACAAAATCAACGAAAAATAACCTCTTAAAAATTACGAAGAATGAAATCCAATGTTTCACATAACTATCAGAAAATCTTCTAAGGAAATAATGCTCCAAAATCATAAACCCCCAACTACAGAAAATAACTCATCTGTCAAAACATGAACACGTCAATCAATTAAAACAGGTCATCTCAAATGTCATACCACTCTCATCCTCGTAGGAGGGAGAGAGGAAAAAGTAATAGGAATGGAGTGGAACAGAAATACCTGTGAAAGAAGAATCGTCACATTAAAAATCATAAAATGTAAAAAATTGCAGAAATACATCTTCCACTGTCACAGGAGATACCGTGTGTTCACAGTTCTGAAAACAAAGTCTAAAAACGTATATGAATTCTTACTCACTCCACAAGTCCTCTGGGACAGTCTCCATGTGGAAAATCACCACATCTTCAGACACACATGAATCGGATCGCACAAGTCCAATTCGAACAACAGTTCCTCCATTATATTCATTATGTAACGCACGAACGAACGTACTTTTGTATGACATCATTCGAGGTCAAAGTTCGGCAAGACACGCCTCTGTACTTCGAGGCGTCTTCACGTACACACCATACATTATTAAGAAGCATCCTTCAAAAACCGGATTTTTTGTAACTGGTTCAGCTTCTAGAACGTTCTTTGCTGAAAACGCATTTGCCAGCCCGTGTCTTGTCACCAAGGTGGTTTCTTCGACCCTTGTGGTATGCGAATGTTTCAGCAGTTTCTATCTGCTGCGTGTAGTGAAAATGGACCCTGCGAATAGCTGACCCAACTTTTCAAAGGTCACCTTCATGAGCCTTTACATATATATATATATATATATATATATATATATTATATATATATATATTATATATATATATATTATATATATATATATATATATATATATATATATATATATATATATATATATATGTATATATATATATATATATATATAGGACGTTACCAGTTATCACGCTTTCAAGTATAGGCTCAATCTAGTGCATAGCCTTTCCAAGGAGGCTAACACAAAAAAACTAATATACGAGAGAGGAGTCTCAGTCTTAACGGAACAGAAGACTACTCCTTTCGCAAGGAATAAAGATTATGGGGAATCCGTGGAAAACGGGTCACGTATAGAACAGAGACGAGTCGTATGAGAAATGCCTGTCTCCTAATTTCTCGTTTGGTGTACTAAAGTATATATATTGTGACTTCTAATACTCTGTATCAGTCTTTCGTCAATGGCTTAAAAATAAAGTTGAAACCGGTCTCTTATTTTTCACCTGTGGTAATGTGTGATAAATGAATCGCGTACAAAAGTGATTATAATCATATATATTCATATATACAGTATATATACATCTGCACCACTGTGGATTCCTTCACCATTATTATTATTATTATTATTATTATTATTATTATTATTATTATTATTGGTACATCGTTTTTATTCTGGTGAAGGTAGCATCATTATAACCAAGGAGCAAAATAATAATAATAATAATAATAATAATAATAATAATAATAATAATAATAATAATAATAATAATAACAGTCAGTCCATAGACCTTACCCAACTCTATGACACAGGATCAAAATATAATAATAATAATAATAATAACAGCCACCCCACACATCCTACCGAACTTAGTGACCCTAGAGCAGTCATGGAATCCTTTGCTATCCTACCTCGAGTCCTGTCATGAAATAGCAGGATAATTTAGGTCATGAACTCGCAGTCGCTACAAAGGGCACTGGCGAACCAGTCTAATTGGCAGGATGATTATAACGGTCCTTTGATGGGCTGATGTTACTTTCGGTATAAAAAGTATAAATAAAGAATTCAAAGGTATTTTTTGTTTCGAGATTGACGCCGTAAGTCGAACAGGAATGTGATGTTTAGGTGACGAAGGTGATTTCTGTACTCTCTCTCTCTCTCTCTCTCTCTCTCTCTCTCTCTCTCTCTCTCTCTCTTGTAATATCTGAATTATGTAAGTAAAAAAGTAAGTATACCGTAGTTTTACCAGACCACTGAGCTGATTAACAGCTCTCCTAGGGCTGGCCCGAAGGATTAGACTTATTTCACGTGGCTAAGAATTGGTTACCTAGCAACGGGACCTACAGCTTATTGTGGAATCCGAACCACATTATAGCCAGAAATGAATTTCTATCACCAGAAATAAATTCCCCCAATTCTTCATTAGCCGGCCGGAGACTCGAACTCGGGCCTAGCGAGAGCTAAGCGACAACTCTACCGACTCGCCTAACGAGGAACTTGAATTATGTAAGGTACTTTGACTCTTTCGTCTCCTATATTTGGCTATACAATAATTAATTCAATACCATATAAAATGAACCTCCCATCACTAATATATATATATATATATATATATATATATATATATATATATATATATATATATATATATAATACATATATACATACATATATACAGAGAACATAACACCTACAATACATACGCAGTAGATATTTTCTTACTAACATCACTAGCCAACAAAGTTCCTATTACTCAGTGTGAAGCTTT
The DNA here is from genome assembly GCF_040412425.1 of Macrobrachium rosenbergii. Taxonomy (NCBI): domain Eukaryota; kingdom Metazoa; phylum Arthropoda; class Malacostraca; order Decapoda; family Palaemonidae; genus Macrobrachium; species Macrobrachium rosenbergii. The sequence goes on along the minus strand of NC_089787.1, from coordinate 27,481,937 downwards.
TACACAGACCATCATTTTAGCAAACAGCGAAAACACCCATTCGTTCAATATAAATCTTAGACCTCTCCTGTGACGGAGTTGATATTATACCTGCCCCTCAGACGAGGGCATTCCATTGGACTCGGAAAAACTGACCCAAAATATTAAACCGTGACAAGCGGATACCGGCCCATGCCCGGTATTGGCCCCGGTATTGGCAGCCGTGCGGCAAATATTGGACACCTGGCATGCCATCGGCTCGAGGAGGTTTTTGCTGGGTCAAATAAAGAAGAGAGATTGACACATAGACCTATACATACATACATGCATACATATACATATATATATATATTATACATATATTTTATTTATATACATGTTTATTATATTACATATATATACACTATATATATATATATATATATATATATATATATATATATATATATATATATATTTATGTAAGTATACTATATGTATATAAAATATATATGTATATATACTGTATATATATAAATACACACACGTTCAGCAAGATATAAAAAACACACGCTCGAAGAGTATATTTTATAACAATAAAGAATACAATCGTTGCCTTCCCAGCACAAATCACGAGATCGATCACGGGAGGCCGTAGAGGGAGGAAGGGAGGGGGGTGCTGGGGCTGATTAGGAAGGCTACCAATCTCTGCCAATGTTGACCGTGGCAGTTATAATTCTGTACCTCGTATTTAGTCCATTAAGCTGAAATGGACGGTTAATATTTTCTTAATTTAAGCAGTCAATCTCAGAAGGGGAAAAAAACAAATCGGTTGTATATGTTTTGTCAACATCAGTCCATTTTCCCTTAATAAGGAGTGGCGGCTTCTGACAAACACACACACAAACACACACACACACCCACACATACACACACACCGCTTCAACCGAGTCTTGACGTTCCGATTATAAAGAACTCATAAAATTTTACATGGGAAACTACAGAAAAATATTAACAATGAAATACATAGATTATTTGTAAAAATGTACACGCTAAAATATTTGTCAGCCAGAATGGTAGGATAAAATTACATTTGTTAATTTTTGGTAAATTTAAGTGAACTTTGATAAGTATATCTTAGTTTAACCAGACCAAAGCTGATTAACAGCTCTCCTAGGGCTATTAACTTATTTTTACGTGGCTAAGAACCAATTGGAACGGGACCTACAGCTTATTGTGGAATAACATTATACCGAGAAATGAATTTATCACCAGAAACAAATTAATTCTTGTTCTTCACTGGCCGGTCGGAGATTCGAACTCGCGACTCAACAGAGTGGTAGCTGAGTACGGAACCCGCTCACCCAGCGAGGAACTAGTGAACTTTGATAAAATTCTGCTTGTAATGCTATTAAAAATGTAAAATATTGTATATTTTCTCTAATAAAAGATAAACTTAATAAGCCTCGTAGGGAAAATTTTATGGTTGTTTTTATTATTATGTGTTTAATAACGGTGCAATAAAGACGAAGCTAGTTGATTATGATATATTTAATCACAAATAAAAATGAAAAAATGAAAATGAAAGTAGGAGATAAACAACGGAATTTAGTATGATCGAAAAAAAAAAAATTATTTTCTGTTTTTCTGCCTTAGGTGCAGCAACCCCTTTCGTTCATTTTACTGTACCTCCTTTCATATTCTCTTTCTTCCATCTTACTTTCCACCCTCTCCTAATAACTGATTCACAGTGCAGCTGCTTTGAGGTTTTCCTCCTGTTACACCTTTCAAACCTTTTACTGTCAATTTCCGTTTCAGCCCTGAATGACCTCATAGGTCCCAGTGCTTGGGTTTTGGCCTACATTTTATAATCAGTTCGGTAAACCTAAATGTATCCAATACGATTCATTTTGCGAATAAAAGTCTTAATAAAAATTCCTGCCTAGAATAAAGTGCAGTGCTGTTTAGGATATCGACGCGAGATACCTTGACTTTCTGTGTGGGCTATACCATAGCGTCTAAGTTACTTATCAGATTTAATTATTTATCAAAAACCTGAGCATCCAGAGGATGTGATAAACTGAAAGGCTACATTATAAAGCAAAGTTTAATTTTAAAAATTAGCATGTTTAGTTTTTTCTTCGTCTCCCGCATAACTCCAGTTATTTCCCATCTTTACTTTAAGTTTCTTAGTTTTTTAAACTTTTATTTAGAAAATTACATAGTTTTGCAAATAGATATCTTTTATACAAATATATTTTTTAATATTATACACATATACTTTTTGTTTTAGTAGTTGCCACAAAGTGGTTAATCACTTACATCTATTTTAGTTGGGATATCTACCAACAAATACTAAACACGAACTTTCAAGAAATCAGAATTCAAATGGATTTTAGTAATGGGAAGATAAGCCTTAATATTGGCCATTCATAACCTTTGCTAAATCCTGTTCGCATTCCGCCTGGGTTTGTTAATTCTAAATCGTATATATGAAATGAAACGCAGTTCGAAGCTCGCGTCAATTAGCCTAGAAGCTAATTGGCATCCAGCTGTTTTGACATGCCAGCTATTTTGAAACTCAATACAGTTCTGTATTGCAAGAGATTTTTACTATTGATTAACTGTTTTTTTGTAAGAAGTGCAATTAAACAAATTTGCATGTTAGTGGAATGGAATATAAAATTAAAGTCAAAGGCATCTTTATGTTAGTACTACGTGTGATGGATTTTCGGGCTGAAATCACTGCAATGAATTGAATCTGAATATAGAATTTAGGCTAAGGTCAAGCACTGGGACCTATGAGGCCATTCAGCGCTGAAACGGAAATTGACAGTAAAAGGGTTGAAAGGTGTAACAGGAGGAAAACCTCAAAGCAGTTGCACTACGAATCAATTGTTAGGGGAGGGTGGAAAGTAAGATGGAAGAGAATATGAAAGGAGGTACAGTAAAAGGAACGAAAATGATTGCAGCAAGGGGCCCGAAGGCACGCTGCAAAGAACCTTAAGTAATGTCTACAGTGCACCGCATTAGGTGCACTGACGGCGCTACCACCTCCCGCCCCGCCCCAACGGTCCAAATCATTGATTGCAATGGGTTTTGTAACTGTTGGGCCTTTAGTGTTTTTTGTGCTGGGACTCTCACTCGAAAATTTTCCTTCACGTTTTTCTGTAATGTTCTTAATATGTAAATACACTGTCACTGGGTAATTTACATTAGGCCTATAACGTGCTGGAAGTCCCAGTACCCTAACCGTTACACAGAATACATAACCTATCTCCTTGTCGGGTTCGTTACCCTAACATGGACATCTCCAGCCGCCTATATCCTCGATAGGACAGTGTGCCTCAGCTTTCATCAAGAATAGTAAGCTTACTTATCAAATCAGCCTAATGTTTTATCCGAGTAAGTAACCTAGCCTACAGAACCAATGAGCTTATTTTAGGTTCTAAGTATAGGCCTAATTTTGATTTCGATGGATAAAAATAGTATTAGGTCTTTGGAGCCTACCTTGAGTTCGAGATTTCACAGTCGTATAAAAATGGTTCGTTACATCCCCGTCTTTCGTAAAGTAGTATAACAACAAATAAGTTTTAATGTGGCAAACAAGTATCCATCTTGTCGACTAAAGGTAAGAGATGTGATCACCACCGAAGTAACCTATCTACTATCTTCTTTTCGCTTTGCCTTTTGGTAGTGTTACTCCTTCGTCCTCCACCATCTTTGCTGTTAAATGTCAATTTTTATTTCGTTTTCAAATTAGAACACTTTTGTTGATGTTGCTGTAAACAATTTGCATGACGCCATTCCTGCACCTCATCAAGAAGTCTTTGCAAATATTACTCATCAGAAATTGCGGAACACAATGGAAAGTTACTTGATTGCAATAAATTTAAATTTAGAAAAGAGGAGATAATGACAGAACAGAAATAGGAGACAGCGATTACTAGAAAATGGATGAGTGAACTGGAAAGTAAGGAAATGTGGTCGATCAAGAAATGGATATTTGTTGCGTAGTAGTTTAATTTCTTTTTTTTTTTTTACGCGAAACCGACACACCACGACTGAACATATAACACAGGCACAACAATGGTCTATTTCACTTTGTAGTGAGGAAACTATATCACTAAAGAGTTTCTCTACGTATAGTGTAGAAGGAAGAAGGAAAAAATCGAGGACGAACTACAATGAAGAAGAGAAGGGCCGTTACTTAAGCAACGCCTAGACCTTTCCATACCATACCAAACTTACCAAACCTTTTAAGTGTCTGCGTGACCGTTATGTTTACTTCTGAGTTGAGTGTTTGAACTGCGGGTTTGGTCTTTGTCTGAGTGGGCTCGTAATCTCATTGTTATTATTTGTGATCGAAAAGGCATTTGAAAAGCGACGTGCTTCGAGATTTTCATTTGAATCTCCCACAGACCATCTTTCAACAGATTCAGAAACCTTTGGTGAGTGTTCAAGTAGTTTAAGACCTGATATTTTGAGTTTGTTGAATGTTCTAGTATAGGTATATGAGCTACTTTGTTTAGGTGTATGAGCTGCATAGGCCTACTTATTATGCGTGTTAGGGGGTAATACTCGAATTATAAGCGACAGACTATTTTGTTAGGCTTAGTAGTCTAATAGCTTAGAAGTACAGCCTAGGGTTAGACCATGACGGTTAATGGAGACCAGTTAAGTGAAAACTTTCACATTTAGTGCTTATTACAATATGAAAGACCGAAATGTAGGCCTAATGAACCATTTGCATATGCCTTTGGCATTTCCTACTCAAGGTAAGCTCCATAAGCTATAGTACTAAATGGAAAGTCTAATATATATATATATATATATATATATATATATATATATATATATATATATATATATATATATATATATATATATAAGTAATTCGTTTTCCGTAAAGGAACGAAACCAGAGAAAAACCACACAGCAGTTACACCCAGTTAATCTTACAACTGCACGTAAATATGCTTTAAATTTACGGTCGTTTCAAGTGCAAGACAGGTGGCGTTGAACCTGTCTCATATTTATCCATAAACCGTCACAGCAGAATTAAAACATTCTCCTAAATTTCCCCACTGTGATCCTCCTCCCTCAAAATCGCCCCACCTCCCCCACAAGGGGCAAAGCTGCACCCGTCCAGGGTTCTGGTCTAAAATTCTGGGGGTTCTGAAGCTAGGCCGAAGATTTCCCCAGGGCGACGTCCTGGCTCTAAACCACTTGACAGCTGCGAGAATTAACAAGAACAACGAATTTAGCGGAAGCATTTTCCTCGCTTCGTTTTGTTTTACTTTTTTAGTTTTGCTTTAATTTCGTCATGTGTTTAGATCCTAGATTTGTTTTCCACTTTCGAATTTCGGTAAAACAAGACTGTAGTGGAGGAAGGTACAGCATTTGGTTCTAAAAGTTCTTTATGCCAGTTATTTTTTTTCATGATCTTTTAGTTTGTTTACGATTACAGTCACACTACACTTTTTCATTTTCTTATTATTATTATTATTATTATTATTATTATTATTATTATTATTATTATTACCTTGAGCGTTGAGAAAGCCCATTTACTAAGTCGATGTCATAATTATTGACGCATTGCTAAGAGAATGATGAAAGTATCATTTCCGGTTGGATATTTTTTTCCGAGGAAATACCCAAGATTTAATTAGCTATTTGAAGTAATTAGGAGTTACTGAACTTTTTTGTTTAGGAAAAACAAAAAATAGGAAATAGGGAAGAAGGTTACACTTTTTATAGGCAAGTAAATTAAGGAAGGTTACTGTATATTTTTATATATATATATATAAATTAAGAATATATATATATATATCTGTATGTATATATATATATATATATATATATATATGTATATGTATATATATATATAAACGTCTTGTCTCTTAGAAAAATGACGAAACCTTTATAAATACAAGTACATTGATTGTCCGGCAGGAATTTCATCATTTGCCGTTTAGTGTGTAAAAAAAAAAAAAAGCAATTGAATACCCCTTAAGTGTTATCCATTGTCCAGACAATTAATGACTTTGTTTATACTGTCCAAAATGGAAACATCATTACATCTATATATCTCCGAAACCCCTTCCTATATCACATGTCCATTTATCAAAAAAAAGTGGGGTTAATTACTTGTTCTATTCATTTAGGAGAAAAGGAAGCCATTCTCTAATGGGCGGAAATACTTCATGGGATTTAAGCAAATGAGAAAAGAGATGGAGGGGATTTTACGTAATGAGTTGGATTTGGGACGGGGATTAGCCGGTTGCTCTGTGATAGATCGCGTGCGTGTATAGGCCTATTTGGAATTATATTTTGTTGGCTTTAGTGTTTGTTTATTTCAAGTACTCAAGTCTTGATGATGTAATGAATGTGTTTTCATCACCGTTTCTGATTTATTTATCAATAATAGTGTTGTTGTGCGCGCGTGTTTTTGTGATGATTATAACTTTCACCTTACCATAAGAAAATAGTAGGCCTAGTCTTATGCACGATAAACATTCTAATACCATTTCCCAACTCTCTCTCTCTCTCTCTCTTTCTCTCTCTCTCTCTCTCTACCATATGTTGACTGTCATTTTCCCTTTCCTCACCATTAAAAAACCAAGTAGGCTTATTCATAAGCCTGAAAAACCTTTTAGCGAAATTTCTCTCTCTCTCTCTCTCTCTCTCTCTCTCTCTCTCTCTCTCTCTCTCTCTCTCTCTCTCTCTCATAGGGTAAATACTGTTCTCCCCTGCCGTACCACCACCCACAAATACTAGGCCTATATCATACATGAAAACAATTATAGTAAAATTTTCTTTTTCGTACGGTTAATGCTAACTAACATATAGGCCTACTTTAAATCGTAACCAGTTCCATATATTTTTCTTTGTTAGGAATCGAATGAATGACATTTTATTTATAATTTCTAACTGATGGAGTATCCTCATAAGCCCGTTGTTCATTTAGTTACTCAAAATGAGATATGTTATAGTTGAACCAAAATAAATAGACAAAAAAGTTCAGATACCTGATTCAAAAGTAGCACAAGTAGGCCTATTATGCAGATGGTAGTATATGTAAATATGGAGCATCTTCTTTCACTTCTTACGTTTGTAGGGGAACACCTAAACTCATGCTTGAAGGTACTTGCAAAATCGCTACGTAAGTAACACTTATCTCGAGCTGTCGGCACTTTTTTGCTCTTAGCCGAGTGATTAAGTACTAAGTGACGTCATGCGCTGTTGAATAGAAAGCGGGAATTCTGGGTAACTCATCTTATTCCATCTTCGGTTTCTTCGTTAAAATGGTTTAGTTGGCTTGTCTGCATCGATATTTACGTCACGAAATTCATTTAATTAACAGTATTATGTTTATGACATCAAAAACAGCCTAGAGATGTAAATCTGCAATTGTTTTTATATATTGTGGCAAGTTGATGACTAAATTCAACTAGAAGTCTGCTAGAGGATTCAACTTAGGATTAAAACATATTTAGCGACTAGTAATTCGTAAATAATCTTGTAATTATTCATACCACCTCCCTGGATAAGCTGCAGTAGACGACCGTGTTACGTAACATGACCTTTTAGTAGAAGGGGAAAAACCTACGCGAGTTCCTTACTCCGTGCTCTGTAGACCGATGCCAAAAGTTCTTTGTAACTTTCCCCCGGCCTTGTAAACTGGGTTGTTTTCCGCCTTCAGCTTTGAATTTGTGACGTTTGGTTACTTCCCACTTTTAAAGCTGTCTAACTTCTTACATTTTACGTAATTCCACTTTTCATTTATCATTCAGAGGGACAAAATCCTCTGGTCGAGCAGTATAGGTCTAGACGTGTGGGTTGACGTTATCGTTAAACTCCTTTGATACATATATATGTATGATATATATATATATATATATATATATATATATATATATATATATATATATATATATATATATATATATATATATAGCCATTTAAGGCACACGTATGAGCGATCGCTAGTCAGTGGTCAGTCAGGTTTGATTAATATATTAATTCCGTGTTTACCAATATGGCGCTGGTGCTAATATTGCAATGATGTTGTGATAATTCCCTTCGTGTTTTTTGATCTTGATAATTTCCAAAACGCGATTTATTGGGTCTCTCTCTCTCTCTCTCTCTCTCTCTCTCTCTCTCTCTCTCTCTCTCTCTCTCTCTCAAGAAGAAAAAAGAAGGACTTTACCGGAACCCTCTCTTTCTCTCCCTCTCTCCCCATCTCTACCCCACAATACAGTATAACATCAACACAAAATTCTCTCTCTCTCTCTCTCTCTCTCTCTCTCTCTCTCTCTCTCTCTCTCTCTCTCTCTGAAGATTTTGTATCAGGTTTCCGTCTGTACAGTACTAGGTTTGTCGTGTGTATAAATAGGACTAGGCCTATGTGTGGTTAGCCTTCCCTTTCAACTCTGGACAGCTTTAATCAAGGTAATTGTGGGTCCGTTTTTCTGTATAGACATATTTCCGAATTATTATTTTTGTAGATCTGTAATCCCTTACTATGGGACACAAAGTTTTTCAGACCATTTCCTATTTGGTTTTGAAACTACGGAAGCAATTGTATCTCGGCTTTGGGCTACAGTACGGAAGGTATCGCTTGTATCAAAACTTGACGTAGATATTTCAGAGAATAAATGTGTGACCTAGATATACAAATATGGTTTCAACCACCCATCGTTCCGACATTTTTTCAGCATACATTTTGCCTACTCATTTTGAATATCATTTCCTGAATGCATCTATGCGTCTACGTTTGTCGTAAACCTCTTTTTCTGTTGAACAAAGATAATCTTTTGAGCCTCGCAATTAATTTTTTTTATCTCCATTGTTACAAACATTTCAGCATTATATCATCAAGGTTTAATGTTCAGTGGCATTTCAAATGGGCATACAATCAAATTTTAAATTCCTATTTAAAAGGATTCATGTTTTACGTTTATATTCTTGAAAAGCTGTTCTATATTACAAACTTTAAATGCCAGTAAAACAAAAATTTCAGTCAACATTCTTGTACGATTATTAAAAATTTTACAACTCCATAACCTTTAATTTGAAGGATTCATGTTTTCAAGCCAGTGATTCTGAAGTGTCCTACAAGAAACTTTTATAGGCCTATAAAGATAAATCCTGAAATTTCGGACAAGTATGAATTTCAGTGGATTTCTGGCAAAGAACTGCAAACTATTTCAAAATTTATTCATTTTGAATTTATAGCCACGTCGTAAAATGTTTATTGACATTCTCTCTCTCTCTCTCTCTCTCTCTCTCTCTCTCTCTCTCTCTCTCTCTCTCTCTCTCTCTCTTGTTTTTAATACATGATAATTCCTCGTGTTGGACGTACGCCATGAGTTTTTGAAGGATTTTTGAAAATGTTTTAATGCTTCGTTTGGGTTTTATGCAATAAACTCACGTCGAAGTTTTCAGGGCAAAGTGTTAAGTGGATTACTGTGCTTGGACTTTGCAAGAGAGAGAGAGAGAGAGAGAGAGAGAGAGAGAGAGAGAGAGAGAGAGAGAGAGAGAGAGACCTTGAAATTACTCAATTTTTTTTGGACGGACGCCTAATTCTCGCGGGGGCTGGGGAGAGAGAGAGAGAGAGAGAGAGAGAGAGAGAGAGAGAGAGAGAGAGAGAGAGAGAGAGAGAGATTGCACCATGTCCTGGTTTTGTTCAGTGTAAAGTACTTCTATGACAAGCGTCAGAATTTTGAGAGAAGGCAGAAACAGAGAATTGGCAAATATTTTAGTTCTTTTTTTATCATATTATTTCCTTTTATGATAACTATATAATTTTCAAGTTATCTAGAAAGCTTGCTAATTATTCTGACTTGTTTATTTAATAGTAATTTTGTGCTAGCTCGATAAGGCATCTCATTTTGTCGTGTTTCATTTTCTTGTTAGACCTATATCAGCTTGTCAGTTACAGAAATTCACGATAAATCTCCTTAAGTTCCATATAAAATGCAAGAATAAATATGAAAATTAAATCCAAATTTTGACAACTCCCGTTGCCAAGGAAGTCTGATGTCGTTAGCCTAGATGCTTATGCTAACATCAAGGATTTTAGTGTCACAGCCGAGTAATGGATGGTTGCGTTGCTTCAAGAGATGTAAACCTGTCTAGGCAACAGTGTTGTAGCAGAAGTTCAATAAGCGCCCGATAGTCCGAAATCTGGATTAAATCTTAATGATGACCTCTCATATTTTTCCATGGCGCCTGCGAGCCTTCACTTTCGAATTGCCGTATATAATTATGCTACTTAGCGTTTCAGGACAAAAGGAATGACAATTAGACGCATGTCTTGTATGAAATTATTAGCTTTTATTCCTCGTTGGCAGATGCTCATTTGTTTCGTCACTCTGGCAGCGAACTTCACATCAAAGAAGGTCATTATTGGCTGTTGATCTTAGAACTTACTGTCTGAAGGCCCATTTTAGTGTTTCATTTTCCCAGGGGCCTACGTACTTTGTGCTATCGGTCTAGGCCGGTTTAGGTCACCCCCAGCTCATTAAAAAACGGTATATATTATAAATGAAGGCTGCAGTTTTATAAGTGTTCGTCGAAATAGTCACTGGAAATTAGTTTTAAAATGACGACGCATTACAAACTCCCAAAATAATGGTATCCACTCTTCATTTGTTCGGTAAATTTCTCTTGCACGCCATCATTGTGACAAATTATTGTTATTTGATTAACGTCAGGTGTTGTCGGTCTTGATGTCAGGCGAAGTTCTTTGCTGTCAAAAGCAGACGCCATAGACATATTCTCTTGCGTGATGACAGCCGTATCATTATTTTTCATGCTAATATGACAGGCAAGACGTATTACTAGACCTATGCTGGTTAAGTAACCGTTCTGCTCATATTTCTATTTCTCTCGTTTGATTTTCACTTCACAAATCGCCCCTTTCCCATGACGGCGTCTGATGAATTATGTTCAAATCATAAATTATTGTAATAGTTATCAATAAATAATTCTTCGTGTATGGCCTTGGCGATTATCCAGAAGACTGTTGTGATAATTTTGGACAAAATACGTTGGTTAACGATGAGTTTCAGTTGATAAGCATAATGAACAAGTCAAGTTAAGCTATATTTTATGCTAAATCAGGGCGACAATGAAGCAGTCATCTAAATCAGCACGAAATTTTTTGTCTTTTAAGCCGTACTTTTCTCACACTCAACGAAAATAGTAACAAAAGCAACCGCACCTTTAGAGGCCCGAGACCATTTTAATAAAACAATCCACACTGCAATGTCCTCCAGCTCTCACACGTCCTCCTATTAGCATTTGTCGACGCGAATTTGCAAAGGAATATTTTCGGGACGGAACAGACTCTGATGAAATGCTTAAACGAATTGGCTTTTCCCAGGGCCCCGGTTCTGAACGTGTATTCACTGGGGAGAATGTCACTACCTGCAGTCTGCAGTCTTGCTTATATTTGTCGCTCTTCAGGAGACAATTCTTTTCCTTTTATTTTTATCTAAATATATATGTCTTTGTCTTAATATGGTTGCTCTTCGTTCGTTTTATTTTTTGTAAAACATTCGACAATATTTTTTGCTGATATTCATGAAACTTGTCAGAAAACTCCTTCAGTTTCATCTTCAGATTTTTGGGAGGTAGGTTAGGTCTAGTTGTTCTAACTGTGTGTGTGTGTGTGTGTGTGTGTGTGTGTGTGTGTGTGTGTGTGAGAGAGAGAGAGAGAGAGAGAGAGAGAGAGAACCCATTGATTTAGAAGTAAGGAAGAAAAGGAATATTTTGAGCTTAAGTATAGGGGAAATGAGCAGAAATTTTCTTTTTCCTCTGTGAACAGTTAAAAGAAAGAAAAAGGTACATGAACCTCTTGCTGTTGTTCCTTTCACGAGAATGATTAGAAACCCTTTTTTTAAAAGTAATTTTTATCCGTTTAGTTTATTCCTTGGTACTTTCTTACTTTCTTGCCAGGTTTCGTAACTTTTGGTTTATGTAAGAAATCCAGAGCTTGGTATGAGACCGCTGATTCAAGATATTGTCTCGGAAGTTGTTGGCCCAAAGTCTTCGTTAGCTTCCACAGCAGCTGTTTGTGAGAGAGAGAGAGAGAGAGAGAGAGAGAGAGAGAGAGAGAGAGAGAGAGAGAGAGAGACTTTGATATTCATGACTGGGTAGCTGTTTCGTTCTAAGAACTCGGAATATTTGAAAATTACGAGAGTGGATTCTGTAAGCCGGTGTGTACGCGTGATGTTCTTCTCATAAGATACTTTTGGGATTTGAAGGCTGATAATCCCAACACTTTTAGAAAGAACCGAAGAATACTGATTTATAACAAGGGCTCTTGTTCTCTTCTTATTTGCTTTCAACCAAGGTCTCTAGACCTTGCTTTGAACTTCGTTGATTTACCTCTGTCGTGGTTAAAAATGCTACGTGTGTTCCATCCTCTCCATTTGGAATAATGTTTGTCAATATCTTTTGTTCCTGTGATCAGTTTAAACAACATTTTAACACTAATCCTTTTCTGTTTCTCCTACAGAGCTCACTTTAGGGTTTAATTCCTTTGGATAGAAGTTTTTTGTAACGATTTCAGTACCTTTTTCTTTCGTTTTATTTAGAACTAGACCTTTATTGCAATTATGTAAATACAAGGCGCTGTACCATCACACCTGTTTTTGTCAGGACTTCCGTTAGTCCCATAAAAAAAAAAAAATGTGTGCAGCCGTATCTCCGTGCTTTAGCCATTCCAGACTGAATCAGAATACAGACGAAAAGCATTTCCAACGATAGGATTTTCCACCCTTTATCCTTAGCAAGTTCAATCCACATCAGGATTCATCCACACCAGGATTTATCCAAGCCAGTATTTGTCCACACGAAAATACGAAATTCATCAGCTCGCTAGTCCTATTGCCTTGCCATCCTTCTCTCTGTTTCCTCTCCTATTCATTGGGAGATTAGGATGCCAGGATTGACGAGGTTTTCAGTTGCGTGCTGTTAAAAGTAGCACACATACCAGTTCAGTTAAGAGCTTTGTGTAACCCGTTACGGACCATTGATTTGGTGTTTAGGCTCCCCCTAATTCAATTCTGTTTTATGGGGAGGAATTTGTCGTTTGGGCTGGTGTTGAAATGCGTTTGTTGTCTGCGCTGAAGGTAGAATTTAGTTTGCAGTTCTGTTAATTTTACTGTTGTTACTAGTAGCGTACCAGTATTAGTATTAATGATATAATCATTATCATTACCGGGGCAAGATTTTTCTTCCCTCAAGCTCTGACTAAAAGCATGACGCGTGAAAGACAATTACTGTGCATTCGTATACTGAATCTCTCTCTCTCTCTCTCTCTCTCTCTCTCTCTCTCTCTCTCTCTCTCTCTCTCTCTCTCTCTCTCAAGATATTTGTCAAAGATTAACTCGAGATGTAAAAAGATTACAAGCGTAATATCTTTATTCTCATTATGCGAAGACTTAATTTTTTGGCTGAATATCCCTTACTATAATAGCTTAACCTTTACGTTCAAGGGCACATACGTAATATCTTAGTTCTGTGGATTCGTAGTCCCATATAGGTCTAGGTAGGTATCAGTTTTAAGTTCAGTATTTCATAGTGGCTAGACTTAAACATTTGATTTTTAGGTTCCATTATGTAAATGGTTTATTACACGAGTTTAAGGTCTCACAATGAGAGATTATAAACCATTTACGATCTATTTTATGACGTCAAAAAGCTCGAAACTGTATGTCTGTTTTTCTACTCCAAAACCTTATTTTTCGAGCTGGCATACAGCCACTCCTTTGCACCAACAACAAGAAACGTTACCCTCTGGAATTTCCCGGATAAGAAATATTTCGCGTTCAGGGGACCTTTTAGATTAATGAAGCTTAATCTGAGGGGAAATTCTGGAGATTAGAGGGGTGTTACACTCAGCGCGGTGTTTACATTCCCACCAGGATTCTAGTCCATATTCCCACTTTATCCCCTACGATAAAGTTAAGAGCGTTTGGTCATTGGAATGCTGATGAAAGGGCGAGTTTAATGTTTACTTTGTTTTTTTAAAATTTATGTTAGTGATTTGATTTGCTGAGTAAGTTTATGTCGTGGAAGTTGAAGTGGGAACTATTAGGTAAGACTGGAAAGAGATTTCTACATAGGCCTAACGCCTTCAACTGATATATGTCTGTAATTCATCTGAATATATATATATATATATATATATATATATATATATATATATATATATATATATATATATATATATATATATATGTCATACACACACACACACACACAGACTCACTCACTCACTCACTCACTCACTCCCAGTTCCATACACGCACAGTTTAGTCATATATTCCTTAGTGAAGACGCTATGACAGAATTTAAACAGAAGTGAATTCAAGAATAATTGACTCATCTCTCTCTAATTCTCGCGTCAAGGGGGAATAAAAAACTTACTTACCTCCGCGCACCTACTCTGGATAAGCCACGACCTCCATCCCTTAATGGATCTTTCAGAAAAATTAAATTTTCTCTCTCTCTTTCATTCGGTAATTGCGTAAGTGGAAGTTTTTGGTAAGCCCTGTAGCAATTAGCCTCCTGCGCAGGGATGAAAACAAGGCGAAATCTGCACTTAAAATGTGTTTGCATTGAACGAGTCTTATTTTTTTTTATTATATAAAGTTTGAGGCTAATTTGCGGTTTGGGAAGATGAATATGCATTAGGCCGAGGACTGTGAAGGTGGGATTAGTAAATGAAATCCTTTGGCGTTTTCCGTTTTAAATGAAGGATGAACATAAATTATTGCTGTTTTTTTTGTTAAGACACCAAATATTTTTACCAATAATTCCAGCTTTTATTCCGTTAAGGCTTACTGTTATTTTCGAGGCTCGTCAAGTCTTGTAGATTTTTGAAGCGTTACCAGTTTTTAACTCCTACCTCGAGGACAATCAATTCATTATTCCGTTTATGAATATGTATTTTGAATCCGCCCTGCCTTTTAGACTTTTCTTATGGCTTGTTTTTCTGTGAATTTTTACTCAGGATTTTCAATAAATTTTTTTTTTTATTGGAATAATTTTGGTTTTTTTTTGGATTTTGGGAGAAATAATTCTGATGATTTAGTAGATTTGTATCTTTTGTTTCTGGGTTTTAGAGTTTGGTACCGTATTAATTTTTTAGTATATTTTTTTGTGAATATTATTACTGGGATCTCGATTAAGTCGGGCATGTGAGGAAAAATACTCAGTTTGGTGAAAAAATTTATGTGTGTGTTGTGTTTGCGTATGCAGATATGTACATATATAAATTTTTTTACCATATGCCCTTAGACATTTTAGAGGAGGCGGGTACTAGAGGGGTAGACCCATCCGTTTCTCAGCAAGCTAGTCCTATACCCTTCTAATTGACTCTAGAGGATACTGTATATATATATATATATATATATATATATATATATATATATATATATATATATATATATATATATATATATATATATATATATATGTCAACTAATTCATTCATAGCCATTTATTTCATGCAAATAAGTTCAGGGAAAGAAGGGCACAAGTTTAGACTGAAAGGCGATACAGCGTCATTTGCCTTCAGCGCGTGTATCCGATTCCGGGAATCTGATCCGAAATTGCTCAGGGGGATTTATGGCCCACCGATTCGGCCGAAAATCCCCCCTCCCCCCCTTTTTTTTCCCAATAGGGGTGTATTTTGAAGTGACCTTACGACCGGATTATACGGCCACTGGTAGAAGCCGCCAGCGGCTGAACTTGACAGGAATTGCTATCCAGTTTTTTTTTATTGATGTTTCTCTTCTCTCTCTCTCTCTCTCTCTCTCTCTCTCTCTCTCTCTCTCTCTCTCTCTCTCCATTTCTCTCGGTTGAAATTTTTCTCTCTCTCTCTCGTTTCTCGTCTCAGTCCATTTCTGTAGTATTCAAATTTCAGTTTAAAATTTGTTCATTCTCTCTCTCTCTCTCTCTCTCTCTCTCTCTCTCTCTCTCTCTCTCTCTCTCTTTCTCTCTCTCACTCCTTCCAATATAACCCTTTCTGTTCCATGTGAATTTCGGTTTAGTATGTCCTCAATTCTCTCTCTCTCTCTCTCTCTCTCTCTCTCTCTCTCTCTCTCTCTCTCTCTCTCTCTCTCTCTCTCCTTCCATTATAACCCTTCCTGTTCCATGTGAATTTCGGTTTAGTATGTCCTCAGTTCTCTCTCTCTCTCTCTCTCTCTCTCTCTCTCTCTCTCTCTCTCTCTCTCTCTCCATTCACTCGCACGTAATCTCATTTCCCCTTTCACATTTGGTCGGTCGGTATGTGTCGGTATAGGGAATCGCATTGCCAACAGGAGTTATATCTCCTGTGGCCTCTCCTGAGCAACCTCTCTATGTAGGAGAAAGATGAATTGTTCCTTGTATGAGAGAGAGAGAGAGAGAGAGAGAGAGAGAGAGAGAGAGAGAGAGAGAGAGAGAGAGAGAGAGAGAGAGCTTTGTCTACTAACATATTTTTGTATTTTTACCACGAATTGTTTTCCATGATCTGTAGACAATAAAGTGAGTGAGAGAGAGAGAGAGAGAGAGAGAGAGAGAGAGAGAGAGAGAGAGAGAGAGAGAGAGAGAGCTTTGTCTACTATCATATGCATTGTATTTTTACTACGAATTGTTTTCCATGATCTGTAGACAATAAAGAGAGAGAGAGAGAGAGAGAGAGAGAGAGAGAGAGCTTTGTCTACTATCATATGCATTGTATTTTTACTACGAATTGTTTTCCATGATCTGTAGACAATAAAGTCAGAGAGAGAGAGAGAGAGAGCGCAGGGGAATTTATTTGTCTAGTTTTTTTTGTTTTGTTTACCGAATATTGAAAGATAAATTCATTCCTAACATCCCTTTTTACAACAACAACAATTCCTCCTCTCTTACTCTAAATGACTCTCTTTACTCCAGTTTACTCATGTTCCCAGTTAATCCTGCATGGCCTAATCACTCCATCCTATTGTAAAATTACTCCCACTGTTCCGTCTTACTCAGATTGTTCACTCCAGCTAAAATGACTCCTTATTACTTATTACTATACTTAATCATTTTCTCCCAGTTCATACTGTGATTGAGTCTTGTTTTTTGCATATTACTCCATCTACTCCTTGTTCTTTATTGCTCCCCCCTTAGTCTAGTTTGCTCCCTCCTTACTTTAATTTGCTCACTGCTTGCTCTAATTTGCTCCCTTCTTGCTTTAATTTGCTCCCGCCTTGCTCTAATTTGCATCCTCCTTGCTCTAGTTTGCTCCCTCCTTCCTCTAATTTGCTCCCTCCTTGCTCTAATTTACTCCCTCCTTGCTCTAATGTACTCCCGCCCTGCTCTAATTTGCTCCCTCTTTGCTCTAATTTATTCCCTCCTAGCTGTAATTACTCCCTCTCAGCTCTAATTTACTCCCTCCTTGCTCTAATTTTCTCCCGCCCTGCTCTAATTTCCTCCCTCCTTGCTCTAATTTATTCCCTCCTAGCTGTATTTTACTCCCTCTCAGCTCTAATTTACTCCTTCCTAGCTCTAATTTACTCCCTCCTTGCTCTAATTTACTCCCTCCTGCTCTAATTTTCTACTCTCAAAATTTACCTTACGCTATGTCACTCCCTCTTACTCTAAATGACTCCCTTTGTATTCTTAATTACTCCCTC
This sequence comes from Macrobrachium rosenbergii, assembly GCF_040412425.1. Classification (NCBI taxonomy): domain Eukaryota; kingdom Metazoa; phylum Arthropoda; class Malacostraca; order Decapoda; family Palaemonidae; genus Macrobrachium; species Macrobrachium rosenbergii. The sequence continues at coordinate 27,464,310 of NC_089787.1, read as the reverse complement.
GTCATTACTCCAAAGTCAGCAGTCTTTCTCTAGAGTAAAGCTTCTCCCTTTAAGTTACCCTCACTCTCCTATCTTTAATTACCTATTCTTATTCTAGGTTGCTCTTTCCTCCAAATGAACCCTGGCCACTTGTTAGAATTCCTTCCTCCTGCTCGAAATTTCACCCTTATTATTCTAACTTCCGCCCCCTGGAGAGAGAGAGAGAGAGAGAGAGAGAGAGAGAGAGAGAGAGAGAGAGAGAGAGAGAGTGGGGAGGAAGAGGCCCAGTTGTTTATGTTAATAATGTTGAATTAAAAAAAAAAAAAAAGACCCGCCTCAGGCGGCCATATATAGTACAATGGATCTGCTTTGTTTAATTTGTTTCTTCTCCACTTGACCTCCTTTTATTATTATTATTATTATTATTATTATTATTATTATTATTATTATTATTATTATTATTATGGAACAGAATGGCCGCCTGGATGCCGTTGAGTTCATATTGCAATTTCTGTTGAATGAAGTTTGTTTGAAAGATGGTTTTCTTCCGAGATATTATTATTATTATTATTATTATTATTATTATTATTATTATTATTATTATTATTGCATTCGAAATTCAGTTGGAAAAGATGGATGCTATTAGCTTATAAAGAGGCCTAACAGTGAAAGAGGCCCAGTGCAGGAAAGAAAAATAGGATTGAAAGAGAAAAATACAAAACTAAAATAGATAATATAAGAGAAATTATAGAAAAAATTACAAAACCGAAATAGACTGTACAAGACAGATGACAGATAAAAAAAAAAGAAAAATAAAAAATTTATTATCCTTCTCCATCAGTTTTGGAAAAACTAAATAGTTTTTAGTTTCATTTAATTTACTCATATATCCTTCTCCATCGGTTTTGGAACAACTGCGCGGGCATTACTGAGCGTTAGTGGGATCTGCCTGCACAGGCACAACTGCGCGGGCATTACTGAGCCATCATCTTGCACAGCCACAACTGCGTGGGCATTACTGAGCGTTAGTGGGTATCTTTAAGGGCTCCACTAACGTTCAGTTTTGCCTGCACAGCCATAACTGCGCGGGCATTACTGAGCGTTAGTGGGTTCAGTTTTGCCTGCACAGGCATAACTGCGCGGGCATTACTGAGCGTTAGTGGGTTCAGTTTCGCCTGCACAGGCATAACTGCGCAGGTACAACTGAACGTCAGTGGATTCAGTTTCGCCTGCACAGGCCGACTGCGCAGGCATAACCGCGCGGGCGTAACTGAACGTCTAGTGGCGGACTTTAACGTCACGGATTCCTTAGAAAGCAGATCCTCATTTATCATCCTTTGTGCGCAACGAGCGAAGACCAGCTTCTAGGAAACACCATTAGCAAACTCTTTAGGAGAACTCGCGGTAAACACGGACTTCTACGTGTATGATAAGGCTTAATTTAGGGAATATAAAGTAGTTTATATTATTTTTCTTAATGTGTTTTCGTACAGTCATGTACAGTTGTAAAAAAACATTAGGTCATTAATAACTGTAATGATAATGATGATTTGTCTTTATTATGAACCAACATCAGTAAGGTTTCTAATAATGGTAATGACATGGCATTATCACTGTTGTTATTAAAATTACAGTGACTCATTTTGATTGTGGTATAATGACAGTTACGATGAAGAGTGTCCTTGCCATATATTAAAGGCCTACTTTTTTTTTTTTTTTGCTCAAAATCTTTCCACTGGTCCTGGGCTAGAAACAGACACAAGGTCCCTATGCAGTCGGTCTCTTTATTCAAGTTATATAATTTGATTTATATATCATATCTACACGAAGCAGTGAATATGAAAATTATCAACCAAAAACATAAACTGGAAAAAAATTCTTCGATAACTTTTTACTGAAACATGAACGGAAAAATGCTATGCTTTTTTTATACGGTTACAATAGGGCTGATTGCAACCTGGTTTAAACGAAAGAAATGTGATTTAATGAAATAAATAATTTTACTCTTTCAAGTTCAATTAAATATATCGGGCTAATCGGTCATATAACATTAGTTTTTAATGGTAATCTAGAACAAGTTTTCCCAGGAGCCTCTTTTACATCAAGCGGATGGGTGACGGTAGGCCTATAATTTTATGTAAATACAACGTACCTTTCAGTTTTTAAATCTCCATTTCCGTCCCTAAAACTGGGATTCAATATTTACAATACTTAGTGTACCCAAAAATATGAAAGAAGTGATAGATTATGAGTTAACTGAGGGCCAACCGTTACATTCAGAAAGAGTGACGTCAGCCTCTATAAGTAAATCTACCCGCACTTTAGCAACCTAAGTAGGTCGCTCCCGCAGACTATTTCTCGGTAATACCGCCCAAAATTGACTTAGGTGGTGGGTAGTGGTCTATTGTGGTATCCTTCCACGATAGCTCTCTCTCTCTCTCTCTCTCTCTCTCTCTCTCTCTCTCTCTCTCTCTCTCTCTCCATTCCTACAACATGTCTTTCTCAAGACGTCTAATAAGGAGAAATGTTCCAGGGATAGGCCTAGGCCTAGTGAATAATTCTCTCTCTCTCTCTCTCTCTCTCTCTCTCTCTCTCTCTCTCTCTCTCTCTCTCTCTCTCAGCATAAGTTCCTTTTACCCTCAAGAGTATATCATCAGGAAATTATCCACTGTCGCTTTTGTCTGATTCTCTCTCTCTCTCTCTCTCTCTCTCTCTCTCTCTCTCTCTCTCTCTCTCTCTCTCTCTACAGCACGGGCTACCTAGGAACAAGAGCCCGTGCTAGCATAAAGCCAGTTAAATTATCAACCCCAACTATCAATCCATCCAGCCCAAGGAATTTTACGAGACTATGAGTAACTTACAGTGATTAAACGACTCCAAATTCCCCCACTGAGTTCCAATTTTATTTTTTCTCCCACTGATCAAATGTCCTAATTATTCACAAGCGCTAAATCAGGTTCCCTTTTGGCGCTGAAGATTGAGAAGGGGCTTTCCCAGAAAAGTAACGAATGCGTCGTTGTATTGTTAATTGTTGTGAAATTGCTATTACGCTTCTAATTGTCAACTGATGAGTTTCTCTCTCTCTCTCTCTCTCTCTCTCTCTCTCTCTCTCTAGTTATGCATATTTGTTAGAGAGGCGGGCCTACTCAACAAATTTTAAATCATATACATATGCATTATGTGTACGTATGTATAGCATGTATGTATTTACAGGTATATATATTTATATATATACAGTATATATATATATATATATATATATATATATATATATATATATATATATATATATATATATATATATATATATCTTATATGAAACTCCTTTTGGATTCATTTATTTATTTATCTATTAGTTTCCCATTTAACTCTATTACTGTTTCAATAACCTCGTTGATGTGACGCCAGTTTCAGGAATCATAAATCAGTCTCTCTCTCTCTCTCTCTCTCTCTCTCTCTCTCTCTCTCTCTCTCTCTCTCTCTCTCTCTCTCTCATGTCAAATTTTATTATATTTTTTGTATTTTTCACGACGTATAGTCTAGTGAAAAAAAATGACATGAACATTCGTTTCACCTTGTAATTTAAATAAGGAAATATCTCTTTTCTCACCCTTTCAACTTCAAGATTTATTATAATAATATATTTTCATAAAGTATAGCTTAACATAGAAAAATATGATGTGAACCTTCGTTTCGCCTTGTAAATTTAATTAGGAAAAATAATATTGTTTAGCTTTATCAGGGAAATTGTTTTAACAATGTTTAAAGGAATTGACAGGATTACGAAACTTGTAAGTGGATTTTGTTATTTAATGCATAACATTATTTTCTGTTAAGTGGTATTGCTTTAATGTAATATTTTTTTTTGTATTAATATTTATATCATTATTACCAAAGCAGATATATGTGTGGTGTAGCTTACTCGTATTAAAAAATTGTGAATGGTCAGTTCGATAGCAAGTGGGTCTGCTCCACCGTCTTCTGCAGTTCTTAAGTTATTTCCTTTTTCCTTTCTGACATATGTACTGTGTTCCCTCGAATTCATTTGGGAAACTGGTTCGGTTCCATCCCACCACGTAAGCCTTGCTGATAACATTCGTCTAAAGATATGATAACTCTAATAACACAAACTTACTTATAGATTACGGGCTGCCCTGTGAGCAAGAGCCCGTGCTGGCAAAAAGCCAACTTAATTATAAACAGTAACAACATTGTTTATAAATGTGGGATGGCCGACTACGTCATGATTTACAAAAGCGAGTTCTTTGAAAGGGCGCATGCGCACAAATAGGTAGGTCACACAGATAGGGGAATATATAGGGAGAGGGGGAGAGAGAGAGAGAGAGAGAGAGAGAGAGAGAGAGAGAGAGAGAATTAGAAACAGACCCAATGCCTTGACAACTCGATTAAGGGGGCTCTCCCCCCCCCCACCCCCCGAGAAATCCTCTCCAGGTCAGGGCTGACAGATGAATAAATTGCTACCCCTGGTAGAGTAAGCATCAGTTGAGAATTTCCCCCGGGGCAGAGATATCTAAAGAAAAGTGTCGTGGGGTCTTTGAACCCAGGCACGATGAGGTCAGAGAATTGACTCAGGGAGGTTCTATTCAAGTGGTAGAGAACGACACAAGTGATGATATTCGTAATCACGTTTTTGAAGCTGGTGGAATATCGAGAGATTGTATTGTCAAGTGATTTTGAGGATTTTTTTTCCTGGGAATGTGTCCGTGAATCCGGGTAAAAAAAGTCACAATAATCTTTCCTTGATAGTGATTCCCAAGGGTTTTAACCCCGTATGTATCCACCTTTGCGGCGTGTTTAGTACAAGCTTGTTGGGGATTTCCGTATAAACACAAACAAAAGACTAAATATCATAAAGATAATGACCGCCAAGAAATATTGTGAATCTTTTCTCTGTGACTTTATTACCTGCCACTATAAATTAATGACTTTTTTCCTAGCCAAAATTGTGACTTTTTTTCCCGTGACTATTACCGGCCACCGTGTCCATCTGCCATCTTCTCCAAAACGGCTACAACCAACGAGTTGCAAATATGTCCACGCGAGCCCAACTTTTCACCAGGACTTTGGTGTGATGCATTACAGTTTGCAAAGTCTTTGGCTTACAAATAAAAAATTTGGATCTTTCCTAAATAGTGACCCCAAGGGTTTTCGGGAGTCGTTATCAAAGACTAATATTTCTTGGAGGGGTCATTATCTTTATGATATTTACAGTCTTTCGTTTATGTTTTTTACGGCAATCCCCAACGGACTTGTACTGAACACGCCGCAAAGGTGGATACATACGGGGTTAAAACCCTTGGGGGTCGCTATCTATGAAAGTTGCAAAAATTTGAAATTATTTTCAGATTTTGACCTGGGAATCCTATAAATCCGTGAAATCGAGGGATGCTGATCATAGACTTCGAATATTCATGCGAACACCTTCCCTATTATATATATATATATATATATATATATATATATATATATATATATATATATATATATATATATATATATATATATATATATATATATATATATATATATATATTTGTACTTTTATGTTCGTATCTCTTGCCGTTCTTGAAACAATTTTTTTTAATCGGAGCCGTTTTTTTTATCGTGATGACCTCTTACAATTTGTGGACAATTAAGGATTTTTTCACGAGAGCCCAGTCATAAAATCCTTCCGTTAGACTCATTTCGAAGCTGAATTTAAAAGGTCACAAGAGATGAAAAACGTTATATAAAAAAATTCACAATACACGAGAAGGTTTTCACTTTCACCCCTGTTCATACAGACATTGACCGCAGCTCATTGCAGTAGATACCGAACTCTTGCAAATGCTGTGTAAAGCCATTTCATGTCTGACGTGAAATTGTTTCTCCAAGAATCTAATAGCGTTATTTTAAACGGAATGTGCCATCGTTGAGAACACGTCTAGAACAGGTATAGCTACTTTTCAGCATGGGAAAAGCCAGGTATTTTGCTTGTATTTTAATATTTGAGATAGAAAGGAAAGTTATCTTCAGTTGCCAAACTTCTGTACCTTTTAATTTCTTAATGATATTTGATTAAATCATTTTCCAAAACTAACTGCCATTCCTCCCAAAAAAAGTGTGATCTCAGGTGTCGAAATTAAAATACTCAGAGGTTGCTAACCTTATGTCCTTCCCCATACTGGACATAGTTCAAGAGGCACGACAGATTTCTCATAAAACAGACCCGAGTCTTTCCCTCCCGTGGGAACGATCTCCTGTTCCTCGTTGGTGAGGCAGAGTTGGTAGTCACAGAGTCTGGGAGACCCACAATAATGCTTTGAGGTATTATACAAAATCCTCTAAGGGACAGGCTTCGTGAACCCATTTTCCCCTCCAGTTCAGTTAAATTCTTGTCATTGTACAAAAGCCCATTTAAGTTCCGCTGCCCTGTGATTCCCTTCAGAGTATAATACCACTTGGAGAGGTGGAATTCGTTATTCCCCGAGGAGGTTGAGGATTCAGTGGAATCGTAGTTTAGATTGAACTCGGAACTTGTTTGATAACGCCAATGTTTCAGCTTGAGATAAGCGCTTAGGTGGGCGTTTTTGAAACAGGATTTCTAAAAGTTTCTAATAGTTCTTCGGAAGTTTAGGTTGTGACTGAAAATTTCTATTCCGGTGAACTGTCCGTAAAAATCGACCTGATTTTCGGAAGCTGTTGGTATTCGGCAAATTTGCCTTCAAGATTTTGTTAGCCTTTGGTGTAATGTTTATGGGAAATAAGCTTATTCTTGAAGCTCTTAATATACTGTGAATTTACCAACAAGGTTAGACAGTTCTGAATTCCTTGTCTTAGTAAGGTAAATAAATTTGGGATTATAAGATGAGTAGCTTAAAAATATTCATTTTAGTTTTCTGTAAAAGAAAACTAGTGTGACGGGCTTTGTTTGTCCTTTTTCTGCACTTTATTCTGTCCGGACTTTTTTCTGTCCTGACTTTTTTACTGTCCGCCCTCAGATCTTAAAAACTACTGAGGCTAGAGGGCTGCAAACTGGTGTGTTGATCATCCACCCTCCAATCATCAAACATACCAAATTGCAGCCCTCTAGCCTCGGCAGTTTTTATTTTATTTAAGATTAAAGTTAGTCATAATCTTGCTTCTGGCAGCGATAAATGATAGGCCACCACCGGGCTGTGGTTAAAGTTTCATGAGCCGCAGCTCATGCAGCATTATACCGAGACCACTGAAAGATAGATATATTTTCGGTGGCCTTGATTATAGTCTGTACAGAAAACTCGACTGCGCCGATGAAACTTCGGTGCATTTTTGACTTATTTCTTTTTCATTCTGACATGTGGATTGAGGATTCTTAAGCCTCATATGAGTTTCCCAACGAGTTTCCTGATAAATATCGATCGGAAATCCTTGATATCGAAGGCGAAGTCAAGTCCATAGGAGCAGATTTTTATCGGTTTTGTACAAGGTCTTGGCATCAGTAATGAGCGTTCCAGGCCTGTGTGATCTCGATTATCGGAAACCTGGAAGGAAGATGCTGCATCTATCCCAGATTGATCTTGCCTCCTCCTCCTCCTCCTCCTCCTCCTCCTCCTCCTCCTCCTCCTCCTCCTATGGTGAGTATCGTTAGGTGAAGAATTATTTTCAAATTGTTTTGGCTGATTCGTCTTGTTTTTCACTCCAGTAAAATATAATTTTTTATCTAGTTTTTTCTTGCTGTGAGCTTTTGTAGGTCTTAGGTTTACTCTCTCATTTATGCCTTTGCTTGTTTCCATTTTTGGGAGACCTTTTTATGTACTGAAGAATATTTTTTTGTAAATAATGTTACAGATTCAAAATGGTCAGTGCACCTCATGCGGTGCACTGTAGGCATTACTTAAGGTTCTTTGCAGCTTGCCTTTGGCACCTAGGTGCAGTCCCTTTCGTTCCTTTTACTGTACCTCCTTTCAAATTCTCTTTCTTCCATCTTAATCTCCACTGCTTTGAGGTTTTCCTCCTGTTGCGCCTCTCAAACCTTTTACTGTCAATTTCCGTTTCAGCGCTGAGTGACCTCATAAGTCCCAGTGCTTGGCCTTTGGCCTAAATTCTATATTCAATTCAATTCAATTCAATTCAGATTCAAAATGACACTTGCTGTATCTAAGTAAATTCTGTTCTGTGTGTGTTTTCCGGTACTGAGATATAATCAGCGTCTATCATTAAACTTGTATTTACAATAACAAATCTTCTCCATTTATCGTAACGCATCAATACATTCATTGGTTTTGTATTGCCGTTACATTACTCTGAATAAAAACGAAAAGCTGATGCCTTAATAATCCACAACAAATTCACTACTGTCCCTTAACAACAAAACTGATTCCACAATTCCAATCGGTCCGCTGCGGGGAATCCTTACACATTAACATACCCTGATTAAATTCCTCGGCGTCCCTCTTTTCCTGAAGGAGGGGAACACTGAAGCATCGAGCTGCTCCCGCTCTGATAACTCTTTCGAGCGAAAGGGTTTTCATTTTCATTAACGAATTTATTCCGCTCAGGTGGACATTTCCTCTTCCTGCATCCTGTTGGGGGAGGAGGGGAGGGGAGGGGAGGGTAGGAAGGTTGTCAGGAGGGGGACGGGGTGGGCGATCGTATTGGGGGTAGGGGGGAAGGAAAAGGGAAGTGCCTTTGGGACTGGCGAACATCTGGTTGATTTTGGTGATTGGCGGTAGGGCGGATTCGAAGGCGGGATTCGTTTCAACTTCCGATGATGGACTGCGATTGGTTTGCTTGGGAGAAATCGTTGGCTTTTGTTTAGTCACTGGAAATGCACACGGGGTTTTGAGTCCAGGAACGGATGTTGCTGTGATGCAGGATGGAATAGCTAATTTTTCAATTATAAATCTGCGTCGTCTCTTTACCGTTTATATTCAGTTCGCGTTTATCTCGAATTTATTTATTCTGCAGGTGACCCATTTTTCAGTTGTATTTTTACGGCCTCTCAACCCTCTCAACCACTGTTTATTTGTTTGTGTAATGGCGTTTACATTGGGTTCCCGGCAATTAATTCTGTTAATGACTCATTTTTCAATTATAGTTCTATGGCTTCTCAACTCAACTGCTGGTTATTCGTGTTTCTATACTTGTTTGTTTCGAGTTTTGGTAATTTATCCACTTACAGTGCATTTAGGTCCAGCAATCGATTGATTTATTTCTACTAAAGCTGGCGTTGCAACATCTAGGTTATCGGAATGGAATGGAGTGGAATATAGAATTTAGGCCAAAGGCCAAGCACTGGGACCTACGAGGTCATTCAGCGCTGGAAAGGAAATTGATAGGAGGTAGGATTTTGAAGGTGTAACAAGAGGAAAACCTCAAAGCAGTTGCACTTTGAAATAATTGTTAGGAGAGGGTGAATAGCAAGATGAAGATAATATGAAAGGAGGCGCAGTAAAAGGATTGAAAGGGGTTGCAGCTCGGGACCGAAGGGACGCTGCAAAGAACCTTTATTAATGCCTACAGTGCACCCCGTGAGTTGCCCTGACAGCACTACCCTCCTACGGGGAACATCTAGGTTATCGACGTAGCTTGTAGGAGTGCTAAAGGTTTTATAAAGACAGAGTTTGAACCCATAGCTTGAGAAGGCTGCATTTATAACTAAACCGAGTGTTATAACTTTGTTTAACGGCATATTGTTACCTAAAGATGTAATCCTTGCCTGCATTTCTTCGGCTTAGGATGGACATCCTTAGTTGGGGGAAAGACGCTTGACATCCTTTGTAGAGTGCTCTTCTTTTAGCCTGTAAGACGTTGCAAAATTTGAGCCAGAAATATTACTCGATTTTACGACAGTGATTTGTATCTTTTTCATTGATGGAAATTCAGGATTTTTATATTTTTTAACTAGGGTTCCGTTGTGCATCTTTATCACTGTGCATTATTTTGCTAGTCTCTTCGGCAAGTTCTGCATATGAATTAAATCTTCACAACAATTAATTATAAAATCAAATTTTGTATGAATACTGACTGTGAAAGCATTATTTCAGACCGTGCATTTCTGTGCTTTTGGACTAATTAGCTTGATCAGTACAGTGCATGCAGTACAGTACAGTTTCAGTTCAGTAACTGCTGCAGCAAATTTAACACTTCTGAATATTAAACTGTCAGTTTTTCAGTCAGACCACAGTTGCTTCCTCTGACCAGTATCGAGACAGTCACGTGACAATCATGTTGGAAAATATGGACTGATTATTTTGATCAGTACAGTACATATAGTACAGTACAGTTTCAGTTCAGTAATTTGCTGCAGCAAATTGAACCCCTTCTGAATATTAAACTGTCAATTTTTCAGTCAGACCACAGTTGCTGTCTCTGAATAATATCGAGACAACCACGTGACAGTCATGCAGGAAATCTGGAAACTGGAAATACGATGTTGTTGGGAGGGATATCTCTTGTTTATTGTGTCCTCAGAGGCGTCTCTGGGGACCACAGTGGTTAAGCTGCCTATGTGTTGCTCTGTCACGCCTCCCTCCGTCTCGGGAGCGTAAATTTATCGTCATTATTCGAGTATACAGGATCAGACGGGAATCCTGGAATCCGCAATTTATCATCAGGATTCGAGTGTTCAGGATCAGACGGAATTCCTGGAATCATGGAATCCCCGGGATACATATATTATAATCGACAGGACGAATGGAAGCAGCCCTTTCAGGGATGGTTGAAAACTTGAAGGAACAGTTGGTCTCGTGAAGAGAACGATGTTCGTAAACACGAGGAATATATTGTGACGAGAGAGAATGATGTTCGTAAACACGAGGAATATTTTGTGACGAGATGTTGCATGCTGAAGAGTTCGTGGATTTAAAAGAATGTTTCCTCTTCCTTGCTTTTGTGCCTGTGCTTGCAAAAAAGTAAAGTTGGTCTCAGATGAATCTGTTTTTTTTTTTTTTTTTTGGCAAGTTTTAAACACTTGACCCCAAATGTTTGCATAGTGTGGTCAACACTGTGGAAACACTGAAATATCAGCAATATATATATTTATAATTAATAGTGTATATTGACGGTCGCCCTTTGAAAATCAGACATTGAAAAATAGATTTCCAAATTGAGAAATTATTATTTTAATGCTGTGGCTATAAATAATTCTTTTTCGAAAAAGTAGACTTTTATCAAATAGGCATTTCATCAGGAAAGTAGACTTTTATCAAGTAGGTTTTTCAAAAAGCGTCCATTTTATCCATTCCTCCGTTGAGTATTTCAACCCTTAAAGATGGAGTCCCATCCTCTGCAACGATTATAAAGCCGACCTTTTAGCTTTTGTAAGCGTGAAGCATAATGCCCCACGCACCCTTGGTGGGTCCTGGGGACGCCCTTTGGCCTGCTGCTGTCACCGTGAGCACAAGGCTCTCTCTCTCTCTCTCTCTCTCTCTCTCTCTCTCTCTCTCTCTCTCTCTCTCTCTCTCTACGATTCCACAACGTCATTTTTGGCACAGAGAAATGAGTTAGTGAACTAGAATAATTATTATTACACAAAATAAAAACTGAATATTTCTTTTACATTACAGGATCAGAATTACATAGCAAGATGTTCTCTCTCTCTCTCTCTCTCTCTCTCTCTCTCTCTCTCTCTCTCTCTCTCTCTCTCTCTCTGATGGAAACATTTTCCCTCTTGCTTATCAAAGGATCTCCTCCTCTCCCGTGCGTGACGCTTGTGTGTGTGTCCTGATGATGGTTCCTGAAGGACTCTTTCACGGCTGCTCGATCCTTTCCTGTGATAGAGTAGGATTTTTTGATTGACCTAAAATGTCAGGTGGTGGGCTTTGGTGTGGGTAAGTGGGCTTTGTTGATTTGTTTATTTGTGTTTAGTTGTCATTTATTTTTTATTTCTTTGTATTTTGTTGGTTTTATACTCTAAACCTAAGCTACCATTGACGTTAAGATAACAGATAACCTGAAACCAGTTAGTCAGTCCAGATATCAAGTTATTCAAGTATCTGACAGTTGTGCATATTTTGATTGATAATATTTTAATGAGGTCATAAAAATCTCCTGGACTTTGCTTTTCTTTTGATGCGACGTTCCTTTGTCCAAGAGGTCAGTTTTGACTTGACTTTCCTTTGTCCAAGAGGTCGTTTTGACTTGACTTTCCTTTGTCCAAGAGGTCGTTTTGACTTGACTTTCCTTTGTCCAAGAGGTCAGTTTTGACTTGACTTTCCTTTGTCCAAGAGGTCGTTTTGACTTGACTTTCCTTTGTCCAAGAGTTTTGACTTGACTTTCCTTTGTCCAAGAGGTCAGTTTTGACTTGACTTTCCTTTGTCCAAGAGGGTTTTGACTTGACTTTCCTTTTCCAAGAGGTCGTTTTGACTTGACTTTCCTTTGTCCAAGAGGTCGTTTTGACTTGACTTTCCTTTGTCCAAGAGGTCGTTTTGACTTGACTTTCCTTTGTCCAAGAGGTCAGTTTTGACTTGACTTTCCTTTGTCCAAGAGGTCGTTTTGACTTGACTTTCCTTTGTCCAAGAGGTCAGTTTTGACTTGACTTTCCTTTGTCCAAGAGGTCGTTTTGACTTGACTTTCCTTTGTCCAAGAGGTCAATTTTTGACTTGACTTTCCTTTGTCCAAGAGGTCGTTTTGACTTGACTTTCCTTTGTCCAAGAGGTCGAGTTTGACTTGACTTTCCTTTGTCCAAGAGGTCAGTTTTGACTTTCCTTTGTCCAAGAGGTCAGTTTTGACTTGACTTTCCTTTGTCCAAGAGGTCGTTTTGACTTGACTTTCCTTTGTCCAAGAGGTCGTTTTGACTTGACTTTCCTTTGTCCAAGAGGTCAGTTTTGACTTGACTTTCCTTTGTCCAAGAGGTCGTTTTGGTCGTTTTGACTTGACTTTCCTTTGTCCAAGAGGTCGTTTTGACTTGACTTTCCTTTGTCCAAGAGGTCGTTTTGACTTGACTTTCCTTTGTCCAAGAGGTCAGTTTTGACTTGACTTTCCTTTGTCCAAGAGGTCAGTTTTGACTTGACTTTCCTTTGTCCAAGAGGTCGTTTTGACTTGACTTTCCTTTGTCCAAGAGGTCAGTTTTGTTTGACATTCCTTTGTCTTGGAGGTTGACGACTTTGTCCAAGAGGCCAGCACTTATGTTCCTTTGTCCAAGAGGCCATACCACTCTAAGATGCCACAGAGGCTACTTTTGACTCTTGCTATGTTCTTTGTCCAAGAGGTCAGTTTTCACTTGTCCTCCAAGAGGTCGTTTTGACTGATTTCTTTGTCAAGTGGGGACACTTTTGTCGTTTTTTGACGAGTCAGTTTTGACTTGACTTTTCTTTGCAGAGGTCAGTTTTGACTTGCAAGAGGTCAGTTTTGTCCAAGAGGTCAGTTTTGACTTTTGACTTTCCTTTGTCCAAGAGGTCAGTTTTCCTTTGTCAGTTTTGAGACATTCCTTTGTCAAGAGGTTTTGACTTGACTTTCCTTTGTCCAAGAGGTCAGTTTTGACTTGACTTTCCTTTGTCCAAGAGGCCAGTTTTGACTTGACTTTCCTTTGTCCAAGAGGTCAGTTTTGACTTGTCCAAGAGGTCAGTTTTGACTTGACTTTCCTTTGTCCAAGAGGCCAGTTTTGACTTGACTTTCCTTTGTCCAAGAGGTCAGTTTTGACTTGACTTTCCTTTGTCCAAGTCAGTTTTGACTTGACTTTTCTTTGTCCAAGAGAATCGTTTTGACTTGACTTTCCTTTGTCCAAGAGGCCAGTTTTGACTTGACTTTCCTTTGTCCAAGAGGTCGTTTTGACTTGACTTTCCTTTGTCCAAGAGGCCACTTTTCCAAGAGGCATGACTGACTTTCCTTTGTACAAGAGGTCAGTTTTGACTTGACTTTCCTTTGTCAAAGAGGTCAGTTTTGACTTGACTTTCCTTTGTCCAACATTCCTTTGTCCAAGAGGTCGTTTTGGGCTTGACTTTTCTTTGTCCAAGAGGTCACATTGACTTTCCTTTGTCCAAGAGGCCTTGACTTTCCTTGTCCAAGAGGTCAGTTTTGACTTGACTTTCCTTTGTCCAAGAGGTCAGTTTTGACTTGACATTCCTTTGTCTTGGAGATCAGTTTTGACGACAGATTCCTTTGTCCAAGAGGCCACTTTGCACGCTACATTCCTTTGTCCAAGAGGCCACTTTACATTCCTTTGTCCAAGAGGCCACTTTACATGCTACATTCCTTTGTCCAAGAGGCCACTTTGCACGCTACATTCCTTTGTCCAAGAGACCACTTTTCACGCTACATTCCCTGTCGAAGAGGCCACTTATGACGCCATATTCCTATATCCAAGAGAGAACTTCACCCATCGTCCAATACCATTTAACCCAATTGGCCTCCTGTGACGCTCGCAACATTCCCGCATCCTAGAACTCACTTTTTAAACTGAGCTGAATGCCCCAACATATTTCACATCTACAAGCGATACCTACAGTCCCAGCATTCGTCTTAGTGATTTCACCTAAGACTCTCCGCCACTGTGAAAAGTTCTCAGATTTCACGCTCTGTTTATTACCCTTGCTCGGGTTCAGTTAATTACAACGAGGCAGTTCGTCCATAATTGTGAAAAATACGTGGTCTTTTATATATCAAAAGCGAACTCTTACGTAGGAGTTGTTTGACGAGGTGGGGTGCCCTAGCAACTCGAAATAGGAGCTTGGCGAGCGAGACGCTGCTACTCAGACTATCACCATAGTGGAATCTTTGAAAGAACTCGTGTATATATGTGTATATATATATATATATATATATATATATATATATATATATATATATATATATATATATATATATATATATATATATATATATATATATCATTTATTAATTTATTTGACCATTCCTCTTCAGTCTTCTGGGTGAAATGAAACCACGCAGTGAAGAGTTTCACAGCTTCGGTGACGAAAGGAAAAATATGGAGACATGGACAAAATAAAATAAGTGAAATGGTTTCGCTTCACTTAGTTTCGCTGATGATCAATCTTCATCTAAAATCATTTTCCACCGGGAATTTGATACCTTCCTCTGAGAGCTCGCGGAAATAAACACCTAAAAGAGGAAACGGGTACCTTCTCAGAAAAACGGATCATCTATCGTCGACGGCCTTGGTAGTGTGACAGGAATTTGGAAATTCCTTCGGGAATGCAGTAAAAAGAGAGAGAGAGAGAGAGAGAGACTTTATGTTACTACTTTGCAATGAATTTCCATTCCAGGACGCTGTCGTGTTTCCCTATTGGCAGTGGATTTTATTCTGAATTTTTTTTTAAAGAGAAAAAAGTAGGACTTTTCGAGGTCCTGCCGTGCAGTTTCTGTCGTTCTACTCCTTACTATTAAACTGGTATCACCCTCTCTCTCTCTCTCTCTCTCTCTCTCTCTCTCTCTCTCTCTCTCTCTCTCTCTCTCTCTCTCTCTCTCTCTCTCTCTCTCTCTCTCTCTCTCTCTTTAGCAATGCCAGAAACCAAGTCTTATCGCATGGAATGGGATGAACCCCTCATGTTTTATTCCAGTCTTGGCCTCTCCTGTATTCATCTCATTTTCGTGTGAATGGACATGACATTTCCTTCTCCACATATTTTGCCCTTCTTGGTTGGTTTCGTCTGTACTTCACTGTGTGGTGACCCGGATTCAATTCCCTCTCATGGCTTGTTAGATTTCTCTGGCGACATGACCTTACTGTCTCTATGAGCAGTTAAGGGATTGGTGGGAGGTTTGGTATTTGTGGGCGCTGATAAATCTATCTGCTGAGTCAGCAATAGCCAATGCCTGGCTTCCCTTGGTCCGTACTTGGGTGGAGAGGAGGTTTGGCCTCAGATTGTATATATATATGCATTTATGTGCGTGTGTGTGTATGTGTTTAAGATAGATCTCTAGAACATTGTCCGACAGTACAGTGACTTGGCCCGTGCTTCTGCTGCCTGTGGGTGACCCTTAAACCTTGAAATGAGATGACCTTGACTTAACCGAGCAGTTCTTAGCCCTTACCCAGTGTACAAGAGTGAGTGTTGGTATATAATGAGTTTTTATAACGTATGTCAAATGGGAGGTTTTATTAGCCAAGCAAACACGACATGTTGATTAATTGTCTCTTATTTTTGGTATATTTTATTCTTTAAAATCTCCTTGGTAGAAGTAAATACAAGTCTGTGAGTAGTTAGACGAATTGTCGAACTGATTTAGACAATTCTGGGCATAATGCTCATGTTTTTTTGAAGGTAAAATCGAATAAAACAGAAAATGGAGTTAGATTAATTCAAAAAGCGTCTTGCAAAGCTTTGCTGAGCAATTCTGCTGTCAAGTATGGCTCAAACTAAACACCTGGGGTCATGTTTTGTTCTAATTGGTTTTTAGGTATCCAATCCTCCTACACTTTTTCCTGTTTCTTTCCAGTTCAGTGAAGTCAGAAACTGAATAATCAACATCACCTCTCGGCTTGCAGAGACATGTTTTTTACGCAGCAAAAAAAAAAAAAGACCTGCGATCAGGTGTAAAATAATACACAGTTCCTAAATGTACAAAAAGCATATGGGTCCTTTGCCTGCCTCCACCTCAGTAGTTAGCGAACTTAAAACAACATTGTCTTGTTTTCTTGACGTGTCTTCGTTTATACGTAAAGACAGCGCTGCACGAACTCAAAATAATTTCGTGTTTTTTTTTTTTTTGGCGTCTTGGCTTATACATAAAAATGGTGCTACACTTTTTTTTTTTTTTTTTGCATTTCAGCATCTTGCCGCCAAATTTTGCACCAATTTGCCAACATTGCCGGTAATATTGAAGCCTTTCATTTTTACCACAGTGCGGCCATTGTCATTTTTGGCTTGATAATGGTATAGCGTGATTTGAATCAGAACGATGCACTTGCATGCAACTGAGTAATTCCTTCTTCCGTCTATTCTTTCATATTAGAGGTTGCGAGCAGTTTTGGAAATAGAAATTGCTTCGCTTTGTGCTGCATATCTTAAGGCTTTTGTGGGTCTGCATAGCACGTCAAACCTCCCATTCTAAAAAAAAAAAAAAAAAAAAAATTGTGTTGAAGTTTCTTCGGCGCAATCGGGTTTTCTGTACAGCCATTACAGCGTATAATCAAGACCACCGAAAATATATCTATCTTTCGGTGGTCTCCGTATAATGCTGTATGAGTTACTGCCAATGAAACTTTAACCACGGCCCGTTGGTGGCCTATCCTATATCGTTACCAGAAGCACGATTATGGGTAACTTTAACCATAAATAAAATAAAAACTACAGAGGCTAGAGGCCTGCAATTTGGTATGTTTGATGATTGGAGGATGGATGATCAACATACCAATTTGCAGCCATCCAACCTCAGTAGTTTTTAAGATCTGAGTGCGAACAGAAAAAGTGTGGACAGAATCAAGTGTCGTCGGACAGACAAAGCCGGCATAATAGTTTTCTTTTACAGAAAACTAAAAACAAAAAATCTCCAGCTGACTATTTTTGTTTGACAAATATCTGCTAGGAGTTTCAATGGACCAGAACAACAAATTGATTAATTTCTTCTTCCAAAATTGTCATGGCTCAATGGTAAAAATAGTATGTGATATTTCCATTTGTAATTTACCCGATTATCTCTTATGTGTGTACGCGTACGTTCCGCCACTCACCGCATTGATTCTGCTGAGATCCATACCTCTTCTCACGTGTTGATTGTTGCCTCCGTGTTTCCTTTTAGTCTTCAGCCAAGTTACGGAATTTTCCTCCAACTTCTGTTTTCCGTTTGTCTTTGTCATCATCCAGCCAGGGACAGTATCTCGTTAAAGTCTCCTGTATAACTAAGAAGAGAGAAGGTTCTTATATGTGAGACTCTGGACGGCCTTTAAAATTGAGCCTAAAACACTACAAATGCCATACAGCCTTTACTCTTAATATAGGCCTATAATTGGTGACCGACTTCCCCAATCTTTGTCACCCCCTGGGGTAGGACCATCATTAAACAGGGTCAGTTCTTGAGGGGATCATCTCCGTATGGGGATAGTGCCGTCAGTGCATCTCACGCGGTGCACTGTAGGCATTACTGAAGGTTCTTCGCAGCGTCCCTCAGGCCCCTGGCTGCAACCCCTTTCATTTGTTTTATTGTACCTCCTTCCATACTCTCTTTCTACCATCTTACTTTCCACCCTCTCCTAACAACTGTTGCATAGTGCAACTGCGAGGTTTTCCTCCTGTTACACCTTCCAAATCTTTCTACTCTCAATTCCCGTTTCAGCTCTGAATGACCACATAGGTCCCAGCACATGTCCTTTGGCCTCAATTCTGTATTCTATTCTGTTCTATTAAAGTACTGCATTATATACACCCTTTTCTATACCGTTCGGCCAAAAAAATTATATTAATAAGTATTATCTCCGAGAGCGGAATTCTCTTAAACGTTTACCTGGCTAATTTCTCAGAAACCTCTTAGTCCTATGCTAATGAATTAGTCGCTGTGGAATAATTCGTCCGCGTTAGGCGATCTAAAGTGGAAACGATAACAGTTACATCTCCCTAGAGCCACCTAAAACGACTTTGTTCCTCACAAACAGTTTGTAATCGCAGTGTTCCTCACAAACAGTTTGTAATCGCAGCGGAAGAAAGACGAGCGAATGTTGCCGGGTGAGAGGAATGGAGGGTCGTCATGGCGGAACGAGACTTTAATATATTTGTTTGTGTGTTTTTTTTTTCCGTGATTTTCTTTATACGTTGCTTAGATGTTTCTGGGGAATCATCTATGAATGTGTTTTTGTTGTTGATGTGTTCCTTTCATTGACGGTGTTTTGAATGAGTATATATAGAATATGATATATATATATATATAGATATATATATATATATATCTATATATATATATACATATATACATACATATGAGATATATACACATATGTATATATTTTATATGTATATATAATGTATATACTATATATGTATGTATGATGTATATATGTAAATACTTTTAATTTCACATTACTGGTTTTTTACTAGTGATTTTATTATTCCTAAGATAAAAAGAGATTATATCCCGACAGACTACCATTGCGCAAATACCCTCAATGGCATAAAACCTTAACAACGCTTAACCAACTGCCCCTTTAGAGGAACAGGCTCTTCCTCTCAAAATTGGAAATTCCAAGAGATTCCGATTCAATTTGCCTCGCAGTTATTTATTTCCTGTTAATTTGATTCTCCTCTAATTGAACTGACGCCATCTTCGTTCCGGCAATGGCTTCTGGAGGAGCATAAGTGGATGGGCCTATGTCATTAGGGCTTAATTGGGTCGTCACGATGTTGGGTCACGTGTTTTTGACGGCGCTTTTTCCCAGGGCGACGATTGAAAAAAGAAAATAAAGCGAGGGAGAAGGAGAATGTTTTCAGAGAGAGAGAGAGAGAGAGAGAGAGAGAGAGAGAGAGGGAAAATTCCATTGGGAACGTTATGTATTTTGATCCAGACTCAGGATACTTGAATCCCTTTTGTTTGCTTGAAGAGTAGATGAATCATTATTATTATTATTATTATTATTATTATTATTATTATTATTATTATTATTCAGAAGATAAAAAACCCTGTTTGTGAAACAAATAAAGCAACGATGTAACCAGAATGTAAAAACGGCGTGGAATGTATGTCTGTCTGTGTGTGTGTGTGTGTGTGTGTGTGTGTGAGAGAGAGAGAGAGAGAGAGAGAGAAGAGCTTTCTCCCTTCACAAACATATTGATATTTTAGTCTGGAGAAATATATATATATATATATATATATATATATATATATACATATATATATATATATATATACATACATACATATATATAAATGTATATATATACATATGCATACATAAAACATTACACCAATTTACATAACCAGTTAATATTAAAAGCAACGACTTTATCATGCAATTAACGACAGGCATCTTAATCCCAATCTCATAACAGAGGCGAAATTCCATTTCCTCCAGTCATTCCAGCGAACCCCATCTTGAGAGGGCCTTATCATGACTGAGAGGGAACCCGGGCGCGATCCATCTTCATCAGAACCCGTGAAGCTTCCATCTCCCAGACCCGGTTTTTTTTTTTTTTTTTGAAAGAGAATTTTAATTTTTTTTTTTTTGGCCTGAGTCTTGTTGAATGAAGCATTTGGTGTATTAAGAGAATGAATGAGTGTTCTCTCTCTCTCTCTCTCTCTCTCTCTCTCTCTCTCTCTCTCTCTCTCTCTCTCTCTTCACTTGCACTGGCCTTTTAAACCTTTCGCAGTACAAGTTCTCTCTCTCCGTACCTCTATCACACATATAAATTCATATATATAATATACATATGCATATATATATATATAATGTATATTTAACGTTTTTATGTATTCATATGAATGATTATGGTACACTGACAAAATACAAATCACACATATTGAATAAAAATTTTTAGAAAATAGCAGTTTATATGTGCACTGAAAAAGGGTTACAAATATACAAAGGTTTTTAATCAGTTCTTCTGCATTACTTTCTAGATACTTGGCGTCACATCTTTCTCCATGAAACAAGTCGTTATCGGAAAGGATTCCAGATAAACAGGTTAGTCATTACGTACAGAAACTCCCTTTAATTATTATTCCGTGATTTCAGATCTTAGACGTTTATCAAATTTATTTATTTATTTATTTTTTTGCCAAGTCGAATATTTGGGGAGGGTTAACCAATTTAGACAAATGAATTTATTTTACTAAATTATAAACATAGATCAGAAACTAAATCTATAATCCTCCTGCAGTGGATCTTTCTTGTTTGTCCGACCTGGGTGGGGGCGGGGTAGGTAGGGATCGGGAGGGTAGGGGAGACATGACACATCCACCCTCCTCCTGCAAACCTGTTTGTCCGCCCCGGGTGGGGGCGGGGTAGGTAGGGATCGGGAGGATAGGGGAGACATGACACATCCACCCCCTCCTGAAAACCTGTTTGTCCGTCCTGGTAGGGGTTTAGGCAGGGGGGGAGGTAGGGAGGATCGGGAGGTTCCAGCGGGGAGACATGACACCCATCACCCTCCTCCTGAAATAAAACATATCTTTGTCGGTCCAGGGCTGAAGTTATTTCAAGTTTTTCCTTCTGATTTTGGTCCATCGTCAGAAGGGATCGGGAGCATTGTGTGGAGACATGACGGGCATCCCCAGGTTCCAGCGCAGCGTGAAAACTTTCTGCGCCACCAAGCTCTCGTATTTTTAAAGGACAGGTTGATGTTAGACTCAATGGGCTGACAGTTATTTAAAGTTTTTCCTCAACCTCCGATTTTGATCCATCGTCAGAAAACTTCGGCAACGCATTGTGTGGTTATGACAGGTGTTCCTTCTATACATAAATATGAAAACTTTCTGCTGAATTTATTTCTCTGGGTATTTTTGGCGTCGTCAGGTTCCACTTGTGAGTCTGAATGCTTTCCTGGTTGATGTTAACTGAATGTGTATCGACCTGCGTAATAATCTTTAACTGCAGATAATTTGGTATCCTTGTTTGAGATTTTTGTTGAGTCATATATATATAAAATTCCAGCGTCTTGCAAACATTTCCTCCGATTCGGAATTCTCTCAAAACCGAAAGTGTGCAGCCTGGATCTATAAACAAACAGTGAATCATAACTTTCCAGACCCCTTGACTCCTTCTTTCTTGATAAAGCACGTACGAAATCCACTTTTGAAAAATGGAGTGTACACCTGTCATACCGTCTTCATATTTGTGTGGGCAAGGAAATTCGAAAGTGATACATACACACATACACACATATATAATGTATATGTATGTATGTATATCTATATATGTATATATACATAAATATATATATATATATATATACATATATATATACATATTATATATATTTGTATATAAATATAAATATGTATATATATATATTTTGCCTACTGCACGAGAACCTACAACATTAATGTTCGTTAACATATTTCCCTTATTTTTCCTGATGCTATTCCCGAAAGGAACTCAGAGAAAACATGTTTGCCTAAACATGTACGCAAATTTCCATTATCCAGCCCATGTTTAGCTTCAAAGGTAGTGAGAGCGCTTTCGTAATTAGCGCTCACTTTATATTATGAGTGGATGATAATACTTTAGGAAACCTTATATATATATATTTTTTTTTATTTTAATGTCTTTGATGTAGGAGAGACAGTTATAATGGATGATAATTGGACGGCGGGCGCAAGGGCGTAAGTCTTTCCCGAATTAAATATGAAAAAACACTTAATTTCTAAATCTTTTATGTATTAAATGTGAAAATCACTATTTTGTGTTTCGAATATTAAACATGAGACAAAATATTTTTTTAAACTTTCATGTATTAAATATCAAAAAACACTTATGCATATATTAAATATCAAAAAGCACTTATGCATATATTAAATATCAAAAAGCACTTATGCATATATTAAATAAAAAAAACACTTATCCATATATTATCAAAAAACACTTATGCATATATTAAATATAAAAATACACTCATGCATATATTAAATATCAAGAAAACACTTATGTATATATTAAATATCAAAAAACACTTATGCATATATTAAATATAAAAAAATACTTATGTTTAAGTCTTTCGTAAATTAAATATAAAAACACTTATGTTTTAAGTTTTTCATGAATTAAATATAAAAACACTTATGTTTTAAATTTTTCATGAATTAAATATGAAAAAACACTCACGGTATATTTTAAGTCTGTCTTATATTAAATTTGAAAAAAAAATCCGTTTTTGTCTTTCATAATCAAATATACAAAAGTTTGTTTTTAGTGTTTCATAAATTGATTATAAAAAAACACGGTTTTTAGTCTCATATATCAAATTTTAAAAAAGTATGTTTTTAGTTTTTCATAAACTGATAATGAAAAAACACATTATTTAGTTTTTCTTATAATAACATGAAAAAAATTTTTAAATGACTTAGATAAAAAAAGTTTTTAGTTTTGCATAAACTGAATATAAAAAGAAAAACATCGCTTTTAGTTTTCATATATTAAATGTGAAAAGAACACTGTTGATATATACAGAGATAATATATTTGGCTTAATTATGCAAATTGATTTGGGATCTCTGCTGCTTTATATTAAAGAAGGGGGGAACCGGTGGCCTGGGGATTTTGTTAGAAAGTTAATTCTATTTTTACCGGTTCTTTGTTTGTGGTTAGCCCCCTTTCTTAGAGATTTGTCGTTAGGCAAATGGGCTCTTGTTTGAATGCTTGCAATTTTGGCTTCCATATAAGCTGGTCTCTTTGCAGGAAAGGGTACTCTCTGAAACTGTAGTCCAATGTAATAATTCTCTCTCTCTCTCTCTCTCTCTCTCTCTCTCTCTCTCTCTCTCTCTCTCTCTCTCTCTCTCTCTCAACTACTACTGTCCTCAATATTTGCATTTTGGTTTCCCCAGCGACTTGCTTCTTTGCTGGAAAGGCTACTCTCTGAAATTGTTATCCAGTGTAATAATAATACTCTCTCTCTCTCTCTCTCTCTCTCTCTCTCTCTCTCTCTCTCTCTCTCTCTCTCTCTCTCTCAGCTACCACTATCCCCTATGAAAAAATGGAAAGTGCAGTTATTCAGTTACAACCATAATTGAACTTGTCTCACTGAACCACTTTTTTTTTTTTTTTAATTTCCAGGCGATTTGTTTCCAGGTCCCTGGAAAATATCGGTGAGTGTCTCTGGGAAAAAAATGTTACTCCATCGGTGAATGTTTTTTTTTTTTTTTACCCTGTCACAACATTTTTCCTCGTAATGGTTTTACAAAATACTTCATCTGTCGTTCCCGGGCCATTGGAACGCGGTGTCACAGTTCCGCACAACTTTTACTTTTGAGTTATTGTCTGGTGATACGAGTTTTCTGTTCCTCACCAACCAGATGGCAATGTTCGTTTTGAACATTTTTCGATCTCTTATTTAAATGGATTTCCTTCCAAAAGTATCTGAGGTGTAATGATATTAGAATTTTAATAATGAATCATATTCTAATAATAATATTTTAATAATCTTTCCTTTGCCTATTTTTGGTTGATAGTTATAATATACAAACTTTTTTTTTTAATCTCAGTCTAGACTTTGTAATAAACGTCTGCAATGGGTTCCTGCCCCCATCGGCCTCTTTGGAAAATTTCATGCAAATGGCACTGATGGAAAGTCTCACTAACCCACTGAAAGAAAATCTCTCTCTCTTTCTCTCTCGTACTGACTTTAGTAAGACTGTGTATCAAGTATTTCGCTTTTATCTAAAGCTCTTGAGATGAATTAATGTTACTTTGAAGAAAAGTAAAGTTCATAAATATAAATTGTATTCGCAATTTTGGCCAAAATGTAATTCAACTGTAAATTATAATATTATTTTTAAGTCTTCACTCCTTCACTCCACAGCAGCTGGGCCAAATAAAACTCGCTACAAAAATACTTTTTAGAATATTACATTTTTTCCTGAGATAAAAAATTTTCGAAAACCTCAAGAAATGGCATGTGTTTTTCCAAGACAATAACTGGACACATTTTTAGTTTTCTGCAAAAGAAAACTATCGAGATGGCTTTGTGTGTCTGTCCGCCCTCAGATCTCAAAAACCACTGAGGCCTGAGGACTGCAAATTGGTATGTTGATCATCCACCCTCCAGCCATCAAACATACAAAATTGCAGCCCTCTAGCTCCAGCAGTTTTTTTTTAAATTTTATTTGAGGTTAAAGTTAGCCATAATCGTGCGTCTGGCACCGCTATAGGACAGCCACCACCGGGGTTCGAAAGTTTCATGTGCCGCTGCTCGTACAGCATTATACGCTGTATAGAAAACTCGATTGCGCCAAAGAAGCTTCGGCGCATTTTTTACTTGTCTGCACAAGGGCTTAAATGAGATGAGATAATCCTGGACATTGAAGTTATTTTCAAAGATAATTTGCATTAATCTTGAAGATTTATAGTTTCGTTGTGTTGGAGAGAGAGGTGGCCTTGTGCCAGCGCGGTCTCTTGCCCTGGGAGGCTCCCTAGAAAATGTATGTGCGTGTGTTTGCTAAAGAGAATTAAATATTATGAAAATATATGCAAAATCTAAACTTGATATGAAAAAAGTAGGAAAGAAAAAAATAAGACGATTTCTGAGACTAAAAGCTCAAAAAAAAAAAAAAATGAAATGATCTAATTTCAAGGTACATAAACGAAATAAAAGCTTAATCACCGATAAAAAAAAAATAAGAAATGGTCTCTAATAAAAATCTCTGACCACAGTGAAATAAAAATTATAACTCGTAAAAAGACCACATTTCCTTGTATATAATTCCCTGGAAAATAATATAAACAAACTTTTTAGTGGTCCTGACAATATATCAAAACGAAAAAGTAGATGAAATGTGTTTCTGTCTTCTCTCTCTCTCTCTCTCTCTCTCTCTCTCTCTCTCTCTCTCTCTCTCTCACACACATATGCAAATCCGTCTTATTAGGCATTGCGGTGAATAAGCTTACGAATGGCTTTGTCCATTTTCTGAGGGAGCGCAAAGCTGCTTTGTCCCTCCCGTGATATATGAACGTGGCATTTCGTTGTCTCTTTTTTTTTTTTTCTTCTTCTCCTCGGATTTCTGCGTATTCCTTTCGTATGAGAGAGAGAGAGAGAGAGAGAGAGGTGTTCTGATATGCGCAGTTCCCTCCGTGTGTATGTGTGTGTGAGAGAGAGAGAGAGAGAGAGAGAGAGAGAGGTGGGGAGAGAGAGAGAGGGAGAGAGAGAAAGTGTCTTGAATCTGTGCATTGTTTCCCCTATGTATGAGAGAGAGAGAGAGAGAGAGAGAGAGAGAGAGAGAGAGAGAGAGAGCTAGACGTGTTCTGAATCTGTGCACAGCTCCCTTTACGAGAGAGAGAGAGAGAGAGAGAGAGAGAGAGAGAGAGAGAGAGAGAGAGAGAGAGAGGTGGGGGAGAGAGAGAAAGTGTGTCTTGAATCTGTGCATTGTTTCCGTATGTATGAGAGAGAGAGAGAGAGAGAGAGAAGGCGTGTTTTGAATCTGTGCAGTCTTCCGTAAAGGTAGTGTTACTTCATCCGTATCTTGATTCAGTAATATAATACTCCATTAGTTTGTTAATTCATCTTGAAAAGTCATTGACCTTGAATGTTGTGACGCATCTGATAGAGAATAAAAATTCGAAGGGAAATGTTGATAAAGAAAATGGGTAATGTAGTGGAATGTTTAGACATTTATATATATATATATATATATATATATATATATATATATATATATATATATACAGTATGGTGTGTGTTTGTGTGTGTGTGTGTCAGCGTGCGCATGCGCAAAATATTGAGATTTAGAATGGAGACGGAGTGTCCGGGAGATATTTACTGAACTTCATAAAACTCAGAGAATTGGGAGACGAAACATCATCTATTTGGTAATTTCTCTTTTTATTTGTTACATGTCAATACCAAATGACCTGGAAACATCGATAAAAATGAAAAAAAGAAGAAAACATCCGATAATGGAGTCGCGGGAGACAGTTAACGAGAGAATCAAATGCTTCTTATGATAATCTTCCACAATTTTCCGTTGTCTTCACGTTTCCGAAAATGCGCCGTTTTCTGTGAAGTGATTTGAAGTTCAGTAAGAGTTTTTGTTTGTTCGCTCTTCTTGACGTTTCGATAACGTTCATTTGTCGCTTTTTTCTCTGTAAAATTGTTTTGTCGTTTTGACTGCTTACAACACTTTAGTGTCGTATTTCGATCTTATACTGTTTTGTCGTAACATTTCAAAACTTTTTTTTTTCCTGTTTCATGTTTGAGAAAGTTCTTTGCGTAAAGCAGAATGAAAGAAGCCAAGTAAAACATAGAATAAGATTAATGAAAAGAACGAATAAGATTTTAATGCAGAAGTAATAAAACAAAACATATAAATAGTAGAATTAGAAAGAATAAAGATTCAAAAGAAACCAAAAACGTATCCCCCCCAAAAAAACAAATAACAGAAAACGAAACAGCGGCGAAACAGGCAGAGAGAGGGGAAACTATAAGAAAGAATAAACGACCCCCTTTTGCAAAGTATCGTATTTCGGGCGTGAAAAGACGCAAGAGTTTCCCCACGGGAATGCGAAAGGAGGAGAGACATTCCAGTTGCATTGGAATGAATTCCCGTTCCGAGGTGGTGTAGTGTTGCCCTTTTTTTTTTTGAGGGGGAGCGGTGAGACTGGGAGTTGTTGTGGGGATGCGTAAAGGGTGTCTTCTTGCATACGACTTTTTGGGGCCTAATGTCTCTGATTATTTTTTATCTTAAATTCTCTTCTGTTATCCATTTTTCCCCTGCATATACATATATATATATATATATATATATATATATATATATATATATATATATATATATATATGTATATATATGTATGTGTGTGTGTGTGCATAAATGTATATGCACTTCATATGAATTATGATAAGTTTAGACTTGTAAACTGATATTTATGCAAAGATCAATCCTGTATCTTCACAAAGTTATTTCCTAATTTAATGCTTTTGCAGCAAATCAAATACTGAGTTTACATAGCTACACAATCTAAATTAATATTTCATCATAGTAAACAACCTTTGGACTCGTCCCTCCTGGAGAATATTCTGAACACTCCTCTTATATCTTAAGCACTCCGTTCTCACCCCCCTCCCCCTACTCCCACCCACTCAAAATCCCACCATCCTACCCACATCTTCATCAGTACAGAGCCTGTCTGTATTTGTCAGAGAGAGGCTCTGGGACCCAGAGAAACACACGATGTTCGCCCAGGTGTTGCCGACAGAGGTGGTCGTTGGATTCTCGACTTAGATCGTCTTTGTCTGTGAAGGACAGAGTTGGAGACAGAGACTCAGATCGGCTTTGTGGGGGGTGTCACTGTTTGTTGAGGTCAAAGAGAGAGAGAGAGAGAGAGAGAGAGAGAGAGGTCCCTTAACAGCAGGGTAATTTAGTTCACGGGGTTAGATTCAATTCGACCCTCATCATAAGGACCGTCATCAGTGTTATTACACTTTTCAAGATATGAGACAGAATAGAGCCAGTTGCCCAGAGAGAGAGAGAGAGAGAGAGAGAGAGAGAGACAGAGAGGTCATCAGCACTATTACACTTTTTTTAGGCTGCGAGACAGAACAGAGCCAGTTACCCACAACCCACATCATAGCATATTGATATAGTTATAAAACTTATTGTTCATAAAATGGTTTTAGTTAGAATAGAACGAAGGTCGCTCACAAGCAGCAAAGGTTTGGAACAGACCAGTGAGCTGTCGCTCAATTCCTTGGAAGCAGATTACAGACACATATGATCAAAGCACAGCCACCCTCTTTCTCTCCCCCCACCCAAGCTAGGACCAGGGGGAACCAGGCACTGGGCTGCTGATGACATAGCAGGTAGATCTCCAACACCCTAGACACCCCCTTTCTGTAGCTCACAGAAATGATATAGTCGTGTTGGCAGGGAAATCTATGGAGTCAAGAGTTGGGTTTCAACTTGAGGCCACAAGTGAGTGCGGTCCTAGCTGAGTGAGAAAGGATGTTAGTTTAGAAGGGAAAGGAAAGAGAAAGTAGTTTAGAAACGGAAAGGAAAGAGAGAGGAAAGGCCTAAGAGAGTTACGAAGCCGTGGAGAATGTTGCTGAAGACATAGGATTATCCAGAGGATGCACTCCCGTAGGGGGTTTAGTTCCGTCAATACACCTCATGCTTAACGTTCTTTGCAGCCCCTTTCATTCCTTTTACTGTATCTCCGTTCATAGTCTCTTTCCTCCATCTTACTTTCCATCCTCTCCTAACAATTGTTTCATAGTGCAACTGCAAAAGATTTTTCCTCCTGTTACACCTTTCAAACCTTCTTACTGTCGATTTCCAGTTCCGTTGAATGACCGACCACACCATAAGTCACAGCACTTGGCCTTTGGCCTAAATTCTATATTCTATATTCTATCCAGAGGCTGCAGGAGACCTTGTGAATGGATGGAAGGCTCCTTAGGGATGCAAGGAGCAAATTAGGCGTGAGGGATGTTCTTGACACTGACTGGTTAATGGTGGCACTCTCTCCTTAGGTTCATCGACCTTTGCCTGTCTCAGTTGGTGTGTTTTGCAGAAATTATTCACGCTTGCCACTCTGTTTTACATTATTATTATTATTATTATTATTATTATTATTATTATTATTATTATTATTATTATTATTATTATTGCCTTTCTTTGGCAGACAGATGAAGAACTAGTGCCTGATCAACCAAAGTGACCTGACCCCTCATAAAATAAATCTCTGCCATTTGTCTGTCAATAACTCCCCTTGACCTGACAGCTGGTCTTGATACGGCTGTTGAGAAAACTCTCTCTCTCTCTCTCTCTCTCTCTCTCTCTCTCTCTCTCTCTCTCTCTCTCTCTCTCTCTCTCTCTCCTCGCAATTCAAGTGATGTCTCGGAGCACTTGATTCACGGATTCAAGTGACGTCTTGGAGCACTCGCCTCTTTTTGGGGCGTTAAGAGCGTACTTCGGTGTTACGCTCCTTCTGCAGGCTCAGTCAGTGCTCCCAGAGGTGGCTCGGGTAATGAGTCTCATTTTGTGCTATCCGGGGATTTTAACCACAACCTCTTTTCGTTGGTAGAATTTAAAGTTCACTTTATATTTTTGAACCCTTAAATAAACAAAATAATGAGAATCATTGAAATTTCTTTAGCTTATTCTAGTATTTCATCTTTTTACGTGACATTTTAAAATTTATCACATTTGTGATTTTCAAGGATTTTAGCCGCAACCTCTTTTCGTTGGCAGAATTTAATATTCACTTTCTATTTTTGTACCCTTAAATGAACGAAATAATGAGAATAACATTAATTTCTTTAGCTTAATATAGTACCTCATCCTTTTACGTGACACTTTTAAATTTATCTTGGAATTTGTTGAAGGTTGCCATGGTGGCACAGTGGTAAGGATCTCGCCTACCAGTCGAGAGGACCCGGTTTCAAATCCTGCCGATGACTGGTGGCTTGGCGACGGTGCCATTGCATAAATCCGGTAGCCCGCCAACCTATCTGACTGAAAACTCGAGAGGATTAGTAAGAAAATAGGTACCAGCCCTGGGGCAGGGCGGCTAAACAGTGGGCCTAACGACACACTGGCCACGTGCCTTAGGCAACGGGCCTTCTCCCCAACTGGCTGTCGGCCTAAGGAACTGGAGTTCAGCGCCGGTCCTATGAGCCTTGCGAGGCACAGGAGGACTTTAAACCTTTATTTAGTGTACTCTCGAAATTTTTGCCCTAAAACGAAGACTTTGAAGAGGAATATAATGATTTCGTGGAGATGACACGATACATTACCGGAAGTTAACCCACACACTCGATCAGAGAGAGGTTTTGGATTAAAATTGATAAGTAACATCTGATGTATTTGTTACTAGGAATCATATTGAATAGTGTGATAAACAACTGGACAGAGAATCTGCAGATTATTCTGAACATAAGAATTGAGTACAAGATAATATTATGAAGTCTTATTTTATAGTATGTGACAATTTGGCATCATTTGGCCCAGGTTCGAGTTACTGTCCCGGGGCAGAATTACTTATAAGTTGTAATCATTCCCTTTGGACGTAAATTATTCCTCGTATACAGTGAAACCGATATGAAATGATATGTGTATGTGTGTGTGTGTGTGTGTGTATATATGTGTATACACATATATATACAATATGTATATATGAATCTCCAAATCCGCGGGGGGACACCCGCTTCCAGGAATTTATACCCCGCTGGATCCTGGAAGCGAAATAAGCTAGACAGCGATCGCTGGATATTTTCCCCCGGGCATCCTAGTACGTGTTTGGAGTGAGAAATCGAGAAGACCAACGGATATCTGATGCCCATTTCACGCGAGGTAGAAGAGTGTCAATGTTGCTTTATTTTTGATACTGTTTATATATATATATATATATATATATATATATATATATAAGCACCGTTATAAAAAATATTATATATTTATATCAAAAATGAGTTTTATAGAAAAAATCGTTAAAAAAACATTGAAGATTTAAGTAAAAAATCAGTTTCGAAAATCGCCTGAAAATAGGAAAATGAATGCAACAATTTGAATACAGTGTTTTTGGGAGTTTTGCCCTATTTTTGATGACTGAATTGAATTTAACGTTTACTGTATATATATATATATATATATATATATATATATATATATATATATATATATATATATATATATATATATATATATATGACTTTTACTCACGAATATTAAGCCAAAACAACACTTCATATCGAATTCACTATACCTTCGGAATAACCTACACCCAGTGGGAATTATAATTGATAATTATCAGGATTTATCTAAATTTTTCTTGACTTTGTGTTTATAAATACCATTTATATAGTAGGGTCTCGTTTTATTTTAATAAATAAGTAAAAACTATTATTTTGGGACAGAAGGGTACTGTTGATGCACCTATCGCTTTTGTAAAGGCTGTTTTGAATTTTTGAAATAGTCATATCAGTCGACAGATATAAATATATTCCCACAGCTGACTTCAGCACTGGCAAAGGTATACAATATCTTTTTATTAAGAAATTGTCCCCAAATGAAAAAAGAATCACGTACCCTTAATTAACCTGCTCGTCCTCTAAGTCCCCTAAGTTCGACCAAATCGGCTTTAAGTCCAAAAAAGTCCTCTGCGACTGGAATTAAAAAGGAAAATGGTAAAAAATGGACGACATGGCGTAGGGGTATGTTACCTGACCTTCGTTATTATCGCTTCTCTTGACGGATGAGGTTGGGGATGGTGGGACCGGATGTTGGTCACGTGACGCTGCAGGTGACCTTATTTGAACTGATATTAATGGTAGAATTAGTAGTAGTTATTATTATAGATATGTCATTAACTCGAACATAGTTAATTCTTAGTATTCGTTTTTATTTGATAAAGTTTTTCTTTTCATTTAAGTTTTATCATCTTTTCCCTTTTACTTTCTTTTTAACATGATTTCCTTCCACAGTTACTTAGTAATTTTATTTTTCTGAAAAGGAAACTATTGCGCCTGCTTTGTATGTCAGTCCGCACTTTTTTTTGTCCACACTTTTTATGTCCGCACTCAGATCTTAAAACCTACTGAGGCTAGAGGGCTGCAAATTGGTATGTTGATCATCCACCCTCCAATCATCAAAGATACCAAATTGCAGCCCTCTAGCCTCAGTAGTTTTTGTTTTGTTTAAGGTTAAATTTAGCCATAATCCTGCTTCTGTCAACGATATACGATAGGCCACCACCGGGCCTTGGTTAAAGTTACATTGGCCGCAGCTCATACAGCATTATACCGAGACAACCGAAAGATAGATCTATTTTCGGTGGCTTTGATTATACGCTGTGCAGAAAACTCGATTGCACCGAATAAACTTCGGCGCATTTTTCACTTGTTTCTTTTCGCTTTCACTTTTTCATCCCATTTTATCCCTTCTCTTTTCTCTCGGTTCATAAAAACCAATCTACCTTCTTTCCCCTTCATCCAGATTTTGCTCTGAGGTCAAAATCATGGACTAAATTTTCTCTCCTGTTTAAATTCTCCGATGGAAAAATCTTTGTTCATGCTGTATGGCTGTAGGGTTACGCAGCCTAACGGAGGGTTTATATTACAAGTCAATTATGAAAGAGTAGACGGTTATCATGAAAGCTTAGGGTGCATGCACTCTAAAGTAAAAAAAAAGTCATAAACATGTCGGCAACTAATCGAATACATGTCACAAGCAGGTTGGAAAGTCAGTGACCGGAAGTCGAGAACGAATCTTTGACAAGTGCTGGATGATCGTTTAAAGCACTGGTCTGGACTATCAATATGTTGTTGACTTGTATTTGACATGTTTGTGATATGTGTGTGATAAATTGCCAACATGTGTTTATGACTCTTTTTTTACTTCAGTGTGGAATACAAGTTGGCGAATTACTAATTAGTGCTTCATGAGATTATCCAGCATTTGCAAAAGATTGGTTCGCCACTTAACAGCCGTTGACATGTTTTCAACATGTTCGTGACATGTATGAAACACGTTCCCAACATGTATTCAACAAGTTTGTGACATGTATGCTACATGTTGCTGACATGTTTTCAACTAATTTGTGACATGTATGCAAAACGTTGCCAACATGCGTTTACGACATGTCTTACTGCAGTGTGCTGCTTCCTACATCATATTTCTTCTCTTCCTCTTTAATTTGACACCGTTTTCGTTCTGGTCAGGTCGTCTGGAAGAGCAGGAGTGGAAAGGGGCTCAGTTGTTACGCCTTAATTGGGTCCTAATGATGTGTCATATGTTCTTGACACCATTTTTCAGAGTTACTAAAATAAAAAATGGTTAAAAATAGTAAGAAAACTAGAGGTGTAAAATGTGGTGTGTGTGTGTGTGACAGAGAGAGAGAGAGAGAGAGAGGGGAAATCCATTATGTATAATTTTACTCATATTATTTTAATAAATGATGCATATTTTAAATGTGGATGTACTCCAAATATAGTCATTTTCCAAGAGAGAGAGAGAGAGAGAGAGAGAAAAATTCAATAGGGAACATTTAATTCTACTCATATTATTTTAACAAAGAATCCCAGTTTCATATATGGATATATCCCACTTACAGCTACTTTTACAGCTATTTCCCAAAGCAGTGTCTGCTTGTGGTTTTATAAACATTGAGACTGAAGCCTGGAAAACCTCCTGCCTCCTCAAACCTTCTATCTCAGAGCACTGAGTTATTAATATTCATTTTTCCCTTGAATACCAAAGACAATGTCTTTCACAGAGTGTGAGAAAGTTTCACAAAATCTGTTATTTTTTTCATCCATTTTATTTTGTTGATTTTTTCTCTTGTAGAATATGACGAATAAAGGACGGTCATCCTCCTCCTCCTCCTCCTCCTCCTCCTCCTCCTCCTCCTCCTCCTCCTCCTCCTCCTCCTCCTCCTCCTCCTCCTCCTCCTCCTCCTCCTCCTCTTCTTCTTCAGCTCTGTTGAAACACAAGAATATGTTGAGACAATGATAAAATGAACTCAATAATGGAATGGATTCGGGCGATTTCATTCTATTGAAAGTTCTCTACCTGAATTATCTCTTAGCCCAAGAGCACTTATAAAAATTAGGTGAGAGAGAGAGAGAGAGAGAGAGAGAGAGAGAGAGAGAGAGAGAGAGAGAGAGAGAGAGAGAGAGAGAGAAAGAATTATCCTTTTAGAGAAGATAATGATGTCCGTCTTGCTCAGGAAGAAGAATTGGCAAATAAAGAGAAAAAGAGAGAAACTGGAGATTAATAAAAAATGAAATCTCGTCTTCTGGAGCATGGAGTGATCTAGGCCGATTTTAAAAAAACACTGTTATTGAGATGTCCTTCGAAAGTTCGATTTTTTTTATTAATTAACGTCAAAAGAAAGATTAGCAGTAATTTGATATTTCGGATAATATTCTGTCATTCATTATGTAACAATCTCGTCTTGATCATCGACAGAAAATACTAGGAAATGTTTCTGAAAAAAGCTTAGATTTTGTATGTTTATTGCCACATCGTTCTTGTTGTTGTAATTGTTGTATGTTTATTATCACGTCGTTCTTGTTGTTGTAATTGTATGTTTATTATCACGTCGTTCTTGTTGTATTGTTTATTATCACGTCGTTCATCGTATGTTTATTATCGTCGTTCTTGTTGTTATTGTATGTTTATTATCACATCGTTTTTTCGAGAAAACAACAATAAAATAAGATGCTAACTCAGTGGCAAGCGAAGAAAATTAGCGACTTCGGACCTCGGTAGATTTAGTGAAACTGCTTTGAGCATAAACGCTAGTGGTTATTGGTTATTCTTATCGTTGATGAAGGATTTCTCGTTTTTAAAAGTTTAAAATTAATCTTTGAAGAGAAAGAGTCACTCATTCAGTGCACGCGTCCGTCAGCTGTTGGTAAACATGTTTAGTTCGTTAACCAATTCGTCGACCGTCCGTTTTTCGCGGAATATTTTGCAGTTTGCACGCACGGGTAAACTTAGGGGTAACAATACGCCCATATATATATATATATATATATATATATATATATATATATATATATATATATATATATATATATATATATATATTAAATGTCTTTTACTGTAATACAACAGTATAATATTATGAAGATATATACATTTAGGCACTGACCTCTGTGCCCCTGTTCGTAAAAACAGGGGCACAGAAGGAAGTGCAAACTGGTCGAGTTTTTGTTGTATAATACGGTTGTATAAACGGTTTTGAAATATAATGATTGTTATCAGTATCATTGTTTATCTCCTGCTAACTATTTCTTCACATATTTCTCAAAAGGGACTTTAATCTATAGTCCATTATTTATTAAAATTTGTTTTTTTTAGAGTTTTAATGATAACGGCTGCTCAGCTTTAAGATTCTTTACCTAAGCCTAAGTCCTCTCCCAGAGAGTTAGGTCCTGTATAATAATAATAATAATAATAATAATAATAATAATAATAATAATAATAATAATAATAATAATAGATTTTATTTCAGCTCAAGGCCATATACATGGAATATACAAAGTAGAGACAATAACATACACAATATACACACATGAGATAACATGATAAAAAATGATAAATCGGCTATATCCCACAGTTGCTGAAGAAGTATATAAAATAGTATTCATAATAATAGTAATGACAGTAATGATATTGAGAATAGTAGTAAAAAAACATTAAAAATTATAACAATTAAATAAAACAGACTTGAGTCCCATTCAAAACCGTAGACTAACAAGAGCCTGAAGCCTCTGGAAGTCTTAGGTCAAGACTCAAGTCTCAAAAAAAAAAATCTAGGAAATCTGGTGATAAAAAAAGAATAAATTTATAGCCATGGGTGGAAAAGATAAGCGGAGGAAGAGTGAGAGATAAAACGAATGGGTTTAAACTGCCTTGATAAATCTATCTCCTTATCTTAACGCTATTGCTCTCTCTCTCTCTCTCTCTCTCTCTCTCTCTCTCTCTCTCTCTCTCTCTCTCTCTCTCTCTCTTTGTATCTCTGGACTTAATTAGATTCGGGTTTTTATCGTAGGAATCCTTTGAACTTTGAATTCATTTTGTTGACAACGGATTTAAATTGTAATTTAGGGGCGACTGAGAGAGAGAGAGAAAGAGAAACAATATATCCATTTTTTTGTCTTTTTCTTGATTAGAATGAAATTGCGCCGATCAAAAAAAGATAAAAAAAAAAAAAACCTGTGGCACCATCTAGCTGGATATCTTGAAGAGATGATTCAGTTTTAGATTCTGGTCAAAGGAAGATTTGGCATTTTGCCAAATCTGTTTAGATCGTCATAAACAAGGTATTGGTGATGTAGCATTGATGCAGAACGTGATTGGGCGTGTAATGATATATATATAATATATATATATATATATATATATATATATATATATATATATATATATATATATATATATATATATATATATATATATTGTCTGGATATTCTTATCACTACAAAGCCTGGGATCCATATGCAAGTAAGTGATGAAATTCTGTCGTCCGGTAGCAGGATTCGAACCTACATTGGGAGTATCAGAACGAGGTCACGTACATGCAACCATATTGGATAGGAATTTGATAACGCTCTTACCCGTGATTCAGTAGGTGGAAACGAGGAGAAAGATTGACCAAAACAAATGCAAATCGTTACAGAACAAAGACTGGTCAAGTAGCAGTCATTCAAAAAATTCCACGGCCTTGGAGTGGAAGGGACGAAATACTCATTTGATCCCACCAATCAGAGGATAACTAACTGAGACCATTTTTACTCTTTATTTGTTTGTTGTTAGCGTCGTCCTTTGCATTGTTTGTCGCGAGACTAATGAAGCTCCATCTCTAATTGGCATTTTGATGAACCTGGTAACAGGTATCTTGCTTTGAAGGTTTCCCTTGATATTGCGAGGCAGTGAAATAATGATGTTTGTGTGGGTGAGGGTTGGGGGGAGGGTGTTTGTGTGCGCGCATGCGCGGTGTTTCTGAATTAAAGGTGACAACGTTCCTCTCAGGATGAATGGAAAATTAATTGATCAATTACACGTTTAACTGACCTCTTGTCACACCTGGCCACGTTTTCCAGGTGACCTGTTGCTTGTCCTCTGTGAACTCCGGAAATTACGGTATTTCTCTCATCACTTTCTAGCCTTTTACTTTACCTCCGTTCCACTTCCGCCCTTTCTTTAGTCTTGCTCTCCAACTCCTCTAACCATTGCTTTTTAGTACAACTTTCTGGTTGTCACCCAGTTCCACCTTTAGATCCTTGTGCTTCATCTCTTTTGTTTTCTGAATCTTTTCAATTTTGCTGTCCAACTTCTTGAACTGTTACTTCCTACACTTGTACGACTGTAGGATTTTCTCCCAGTTCAACGTTCGATCCTTGTATTTCATCTTTATTTTCTGGATCCCTTTGTATGGCTGTTCAACCTCTCCAACTCCTTCTTTTCACTCTTAAAGTGAAGGTGCCCCAGTTCTTGGCATGAAAGCCTAAAATTTCATAGGAATCATAAAATCCAGTGAGTTCAATCTTCATTTAAAGCCCTGAACCATTCGTTTAGACTGTCTACAGTCTAACTGGACATCATTAATTTGTTATTTTATTTTTTACTTTTTTAATAGGCGATATCTTCTTCTTTTTTAATTAATAATAATAATAATTCTAATCAACACCAAATTCTTTGGAAGCTTGAATTCCAAGCCAATGGGCCCTGTGGTGGGCTTGTTCCAATATGAATAGGGTTCATCTTCTGAATAATAATAATAATAATAATAATAATAATAATAATAATAATAATAATAATAATAATAATAATAATAATAAATCTTTGGAAGCTTGAATTCCAAGTCAATGGCCCCTGTGGGCTTGTTCCATATGAATAGGGTTCATCTTCTGAATAATAATAATAATAATAATAATAATAATAATAATAATAATAATAATAATAATAAGTCTTTAATAATCCAACAATGTTCCAATAATACTTCTGAATAATAATAATAATAATAATAATAATAATAATAATAAATAATATTGTGCAAGTCTATTATATAACCCAACAGACTTGGACAGCAGACAGTTACGTGATAAGATAATGAGAGGCAGGCGGCCCCATAATATAAGCTCCGGGATTAGACTACGACGCAGGAGACCATTTTTTTTTTTTATTCCATAACGTTAATCTCCTGTAGGACTTACGCAATGTCATATTCCCAGATCCGGGAAAGGGCGTGATTACTGCGTGTAAGATTATATTGTGTCTCCGTAATCCGGAGCGTTTTCGTCAGGTAATATCACGTTACCGTAAGATGAGGTACGCTTTTAGCCTTCGTCTTTCGTTACTGGAAATATCAGATATTTCCATCTCTTCGTGTCAGCGACGAACGTCACCAAGATTTTGTAGAATATTTTGGTCTTCGGTCTTTGCACGTTTTTCAAGTAAAATATACGCCGAAGTTTCTTCGGCGCAATCGAGTTTTTCGTACAGCGTATAATCAAAGCCGCCGAAAATAGATCTATCTTTCGATGGTCTTGGTCTAATGCTGTATAAGCGGCAGCCCATGAAACTTTAACCACGACCCGGTGTTGGCCTGTCCTATATTGTTGCCAGACGCACGATTATGGCTAAATTTAACTTTAAATAAAATAAAAACTACTGAGGTTAGAGGGCTGCAATTTGGTATGTTTGATGCCTGGAGGTTGGATGATCAACATACCAATTTTCAGCCCTCTAGCCTCAGTGGTTTTTAAGATCTGAGGGCGGACAGAAAAAGTTCCGACGGACAGACAAAGCCATCTCTAGTTTTCTTTTACAAAAAAACTAAAAATGCTGGAACTGGAGAGTCTCTGCCTCTGTCAAGAATTGGCGAGAATGACGAACAGAAAGGGATTGAGATGATCCGTCTTCATTAGAAATCTCTCTCTCTCTCTAGAAAAGTCAATATTTTCTTTCTAGAAGAGAAAGGACGGCCGGGTGAGAAATTGGTGTTGATGTAATTGCACATTCTCTCTCTCTCTCTCTCTCTCTCTCTCTCTCTCTCTCTCTCTCTCTCTCTCTCTCTCTCTCTCTCTCGTGTGTCACATTGGCGAGTCTCATTCTACTAAATCATTGATGATGATTTTAAAAATTTCTCTCTCTCTCTCTCTCTCTCTCTGTCTCTCTCTCTCTCTCTGTCACCCGCAAGCCTTCAGCGACTGACACTTGGCGATTACTGAATGAAATTTGCCGTTATTGTTTCATTAACATTTGCTTGTTTGAACGTCTCGTTTTTGTGGCGTTTCATTTCCGTGGGTCAACTGGTAAGCGTCGTCGCTGAAAAAAAATGGAGACTGGATTTATGGGCTAATCTCCACTCGGAGTCCATACCGGCGAGCCTCTGCAGTTGGATAACAGTTCAGTACACCATTACCTTACTGCATATTGATATTTATTTATAGGAAATAATAATTTCTAAAGGTTCCAAATCATAAAACAATTTATAAAACCTTCTATAAACTGGTAAGTCATTGTCTCATAAAATAAGTGGGCACGAACGCTACCTAATATGGCGGTCACTTCTAATTTTCATAAAGCACAAATACTGGATCACAAATAACCAAATGGCGCCGCCCTCTTATTTTTCTTTACATAAGCGCCATTAGTTTGTAAGTGGAACGGAAAATGGAGCGCCGGAGCTTATGGAAAGTGTTCCACCAGGAACACTCACTTGGGTACTAAGTTTGCTTGGTGGAATATTGAAGGCGTTCCACATAAGTGTCATAAATTCATTCTGTATCACATTCTGCGGGGTGGAAATTCTCTCTTTACGCTACATCGTTTTATGGTGATTTAAACTCTCTCTCTCTCTCTCTCTCTCTCTCTCTCTCTCTCTCTCTCTCTCTCTCTCTCTCTCTCTCTCTCTCTCTCTTCCCGTGGCAGATTTGGTGAAATTCTTTCATTCTACCAAATCACTGATGATGTTTTAAAATTTCTCTCTCTCTCTCTCTCTCTCTCTCTCTCTCTCTCTCTCTCTCTCTCTCTCTCTCTCAAACAATTTTCTTTTGCTATATATTCATTTCTTTATTTTTCTATATACTTATTTCTTTATTTTGTCCATTAAGGCCTGCTAAATGAATGATAATAAAGCAACTATCTCCTGCAATTAAATATGCCCAGTTAATATCCTACGCAGTGTTGCCAACCAATGGTTTTTTTTTTTATCTTAGGCGGTTTTAAAAGGATTTTCCTCCCAGGACTGATAGGATATTGGGGGTCCTAGACTCTGCATTATCCTTGGAAATTGATCCTCAAACAAAGTTATCGTCAAATATTATGAGGATCCTTATAATAGTTGACAAAAGCTTTGTTTTTTAGGATAGGACCAGGTTCTGGTTTTAGTGGGAGAAGAAATATTTGTTCAGGAAGGTGGCAAGTATTGAAAATATTGAGTAGGAATAATAGTGTAACTGCCCCTTTTTATTATTATTATTATTATTATTATTATTATTATTATTATTATTATTATTATTATTATTATTATTATTATTTAAGTTTATAATTTTGATGATTATTATTTTTAATCTTGTTTTATTTTATTATTATTATTATTATTATTATTATTATTATTATTATTATTATTATTATTATTATTATTATTATTTGCTGCACCTTCGGCTTGAAAAGTTGATCGCTACAACAATACAGAAAAATACAGTTGAGATAGAATAATCTAAATAAAGAAAAACAAAAAAAATAAAGAAAATAAATCTAGTTTGCTGGTTATGTACCCATTTATGGTTATTGAGATATTATAAGGTAGTAGAGTTAGGTATATATATATATATATATATATATATATATATATATATATATATATATATATATATATATATATATATATATATATATATATATATATATAAATTTAAATTTACATTATACGTACATTTGCCAAGAGAAGTGAGCCTTCAGTAACTGATTAATATAATGACCATGGATGCAACAAGTGTTCTTCATTGTATCCTGCAATAGTATTATGCAATTCACGAAATTCACAGTTCATTATTTCATGGGATTTACGACAAGCTTTATACAAGTTGCGATGAACAATTTGTAATGGAAAAATAAGTTACAAATTTCCTGCGCTCTCTCTCTCTCTCTCTCTCTCTCTCTCTCTCTCTCTCTCTCTCTCTCTCTCTCTCTCTCTCAGCGGTTATATTATGCTTTACGTTCATGGTCGTCATATTTCTCTATTCCCTGTATCGTGATATACACTCACTGGTTGCTCTTTTGCCCCGTTTCAAATACCATCGTCTAGATTTACGATGAATTGCTGTATTCATTTTTATGGTGTGCGATATAGCAGTTATTCACTCAAGCATATTATTATTATTATTATTACTATTATTATTATTATTATTATTATTATTATTATTATTATTATTATTATTATTATTATTGGTTTTTGTCATTAACGTGATCGTTATTGATCAAATTTTTATTTCTTGTTTCATAATAGTGTTTTTTGTTGCTAATCCTGCTGTTATTATTATTATTATTATTATTATTATTATTATTATTATTATTATTATTATTAACGTCATCTGTATTGATCAAGTTATTTTTATTTCTTGTTTCATTAATGTTTATTGTTGCTAATACTTCTATAATAATAATAATAATAATAATAATAATAATAATAATAATAATAATAATAATAATATTAATATTATTACTATTATTATTATTATTATTATTATTATTATTATTAATTGCTGTTTTATATATAATAATAATAATAATAATAATTAATTATTAATATTATTGATTAAACTGTTTTTATCTCATGTTTCACAGTAAGTTTTTATTTTGCTAATCCTTCTATTTATTATTATTATTATTATTATTATTATTATTATTATTATTATTATTATTATTATTATTATTATTATTATTATTATTCAGAATATACTCATATGGAACAAGCCCACCAAAGTGGCCACTGACTTGAAATCCAAGCTTCCAAATAATATGACATTCATTTGAAAAATAAACAACAGAAAGTAACAGGAAACAGAAAATTGGCGATGATGGTGGTCGATGTTTTTAGTGATGTTGATAATGACGATGTTGCTCTGTTGCCATAGCAACGCGCAACAACACAGCAATACGCCGAGTGCCTGCTTTATTGAATCAGGACGTTGGATATCATTCGACACGTCTAGTATTCACTAATCATTCCTGGAATCAGTTGCCTGTCGATTCTTAGAGCTTTCTCTCTCTCTCTCTCTCTCTCTCTCTCTCTCTCTCTCTCTCTCTCTCTCTCTCTCTCTCTCTCTCTCTATATATATATATATATATATATATATATATATATATATATATATATATATATATATATATATATATATATATATAGGTAATACTCGATTCCTCTTCCTTCAACATAATTGCTGGACGGAGTATCATAATTCTCAATGAGATATTGTATTGTTTCAAAGGCATACATACAATTGCGTATGAATATACACTCACATACGCACTTAAAGATAGGGAAACGGTCTAAATTTAAAGCTTGTGATTACTCTCAGTACATAAAACACTTAAGATAGTCATTTTAGAATCCTCAACAATTATTGTTTTAAAACATGAATAACTTTTTAATAGTTTATGAGAAACAATTATAATTAGTACTTATATTCCTAATTTTCTTTTCACAGAAAGGTGCGTGAAAACCATTAAAATAATCTAAGGAACTTGAAGTGCTTTTGCAAGACGATTCTTTTCCCGCCATCTTTGGATGCCTTTACGCCAGTAATGGCGCCAAATGGTGCTCACGTTTCCTACTTAATATAGTAAAACTTCACCCCTAGAATATGTTTTATAATATATCATGGCGTTACTATTCAAGATTAGGCGTTATACTTTCGTTGGGTTGATTCAATTTGTTTTCCTGGTGTTGGAAAGCCTTTGTCCCCTCTTCTGGAAAGCCTTTGGCCTCTTCTGGAAAACTTCCTCCTCTTCTGAAAAACCTTTGACCTTTCTGGAAAGCCTTTGTCTCCTCTTCTGGAAAGCCTTTGGCCTCTTCTGGAAACCTTCCTCCTATTCTGGAAAGCCTTTGACCTCTCAGGAAAGCCACTGTCCACCTCTGGAAAGCCTTTTTCCTCTCTTCTGGAAAGCCTTTGTCTTCTCTTCTGGGAAGTCTTTTGTCATTTCTTCTGGAAAGCTTTTGTCCTCTCTTGTGCAAAACCTTTGTCCTCTCTCGTGTGTAAAACCTTTGTCCTCTGCTGGAAAGCCTTTGTCCGCTCTTGTGGAAAGCCTTTGTTCACTTCTGGAAAGCCTCCGCACAATGTTAGAAAGCCTGTGTCCTCTCTTCTTCTCTCGCAAACGTAAAAGAAGAAGAAGAAAACAAGCATGCGCAGTTCGAGTTTTTTTCGGGCTC
The DNA here is from genome assembly GCF_040412425.1 of Macrobrachium rosenbergii. Taxonomy (NCBI): domain Eukaryota; kingdom Metazoa; phylum Arthropoda; class Malacostraca; order Decapoda; family Palaemonidae; genus Macrobrachium; species Macrobrachium rosenbergii. Next base: position 27,420,873 of record NC_089787.1, on the reverse strand, counting down.
CTTTGCGCAGAATCGGGAAGCAACAAGACGCCGCGAGACAGATCCAGCACCTTCACAGTAACGAGATTTATGTGGAATAATTGAAGACTCCTTTCTTCCGCATCCTGAAACAGGGCCCAACTAAAAAGAACCAGATTAGATTTACTCGTAAGACCTTGAAACATTTCCTTGAAATATTTCCGCTTGACTTTTCCTTAGGAATTTTTCCTTGTGAAAATGGCGACTCTGCACTACGATGTTTATGTCGTAA
>NC_089787.1:27343123-27418123 GCF_040412425.1 Macrobrachium rosenbergii | reverse complement strand
TTATTATTATTATTATTATTATTATTATTATTATTATTATTATTATTATTAATTTATGTTGCTTATAATCACCAAATTTTACTCTTTGATGCTTGAAAATAATTATTGTGATACAAAAATATATATATATATATATATATATATATATATATATATATATATATATATATATATATATATATATGTACATACATATATATAATATATAAATATATAAGATATATAATATATATATATATATATATATATATTTATTCATATATACATACATTTACTTATACATACATATACACACAAACACTTTCATGACATCAAACACAATTCTTGTCTCACCTCAACTGAAATAAAAAAAAAAAGGGTCTGTGCATTCAAGCACAACTTTGCCTCGTCTGAAATGTTTGTCAAAAAAAAAAAACTATTCAAGAGAAATAGTTAGCCTTGGATGACCTTAGTTGTTTGCTAAGGTTTTCTTTTTTTTTTATTGTTGATTCCTCGTCTGTGAACATATCACAAGTACCTCGACGTGGTTTTTTTTTATTTGTAAAGAAAAATATGGAATGTTTTGTTCTCTTGTTTTTTTTTTCCTTTGATGTTTCAGTTTTATTCTTTTGGGAAGTTTGGTGTTTCACTGTTTATGTGTGAGTGGGTGTTGCACGCTGTTTTATCTTGGCAATGAAAAAAAAAAGTTTAGAGAGAGAGAGAGAGAGAGAGAGAGAGAGAGAGAGAGAGAGAGAGAGCTCTGTTAGGTTTTTCAATATTTTGACTATAATCAGTGGACCTCGAGTTTTATTTTTTTATGAAATATAATCAACCATTTTCGAGTTTCATACCAGTAATGTTTATGTTTCGTTTAAATTATATTTTTTGTAAACAAAGTACAAGAATAATTGGTATAAAATTCCTGCTGTTAATGTCACGAATTCTGGACAATCATTTGAACCGGTCTCTTGCAAAAAAAAAAAAAAAAAAAAAATATATATATATATATATATATATATATATATATATATATATATATATATATATATATATATATATATATATATATATATATACATGTGTGTGTACACATAGCCAAAATGAATTCAAATTCAAAATTCAAATCAAACTTTGATGTAATAACAATTCACTTTCTGTCTATCAACCCCATATTAGAACCATTCAATTTAAACTTTGTTAAAAGATATGATTTATAATATAAAACCTTACGCAGATCGTACTTCCTCTGACCTCATCTGGAATTCTTAATGCGAAAACTCAAAAAGGTCGACTGATTCCTGGAGTAAATTAGGGAAGAGAGAGAGAGAGAGAGAGAGAGAGAGAGAGAGAGAGAGAGAGAGAGAGAGAGAGAGAGAGAGAGCTGATGGTCATAAGGTCGAATTCCTTATCCTCTCAGCTGGGAATTTCGACCATAAGGAACCCAGGGATGCTTCCAGTTTTGACAACTGGATGCTCATGCTGGCAGGAAGGTGAAGATGAGACGCTGGAAAGTGTGTCAGTGTGACACTGCTTTGAGGCAGTCAAGTATTGACTCTTAGTTTTTTTTATGAATTTCTTAAAAAGAAATATTGAAGAATGGCACATTTGCTCTCTCTCTCTCTCTCTCTCTCTCTCTCTCTCTCTCTCTCTACACATAAATATATGTATATATATATAATTTATACACACACACATATATATTGTATATGTGTGTGTATAAAACAGAGAGAGAGAGAGAGAGAGAGAGAGAGAGAGAGAGAGAGAGAGAGAGAGAGAGAGAGAGAGAGAAGGCAGTCGAGTGAAAACCACCCAAAACCAGAAGACGACCAAAAAATGACCCGGTTTCAAGAAAGGTCAGCTGTTAAAACGGGGTCGTAATCGTCAAAACCAACGGTTCGGAAGATCGACAGCTCCGCAGAGAGAATTTTCACGGCACCTCTCGGTCGGTGACGAAAAAGGGAACCATTACCTCGATTAAGACCGAGAATCATTACCTCGGTGACGAAAAAGAGAACCATTACCTCGTTTAAGACCGAGAATCATTACCATTTATTGCCGGAAGGATAATCTCCCTGTGGATTATCTATGGGACATTTAACGCGTTTAGATCAGCTTTTGTAGTAAATAGTCATTATTATTATTATTATTATTATTATTATTATTATTATTATTATTATTATTATTATTATTATTGAGGGGAGCCATGCCGAATTCTGCCTAAATGGACTAAGCAAACCTACCTTTGACAACAGACAAGTATCGTAGCAAGGAAATATAGAAGATGTCGAGAATTCCCAAGCGTTGAAGTGAAGGGTACGAAGGAGTGATTTCAACCGGACGACCCACTCTCGAGTTCACAATCTCCAATCCCAATCTCCGGGCTTTCGAAGCCTGAAGACTTGAATGACAAGGTCGTGTAGGTGATTGGTGCAAATCAGTCCAGAAAAGAGCTTTTAGGTCTTTTGAATGACGTCATTATTTTCATAATTTAAACTTTGTATTTATTGATGGATGTTTTTATTTTATTTCTTATTGTAAACTGGTTTTATTTATCAATTGATGCTGCGTTTCATTTTATTTCTTGTTTGAAACTTTTTTTTTATTTATAATCGGAAGGGTAATCCAAATGGGGAATCGTCTAATGAAGGAAAAATGTTTAATGTTTCTTCTTTAGAAAAACATTTCCTCCCTCGGGCAAAGTTCGAAACGTTTGTGATGAGACGAGAAGGACCTTCTTGTCCTTTTTATCCCCCCCCGCCCCCCCCCCACCCCCGAGAGGCTGATCAGTCAGAAGGACGCCTGAAGGAATACCTCTAGAAGAAGAGGATGTCCATTAGGTCCTTCTTCAAGCCTTCTCCTTTGATATCCTTTGATATCCTTTGAAAGGAGCGCCACCGTTACTGATATCCTCCACGTTTTCTTTGAGCAAAGGTACAAATTTCATCTACGTCTCCGATACTCTAATGCAGAGGGCGACGGGGTTGGCAACTTCATGGTCTTACTAAGGGCTGGAGGAAAGTAGTAGTTGATGGATAAGTGAGGTTTGAATTCCCTGGAAGCTACAGATTGCCTCTTAAAAACGGGAAGGTTATAGAGAAAGGTTAAAATAAAATGTTAAACTAAAATATTAAAATTTTTAAATAAATAAATGTTAAAATATGGCAACTGAGGGATACAGGTACGTAGGATTTGCCGATGGCAAAGGATTTTTAAGGATTTGATGGGTGTTAAAAGGCCATCTGAGAGTTGAGGAGAGACTCCTTCAGGACGAGACTCTGGCCAGAATAAAGTATAAGTCTATTTAAAGGACACCAAAAGTAGTTAATTTATTTCTTATTTTTTTTTTTTTTCTAAAGGCGTTTTATTATTCAGTATTAATATTCCTCAGCTAAAGGTCAGTTTAATGATGTAAAAATGAGTAAGTTGGCCGATAAATGAGCATAAATAAAAGGAGGAAAGAGGATAAGAGAACGACATAGACAAAGGAGAATAAATGCGACAGACCTGGAACTGGCTGGAATGAGGTTCCTTCTTCCAGGGAGATTCAATGCCCCTTCCAGCGCCCGGTTATGGAATATTGTCCTGTTGCCTTTCCGCGTGGATTCTATAAACCTCATTTTTCCAAGAGGCGTGTGCGTATAGCCCTTCAGAATTAAACCCTATTTTTTTCCCCTCTTACAAAAAAAAAAACTCGTCACGGGTTAGCGCCGTCAGTGCACCTCCTGTAGTGCGTTGTAGGCATTACAAAGGGTGTTTGATGAGTCCCTTAGGCCCCCTAGATGCCATTTATTTTACCTCCATTCCATCTGCCTTTCTTCCAGCTTGCTGTCCAACTTCTTCAACTGTTACTTCTCAGTGCAAGTGTGTGATTTCACCCTAGTTTCACCTTTTAGATGTATGTATTTCATCCCATTTCTTTTCTAGATATTTTTATCTTGCTGCCCAACCTCTCCAACTCCTGTTATTCGTTTCTTGTTGCATTTTGCCTCTTCTCCGCAATTCCTTTCTCCTGCGTCTCTTATTGGCCTGATTTTCTGTAAAATAGGTTACCGGAGAACCGTTCCTGTTTCTCTCTCTCTCTCTCTCTCTCTCTCTCTCTCTCTCTCTCTCTCTCTCTCTCATTCAAATTACTCTCTCTCTCTCTCTCTCTCTCTCTCTCTCTCTGGTAGACATCAGAGGTGCCTCACACTGAGGTACCTGGGGCAACCCGAACGAACTGTAAGGTCTGTAAGGTAAGGTAAGGTCTCCATTCAGATTACAGTCTATGTGACCTCTCTCTCTCTCTCTCTCTCTCTCTCTCTCTCTCTCTCTCTCTCTCTCTCTCTCTCTCTCTCTCTCTCTCTCACCCGCCAACACGTTTCTTTGTCAGCAGCAGCAGCAGCAGCCCCAGCAAATGAATAATACAGCTATCTTTCATAACTACAATAACAAAGCAATCACTGTATTCAAGATCCAAAGAAAAGGTTGTATTAGCTCATATTACTTTAGAAGGCGGCAATAAGAAGGCCATTTATTCGGTCAGTAATGGCAGCCCTGCAGCCCCCTTTGAAAGAAACTCATAAGGTCTATTTTCCCCACTTATTGCTTTGAGAAATGGAAGGCTTATTTTATTACTAGAACACACACACACAAAGCCCGAACGAGGCTCCCGTGGGGCTTTTGTTTACGTATCTGGTAGGTGGGAGGAGGGGGCTGGGGAAGTGAGGGGAGGGGTGTCATTTCTCATAAGGAAGCGAGGCCGGAAGAGCATTAATGTGTTTTTTTTTTTTTTAATTCTCGGCTTACGTCGAGTATTAAATATTTCCATCTCGAGTGTTGTTGTTGTTCTTGGGAAAGAAATGAGGTCAAAAGGGAATTTTATAATTGTATAATCAGGTCATTAGAAGGTATGTTGTGTCCTTTTAGATATTTTCGTCTTAAAGGAGATTTTTCTTGAGCTGGATACGTAAGGGGTCGAGGCTGGTATTTCTACTAGAGTAGAACTATGGAATTTCACGAATATATTATATACACTGTATATTAATTTTGAGATAATTCTCAATGGATGGGCCGATGTATAATGGCCGAAATATGTGTAGAGGCTGATTCAAAATTGTTTATGGGTCTTTTTAATTCTCTCTCTCTCTCTCTCTCTCTCTCTCTCTCTCTCTCTCTCTCTCTCTCTCTCTCTCTCTCTCTCTCTATATATATATATATATATATATATATATATATATATATATATATATATATATATATATATATATATATATACATATGCGTATGTAAGTGCACAGCCAACAAGAAGCGACGGTTTTCTTATTTTTTCAGGGACGTAAAATATTATAGTAAATATTTTAATTACCTCTTTAATTAGAAATCTACTCTCTTGTCTTTGAACGAGTAACGGAATATACAAACAGTGAACACTACTTTATGCAGCCACTGAGAAACATCACCAATTCTCTCAGGGAACGTTTTATATACAACAGTAGTATAAACGGCTGAGAAACAATATAACAGGGAGTTTTCGGCCGAGGATTACGTCTCTCTCTCTCTCTCTCTCTCTCTCTCTCTCTCTCTCTCTCTCTCTCTATATATATATATATATATATATATATATATATATATATATATATATATATATATATATATATATATATATATATATATATATATATTTCTCTCTCCATCGCTCTCTCAAAACTGTTCAACAGTTACAAAAGTAAATTTCTGGATTTTCTTTTCCTGGGCAGCTTCAGGAGGAATCTGGACAAAATCAGGCGAGTTTCCAAAAGTGTTTCGATTCTTTATTTATTTTTTCTTCCCCCAAAACACTGAGTTTTGGATACGACCTCCCACACTGAGTCTTGGATATCACCTCCCACACTGAGTCTCCTCACCAGATAATATATTTATTCTCTAGAGAAGCCGTGCGCTCTTTTTTTCCTTTTTGTTAATCTAAATATCTTTCACCCTTTCTCTTCTCATTGTTACCTCAGGTTCTTTCATATTTATTCCTATTTCTCTGATTATGCTGTCCAATATTTCTGACATCTATGTCTTGGTTCAATTGTGGGATTTTCCACACAGTTGCACCTTTTAATCCATTTTTTTTTATTTTAATTTATACTGTTCTGTGTCCTTTCATTATATCATCCAATCTAAGTCTTTATTTTCACCCATTGATGCTGGGACCTGAAAGATATCACCATTCAATTGATATTTATATCTCAAGGGCAGAACTACCTCTTAGAACTAGACCATGGATTCCAGGAGTGGGCTGGTTCTGGAAACAGGACCCCCACCGTTCTGCCTGGATTGCCTGTCCCGCTAATTACAGTGGGGATGATTCTATTCTTGTAATGCTCTGTTAAGCGAGTTTGGCATACAAATGAGTCACACTTATCGTGATAGCAACATTTCAGAGTAAGGTAAGGCAGGGATTGGGCATTTGGGAGTCAGCTGTTAATAGAGGAATGTTGAAAAAACCTTGCCAAGGGATTCTTATGTAGTTTTTTTTAGAGAATGATTGTTGAAGATGATCAGAGTTCAGATCCAGTGACAGGAAGCTAAAACTTCATCCTCATTTAAACATAATTACACGCATCTTGATAAAGGTTAAAGGTTATTTACTTATTCAAAATAAGGAAAATAATAAAAAAAAACCTTCTTCTCTGATTCAAGTTTTTTCTACATCACTTTCCTGACGCTGACGTTAAGATTCCATTCCAAGACTCCCGTAATTTGCGTGAGAATTTGTTGACCTGTTAAAATTCAAATAGCTTTTTGATAGGAGTCATTACCTTGCGTTTGAGGAGGTTGTTGATCCCTGAAGAGGTCGAGATTATTCTGTGTGGATTTGTGTCTCTCAGTCTTCCAGTTATTTGGGTTTATGGGTCTCTTTGTATTGTGCGTACGACTTATGAGGTAGAAAACATATCGATGTTTTCACAGAAAATTGCAAATGTTTGAACTACTTTGTTTATCAGTAATTCTCTTCATTTCCTCTATTTCATTCGTGTAATGTCCTCTCATGAAGATGTGGCTATTCTACTCAGTAGGGATACTGTTTCTGTTCTATCCGGCTGCAGCTGAAGCCAAGTTCGAAGATGGTAAGACATGGTGAGACACGTTCCCATTTACATCTGGGTTCTGGTGCGTCTGTGGGACGCGTCACTTTTTCAGCACTCTGGAAACCGTCATTTGGTGACGTGAAATGCAAAGTTCACGGTAGTCGCTAAATCAAGAAAAATATATCTCAACTTTTCTAAACCAATTTTATGGACTCCAGCTTTCAAACCGACATTTTCTTGTTTAGTGATAATAGGAATATGCTGTTTTAAATGTCAACGCTTCGTTGATTCCTTTCTTTGAAATACCGCTTACAGCCCCAAAGCAAGCTGTAGACACTATGAGCTCTTGTAGGACGGGAGATTATCTGAAAGAGTTGGGGTCGGGGATTGTAATAACATTTTGCGTAAGTTGGTTATCAGAGAGAGAGAGAGAGAGAGAGAGAGAGAGAGAGAGAGAGGGGCACGTCTTTTCAAACGTGTAATAAGTGCCTCACAGAATGACTGCTCTTCATAAGCCTAGGCTTTTGTCCAAAACAAGAATCTTCTCTCTCTCTCTCTCTCTCTCTCTCTCTCTCTCTCTCTCTCTTCTCTCTCTCTGTGATTTTCATCTGGTTCTGAAAGGATTATGTCGTGGGAAATTCTCTCTCGCCGAGGGCTGTTTTACGATGCAGTATATCTTACAATGGTGTCTGTAACTCCAGGCTTCTCATCCCTGGCTCTAGGTTATGGGGCTAAAATTATTTTTTTTATTTACTCATTTGCATGATTCATTTACCCTCCACCATTAAACTAGTGCACTTAACGTTATAATAAATTCATTCTTTTTTTATTTTTAGCTTGATTCTGTAACGTAACAGTGCAGAAAGAGAATAACAGTTGAGAAACGACGTCATGAAGGGCTTAGGTCTAGACCTAATGTCGAAGTTTCATTAATGGCTGTCGTATACTAATTTATGATTATGTGTCGGTGTCGAGAACACTCGCTCTTATGAAGTCGTTTTATTGCAACCTCGAATCAGCCAGGGTCTCTTTTATTCCTGAATTTACACCGGTTCGCCATTAAATGTCAGGCGAACGAACGCCATATGCGAACTCTTTGTCATTGCATCGTCAAAAGTCTACGTTTATGGACTCTCTCTCTCTCTCTCTCTCTCTCTCTCTCTCTCTCTCTCTCTCTCTCGTTTCTCCACTGACTTGATATACGTAGAGAAAGACACCAATTCTTTGAAGGTACTTTCTATGTTAATGTAAGCACGTGGGTCTACCTACAGTTCTTTTCTTGGAACTTTCTGTTCTTACTGTGAACTATTCTACCGGATTTAACAGTAGCTTCTTTCAGCTTCTTTTTGTGTGTGTTTGTGTACGCTACGCTAAACTGTACAAGACAGTTTGTGCACTCAAGATCGTATTGTTTATTTATTGTTTAAATAAACAATATATCGTTTTCCTTACATACTTCCAAATCGGTTACTGAAACTCCCTTCTATTACCCAGACTTTGAAATCCTCTTCCAGATTCATTGTTTCAGCTTCCTTTAGTCCTATAATCCCCCGTCTTCCAAGGGGATGTTTATTGCTTGTTGCTAGAATGAACTGGATTTCATTTTCCAGGCCCAATCTTCTCGTTTTTCTCAAGCGCCATCTTGGAGTGTGGTTGTGATTGCGTGCCTGCGCGCGTGCTTGCGATTATTCGATTCATAAGGGAAAGCAGACAGGTGTGAAGGACATTATACCTCAGACGGTTGTATTACTGATTAAGGTCTTTGGGAACCAGTTGACACCTATGAGAGTCCCTGTGAAGAATCTGCTTTCTCGTTAATTACATCCAAACGCCCCCTTCCTTCTCTCTCTCTCTCTCTCTCTCTCTCTCTCTCTCTCTCTCGTCGCCCTTGTCCTCCCACGCTAAAGCTCGCTCTCTCTTGTACAAGATTGAAATGATTGAGATTCCACGAGGTACTCTTTTAATCACTGGTTTCATGAGAGCACTTTTGAACTCTCTCAAAAGTGTCACTGTAGCTTTTCAACTTCATCGAACTGTTTTCTGAGATCAACGGGTTTCTAATCTCTCTCTCTCTCTCTCTCTCTCTCTCTCTCTCTCTCTCTCTCTCTCTCTCTCTCTCAGTAGCTCACCTCTGGTTCATGTTTCTCATGATTAGTCCTAATGGGCTGTGCGTAGATGCATCTGTATATATTATCATCTGGGATAAGATGGAGGCTGAGGAGCGCCGAGCTCAATTATGTCCTGTCATGTTTGTTCTATCTATCTATCTATCTATCTATCTATCTATCTATCTATCTATCTATCTGTCTGGCTGTTTATCCGTATGAGTCGGTCTACAAATCTCCATAGTTGTTTATTCTTGGTCACCATCTCCGTCCCTGTATTTTATCTGAAGGCCGACGGGACTGGCAACCGAAGGAGATCAACTAGCCCAAACTTGCTGAAATGTAAAGTGTTGATTTGTGACTCCGACTGAAGCGACCGATCGCCTCCTAACACTGGGAAGGTTATAGGAACTATGGCTGATAGACACATGAAAGAGTTCTATAGTGACTGGTGTCTCCAGTTGATTTGTCCTGTCGTTTTCTTCTTTCTTCCTGTCAATTTCTTTTTGTATGTGTCTGTCTGTCTGCAAGAGGGACTGGATGCCAGTCTTTTGATTCTGAAGCTGCCAATCTGGGTTCATTTTGACGTATTCAAATCTGTCTCTACATTTGTCTGATTAAATGAACCTGAAAATGGGGTCATTTCACTTAAATATCCCCCTCCTCTCTCTCTCTCTCTCTCTCTCTCTCTCTCTCTCTCTCTCTCTCTCTCTCTCTCTCTCTCTCTCTCTCTCTCAGAACTGCCTCTGCAATGGATGGATCCAATTCTTCCGTATTCCCCAAAAGTGGGTCTTGCAGAGAAGTGACAATGGAATTCTAGCTTATAAAGGAAGTGTGCAATTCCATGAAAAAGCTAGCGTGGAGAGAGAGAGAGAGAGAGAGAGAGAGAGAGAGAGAGAGAGAGAGAATAAAAGAGTCTGTCAGCTTAAAGTGGTCGTAGTCTATTTTTATGTGGACCTGAGAAAAGATAATGTACTTGAAAAGAGCTCCATAAATAGCTAATGGAATTGGTCCTAAGTCTGAGAGGCCAGGGAGTACAGTCTTCTCGGGGAATATAGGACCTAGAATTTATCGTTTTATTTTTGGCAGTTCTAAGGAAGAGCTCCGCAGGGAGATATTTTGTTAATGAAATTCTTCGGCTGAGCAATATAGAAAATGTGTTATATGATGAAGTACATCCCAGAGGTGCTGGTACTAAAGATGGCGTCCGGAGGAAATTGCCTATGTAAAAAAAGCATAAATAAAAGACCATAATTTTCTCACATTTAGGTAAATATCTCAAGTTATCTCACTTGTTCTGCATCACATGCACACTTTTCTATATTGTTCAGTCGAAAACATTCCATTAATAAGCCATATCTCCGTGCGGAGCTTTTCTTTAGAATTACTGTTTCTTTCTTTCCCCGTATTAGTAAGTTGCGATACCCTCCCTTACCCCACCCCGCCCAACACCGCTGAGATTGATACCCATTCAGGTGGGTCAGAGTGACAACAAAGTTCATTTAGTTAATGCAAAGGTGCCCAAGGTGATGATCTGATAACCTAGAGGGAAGGTAATTCGGTAATTAACTTATCTCGTCGTCTGGACTAAATTTGTCAATTTTCCTAATTATAATTTCTTTAAAGGCACCAATTTTGTCTGATATGTAGAATTGATTCATATTTTTCTGAAAGGCTATTCAGCTACTTTGATACAAATTAAGGATATTAGAGGTTTCTGTTCGTGCTGGGGAACAAATTGCCGTAGAGATCAGAAAAAAAATAATCTTTTTGAAAAAAAGAAATGTAAATCTACAAAGATTACACCTGATTATCATCATGTCTTTTGTAATATTTTCAAAGACTTATTTTCGGTCATGCGTTGACAGAGATGGTCTGAAACAGATTGACAATGTCAAACTATCATTTAAGGGCAAAACAAAGATTCAATCAGGCAAATTAAGAAATAAAAGAATGATTAAACTCTTAGCTATTTAAGTAAAGGAAACACTAGGGTTATCTGTTGGAACCAGTTTAGTCTTCTGACTCTCAATAACTTTTACGCGTGCGCATTGAAAAGCAACCTTCCCTTTCCATCATGATGACAAGACTGCTTACGTAACTTTGTTTGAACTTTTTTATTTTTCCTTTTATGAACAAACCATGAAACTTCTCCCAATATATTCTGGGCAAAAGAGGTTACTTGAAAGGAACACAAACTTGAAGGTCGTAGAAAAATTTTCGTTCCAAAATTAAGTATTTGTATCTTTCGAGTATTTACAGAAATTCATTCCATGGGCAGTTGAGGATGATCCATTTATATATATATATATATATATATATATATATATATATATATATATATATATATATATATATATATTCATATAAGGAGCAAATGGGACTGACCCTACTTTTCCTTTATGTCGCCATCCACTTCCATATTTTGCAGACTAACAATCCTCTCTCTCTCTCTCTCTCTCTCTCTCTCTCTCTCTCTCTCTCTCTCTCATCATCATCATCATCATCATCATCATCATCCCTAAGCCAGATTAACTGGGAGCATATCCGAAGCTGCTCATCCTATTCCGTTGATATAAAGGATAATAAATTCCTTTAGGATTAAGGACCGCTCGGCTGCCTGGGGGCAGGAAATAATTTCCATTGCAGCTTATTTTACTTTACTTTGTCGCTCCTACGCAAGGAAAGTTACTGATGTTTTCTTTTTATTAATAAGATAATATATTAAGATAATATATTAATAGGATAATATATTAATAAGATGATATCTCGGTGGGTTATGGTAGAAATAAAAGGGGGTGGTTTTAAATATCGGATGACAGAATTCTCGCCTGCACAGTAGCGACGTAAAGAAGAAAAAAAAAAAAAAACTAATTTCATCAGACTTTTTGAAACTTCTCAGAAGTGGCTATCTTTTTTTCAAGGGCCGTAATATTTTGGGGGATTAATTCTCTTATCTGAAATCTCGCTTTTCCTTTTAAGGGATAAAAAAATTTTTTTTTCTTCACAGTAAGATTCTCTCTCTCTCTCTCTCTCTCTCTCTCTCTCTCTCTCTCTCCAGGATCTAGAGCACCTGTTGGTACAAGGCCAGCTCAGTCAACCTTCTCTCTCTCTCTCTCTCTCTCTCTCACTCTCTCTCTCTCTCCAGGACCAAGAGGCCGTGCTGGCAGAAGGCCAGTGCCATCAGCCTCTCTCTCTCTCTCTCTCTCTCTCTCTCTCACACACAGACAGAGGAAGAGCCCGTGCTGGCAGAAGGCCAGCTCAATCCACCCCCCTGCCCTCTCTCTCTCTCTCTCTCTCTCTCCTCTCTCTCTCTCTCTCTCTCTCTCTCTCTCGTGCTCAAAGCCATCAACCTCTCAGCTCTCTCTCTCTCTCTCTCACACACAGACAGAGGAAGAGCCCGTGCTGCCAGCTCAATCCACCCCCCTCTCTCTCTCTCTCTCTCTCTCTCTCTCTCAGAGCAAGAGCCCGTGCTGGCCAAAGGCCGGCTCAAACAAACCCCCTCTCTCTCTCTCTCTCTCTCTCTCTCTCTCTCTCTCTCTCTCTCTCTCTCTCTCAGCGAGCAGATTTAATTGCGGATAATCTCCTCACCAACTTTCTCATAATTCCTTATCATCTCATTCTAAGTTTCTCGAGACGAGAGCCCTCCTCGGTAGGACAAGATGTCCGAATGGCGAAGACAAAGAAGAAGAATATTCTTGAGGAAGATTATTTGGTCTTAAGAATTCTGCTACTTAAGATTATTCTTAAGAATAAAACCTTGACTGCTGAACGTTTGGCGTAACTCCTGTTGTTCATATAAATGGTAGGCTATCGATATCAATTTTAGAAACGGTTACCAAGCAAGTTATATATATATAGCAAGATTATATATTTATATATATATATCTTATATACTGTATATATATTATATAAATATAATTGTATTTCTCAATGTAACCTATTGTTTGTATGAAATGCAGGTTTCTTGGGCCATCATGTAACACAGTAGCAAGAAAACTGCAGGCATTCTATCTTTGTTAAGTACATAAGTACATTCAAATGTATCTTAATGCCTATCTTAAGATATTCCACCTAATTCGTCTCCTGGGAAGACCACTATTATATGACTACAACGGTAGAATATTTTCCCGTTTCTAAGCGAGAGAAGATATACATTTCCTCTCTGATAACATACGACCGCCGATTCTCGTTCTCTCATTTCTCTCATTAATACTCTGCATTCTCTTCTGTTGGCAGCTTCTTCTTTTCCTCAAAGAGAGAGAGAGAGAGAGAGAGAGAGAGAGAGAGAGAGAGAGAGAGAGAGAGAGAGAGAATCCTTTACGAAAAAATTTTCCGCTCGTTCTTGTCCAATTTTATCGTCGGTGAAATCTCTCTTCTCTTCTCCGTCATGAAACTCCGAGAACCGGGGGACGAAAATTGTCCCATTTGAAGGCAGGGGATTGTTGTCACCTCCTGTCAATACGAAACGACCAGGAAGCGTCGATGAAAGTTTCCGTTTAAAAGAAAGAAGAAGAATGCGCTCGATAACAGAGTTGGAAGCGGAGTAACAAGGTGTCAACACGCACGCGTTCGAATTGTATTCGATGGCTTTAGTCTTTCAGAAGGTTTCATGAAATAGGAATTTTTTCGCCCAAACTTTCTTCCTTGTAGCGTTTTAGTTTCCTGCTGTCCACTGTCGTTGTTATTTTTTATTCTTAAAGTTCTATCATTCGTTTCAAGCTTTGTAATTTATTTTTTCAGTTATTTAAGCACGGAGATTAATTCGTATTCCAGACATCCTTCCTTAGCTGTTGAACAGTTAATACCTTTAATTTTGATTAAATATCTTGATGCTGCGTCAATAAACTCCTTCAGGCTATTTAACTCCCTCTATATTTTTTCTCTCGTATTTCATAAAGTTAATATCCCTCTGTTTATAGCAGTTAATACCTTTACTCTTCATTAAATTTCTTGGCGCTACTTCAAAAGACTCCTTTCCTGCTGTTTAACCTTTAGCACCTAGACAATTTACATTCGGCAATCCGAGTCCACACTGAAAGAAGAAGAAGGAGAGGCCATTATCCTCCGACTTATCTCAGAGTCCAAGGAAATGAAATTTGGGTCCTTTGCCCCAGGGAATGGGACTGAGAGGAAGAAGAACGAATGAATAGAGACTAATAGAAGAAAAGAAAAATGGAAAGAAACAAGTACGGAAGCAAATGGTGGAAGGGAAGTGAAGAGGAGGTAAAGATAACATTTGACAAAAATAATTCAAAATATTATTGTTTCAAATTAATAATATATCTTACTTTGCATTGACTCCAGTGATATTAACTGACCTTTTTATGCGCGTCAGCTGAAAACCAAGTCATTCAAACTACTGTAAATGCTGTACGTGAATTTTCATTATAGGTTTTGAATAGAAGTAACCGCGTAGCTTCCAATGCCACACCGAACTGTGGCTCCGTCCTAGACCTATATGCCTTAATTACCCCACATTTCTTTAGACACACTTTCACCGATTCAGGAGGATCGTCATTATCGAGAAATTAATAGACTCAAATTTCCCCGGACTGTTTGAAAGCAATTTACTGTGGATGACAAGTGCTACTGCGATTTATGTCGTGAATCCGTGTTCGTGGAACTATCGGTTACCGATACTCGGTCAACGTTCGTGATCATTGGCTGAATTGGCGGGCGTTGGCCGTACCTTTTTTCTGTGAGGCGTTTTAGGCGGTCATCTGTCTCACTGATTTTGTTCGTTTGTTTAAACTGTACCGGTACTTTATTCAAAACTGTGCTCTCTCTCATTTAATATGAAAATTACTTCTGTACTTGCGCTTTACGTTCATGTGTATTTTGTGCGTTAAAAACACACACAAACGCGCACACACACAGACTTTATGAAAGATACCGATTATTTACTACCCCCTCCATGTTTTGTAATTCCATCGAAAGTGGTCCGAGACGTATAATACCATAAATATTTTGCTCCCACCACTCTCTCTCTCTCTCTCTCTCTCTCTCTCTCTCTCTCTCTCTCTTACTCAAGTAAGTAAGTGTTATGGCGATAACCTGCTTACTGAGGGATCAAGTTATTGGCAACTTGGAAATTTATGCTCTCGGAGGGAGCTGCGAAAAGTAGTTGGAGGAAATGGATAGCCAAGAAGCGATGAAGAAGAAGAAGAAGAAGAAGAAGAAGAAGAAGAAGAAGAAGAAGAAGAAGAAGAAGAAGAAGGATGAGAGAGAGAGAGAGAGAGAGAGAGAGAGAGAGAGAGAGAGAGAGAGAGAGAGAGAGAGAGAGAGAGTTACAGTTTTTGAATATGGGCATCGGGAACGAAGTCACTGATAGCAGCTGGATGGAAAACTTGTCGAATAGAAGGGAAGCATTAGAAGAATGAGAGAAATCAGATTGGAATCAATATTCCGTGAAAATGACCTTTTTCGTGTCCATTCCTGGGAACCGGGAGACTTTGAACAAACCCGAAAGACAAGGGAAATTGCAGATAAACATACATACATAAAGACAAAGACTCGCTTCTGCGGAGTTTGTTTCTAGGGAAACGTCCAATCATACGTTAGATGTATGATGTGATAAAATAATGAGTTTTATCCACATCCAGAATTTTGGTTAGAAAGTAGGTCTTGAGAAAGTGACTAGATAAGAATGCTGTTTGGTATGGGATATAAGCGATTAATCAACTTTAGGCAAGGTTTCTGTACAATACAGCTTACAGATGTACACAATAAAAATGCTACATGTACACATACATATACATTTACTGCACAGATTTTTTTTTATTTTATTTTATATCGAGGACTAGAGAACTGATAACACTTATGCAGTGATTAACTTTTAGTTTTCTGTAAAAGAAAACTATTGTGCCGGCTTTGTCTGTCCGACGACACTTTATTCTGTCCGCATTTTTTCTGTCCGCCCTCAGATCTTAAAAACTACTGAGGCTAGAGGGCTGCAAGTTGGTATGTTGATCATCCACCCTCCAATCATCAAACATAACAAATCGCAGCCTTCTAGCTTCATTAGTTTTTATTTTATTTAAGGTTAAAGTTATCCATTATCGTGCATTTGGCAAACGATATAGGATAAGCCACCACCGGGCCGTGGTTAAAGTTTCATGGGCCGCGGCTCATACAGCATTATACCAAGACCATCGAAAGATAGATGTATTTTCGGTGGCCTTTATACGCTGTAGCGACTGTACAGAAAACTTGATTGCGCCGAAGTTTCTTCGGCGCATTTTTTACTTAATATAATTTTATTGATAATTTGGCCCAGCGTTGTAAATTGTACATTAGGAAAGGAAATGTATCTTTAACTAATCTTGGAGAGTCCGAATGAGACCCGAAATAAAAATAAAAAAGTTCATTTAAACGTTTTTTATATATATTTTCTCATATTCAAAAATTACTTTTTTTTTGACGGTGGAAACGTTCTCATTACATCGAATTTTATCCTTTTCGGACTCACAGCTCTTCAGGGCCACTTTTCATTTGTGTCTCTTTTTAGCGAGAGGAATTACGCCGTAATTAGAACGTAATTGAATGAAATTGGATTAACCTTTTTTTTTTCTTCGCTGTGGGTTGTGGGGATTCAGGAGTCCCTCTTATTTTCAAATAGTTCATCTCCTTTCCTACTTCCTGTCTTCAGTCTAACTGTCCAACCTCTCTAACTATTACTATCTCAGTGCTACAGTAGGGTTTTCTTTCAGTTACATCTTTAGCTCCCTGTACTTCAAGTCCCTTTATTTTCTGGATCTCTTTATTTCGCTGTCCAACCACTCTAAATCTCTCTCTCTTTTCACTGTCTTTAAGCGCTGAATGGCTGACAGTGTCCCAAAGCTTTGCTTGACAGCCCAAATTTCACAAAATCAAATAGAATTACATTTATACGCCTTTTCCCTTCTGGACTGGTATGCTACGGAAGGTACAGACTTCTGGTTTCTCAACATGGCTTTAGGGATGAGATTGCTACCCCACACCTTTTCTTGACTTTAGCATAAGCTGACATCTTCCACAAGTCGATAGACTTGTGGACAGTAGACCGCAAGCGGCCCAGGGACCTAGCAAAGATGGGGCAAAGCGCTATACCACTCAGCGGCGTCGTCCATTTTAGTTAATTGCACCTTCATATGGGTGGAGGAGGGTGGTGGTTGTCGCCAACATGTCGTCGACATTCGTTTTGTCGTCGTCATGTCAACAACAAACTTGCCAACATATTTTTACCGCTCCGTCGTATCTTCCTTTCTCCATCTCGCCCTCTCAATCCTTATCAGTGGCTTATCTGAAAAGATTTCTCCTTATCTCTTTAGTTCTCATCCCATTTACATGCTTCACTCGCTCAAGAAGAATCGACCTCGTAAATATATCTATTCATTCGTTTAACTTCCCTTCCACTTCTATTTTATATCTTTATTGTGTATTTCTTTATCTTTATATACTCCTCTCCCGATTAAACCCAGTAAGGCTCATTTGGCGCCAATAACACCGATGTTCGGTGATATCCTGATCAATAAAGGTTCGAGTATCCTTTTGAGACGAGATCTGCCGGATTCCTCCTCACCTGTTGAGATGTTTCCGTGTCGCCTCTTCAGGTTAATTGCCTCCGCTCACAGACGCTCATTAACTGGGCCACTTTCTCTCGAGCTGTTTCTCTCCAAAGGAGGGACTTCTTACTTCCGTGTTTTGTATCTTTTCGCTGTTGTGTGTTTCTGAAGGTTTTGTGTTTCTGTTTTTCCTGTATGTTGACCTGAATATCTTGTTTTTCTATCTGTGTTTTATTTTATGAGATTTTGTCCTTTTTTTTTTTATCTTTTTTTATCTTTTCTGTTGCTCTTCCTGTAATATGTCTGTTAAGCATGGCCGCTTTTCGTCAAGGGTTTCCTAATAAATGCTTCAGACACACACATACACATACAAGACAGGATTAACCAAAAGGAAAATGATTTAACCTGGTAGTTTAAAAGATGTGAGGAATTCCTTAAAGGGGAGAGCCTTACCTTACAGACTTTACAGTTCGTTCGGGTTGCCCCAGGTCCCCCAGTGTGAGGCACCTCTGATGTTTACCAGAGAATTGCTAATGCATCTTCCGGTATATTTTGCATCTTCCCATCTTGGATGGTCTGGGATGCAGCTTAGATATTTGTCGAGCTTATTCTTAAACACATCTACGCTCACTCCTGATATGTTCCTCAGATGAGCTGGTAACGCATTGAATAAACGCTGCATTATCGATGCTGGTGCGTGGTGGATTAATGTCCTGTGTGCTTTCCTTAATTTTCCCGGCATAGTTTTGGGCACTATTAATCTACCTCTGCTTGCTCTTTCTGATATTTTTAGCTCCATTGGTGTTTTCGGTAATTCCTTCTATCTGTTTCCATGCCTGTATTATCATGTAGCGTTCTCTTCTCCTTTCGAGACTATATAATTTTAAGAATTGTAGTCTTTCCCAGTAGTCGAGAGAGAGAGAGAGAGAGAGAGAGAGAGAGAGAGAGAGAGAGAGAGAGAGAGAGTGCAGGAGCAAAACCTAATTCTAAAGATGAAGCTCTAAGTTTTAATTCAAACTAGCAATAAAAATGAATCAGGTTTTCAGTCATGACAAAAGCAATACCATTGCGCCCAAATACGGCAGTCCATCCGCCATTTGGCTAGTCTTTGATATTTTCCTTTCTGATATTTCTGTTCTCTTTATTGTCGTCTGTTTCACTGCTCAGTCTACCATCGAATGCAGCAGAGCCTTCTTAGAAAAAAAGAGAAGAAGAAAAAACTATTTTCATATCCTCTGAGAACGCGCGGAGCCGTCTTGAAGTCGGCGTTCATGAGAATCCTCATCGTCTCCTCTTCCGTCTTTTTGGGGGGTGGACCTGATCAAAGGAACCGAAATGATTGGCCACGAGAAACAAGTCCAAATTTGTTTGGGCCGTGAGGGACAATTATAGCCTCGGCTTTGATGGGGCCGCTTTCTTTTAAAAGTTCCGAATTGGAAGAAGCCTCGGCGTCCCTTTGGAAGCCAGGCTTCAAATGCTCCATGGCTTCTTGCTAAATAGGCTTTCGGTTTCGCGAGTTTCAAAGGAGCAGTTTCCGGAAGAAGGTTTTGGGAGGAGGAGGGGGAGGGGGAGATTTGCCGAGACGGAAATTGGAGACCGCTTTTTGGGGGGTCGCGTGACCGGAATTAAAAGACCAGGAAGGAATTTGTTTAGATTTTCTATTTATGGGTGCATTTCGCCATGACGTTTTACGCGTTAAGTAGCTGTAAGCATTAATGAATCTCGCTTTACGTTAGTAATTTCTGGTATTCACTTAGCCGCATTTGTCTAGATGAATGTAAGAAATATTTTAACTTAGAATGGTATAATGAAGAAATGTTTAATCGAACAGAAAATAATAGAGATCAGAAATCTGCAGGCATCTGCTAGCCCTGAGTAGTCAAGTTGCCACTTGTGCTTTAAAATGGTCATTCGACGAATATGCCTATTTCTACAAGATACATTTTTAAAACAATTACTTTAGGGCTTTCATTTAATGCCTGATGAGAGAGAGAGAGAGAGAGAGAGAGAGAGAGAGAGCCTTACTCCCTCATTACTGTAAGCGAGGAGACCATAACTATGCCCACTCATCCATCTGGAACTGCCTTTGACAGAAACTTCTTGACGGTTATTAAGAAACTCGACTTCATTCCTCCTCCTCCTCCTCCTCCTCCTCCTTCTCCTTCTCCTTCTCCTTCTCCTTCTCCTTCTCCTTCTCCTCCTCCTCCTCCTCCTCCTCCTCCTCCTCCTCCTCCTCTGCTTCTTCTTCCCATAAAGTTTATCCATGAGAGAAATTGACGAGCGTATTTGACTCATGCCCCTCGAGGGTTGCGTCATCTGTGTTTGTCAGCCGTTCACAGAGGGTTTTCGCGGGGGTTTTATATTGGCGAATATTTCGCGAATTACCAGAACTTGAGCTATTTGGCGAAATATGCATATAAACATTTCTTTATTTTAGATAATGTAGTAGAATAGCATCTAAATGTAAGATTAATATCTGTAGATCAGTATATTTTGTCTTTTTGTTTGGTAACATTATTCTTGATTTCTTCATATTTCTATCCTTTTACTCATTTATTTCATGTCCTCCGTTATTTCGACAAATGAAGACTATTGAACGTACATTCAGCAGCTTCTGATGCTTAAGACTGCGGACTACAGGAGCAAAGGTTTTATCACACCCTTTTTTTTGCAGAGAGAGAGAGAGAGAGAGAGAGAGAGAGAGAGAGAGAGAGAGAAAGTTAAACTTAGAGAATTAAAAAAATCTGATATGCAGTACTAATATTCTCTGAGGGAATATTACATATATATATATATATATATATATATATATATATATATATATATATATATATATATATATATATATATATATATATATGAACGTAGACTCTAAATCACCGATTTAGGGTCTGCATTTTTGTATAGTTTATGGGTCCCGCAGTTCGCTTATAATTCTATTTTCTGCTTATTATTTCTACTGTAAATTTTTTTGGTTATTCCAGTTACCCCTTTAATTAGAAAGCTTTTCATTCGTTGATGATCACTCGACAGAATAAATATAGTCAAAAGTATAGAGAAATATAAGTAAAATTAAACACGGCTAAAAGCACCCTTTGAGAAACACCACTAAATTCCCTTATGGGAACATTCTATTTAGACGACTAAGAAACATTACATCTAGGAAGTTTGTGGGATTCAGAAAGTTAAGGTAAAAAAAAAAACTCGATCTGAACTACCGACCTCCCTAAAACTGTTTTACATTTGAAGAAGAAATTCCTGTGAGTTTTTTTGGGGGGAGCGGGTGTTTATTCAGGGGGAGCGGTTCAGAGTTTTTGTAGTTTTATTTCATTTCCCTGAGACTTGAAAGGTCTGTGACCAACTTTTGACCAGAGACGTTAACTACATCACCCTCTCTCTCTCTCTCTCTCTCTCTCTCTCTCTCTCTCTCTCTCTCTCTCTCTCTCTCGGTCAGTGACTCCATAACATTACGCCCATACGTACGCATTTTATTTTGTCATTTTTCAGAACCTCTGAAAAAAAAAGTTTTTCGCATATTTTTAAGTTTATTTTTTCCATTATGTTTGTTTGTTTATCAGTCTTGTAGATGGAATGCTCGAAGGAAATATGGACAGATTGTCCTGACTTGAAAAATAGTGAAGTTTTCCTTTTGAGAATGAATAATCCATGAAATTTTGGCTAAGATAAGATTTGTGAGTGTCCTCAGACTTCCGTCCGCCTTGATGTAGGAACGTCTGAATAAACCCAGGCATAAACATGTCAGCCGATTTCCACCAAATGTCTTCCGGGTGGCTGGGGAGTCAAAGGCCTTTCCCGAAATGTGAGGTGATCGAGGTACAAAATTCGAATTCAGATCCCGTGACAGGAACTTCAACATTGCAAAATTATACGCTGTATTTGTTTGGATCAACAATTATCTATCACACGAAGCTGAGGCAAATACCTGAAATTTTTTTTTTTTTTTTTTTTTATTTCCGCTCGTTTTGCAGACGACGATGCTGATACTTCCGTTTGACCCCGTAGGGATGGATAGTGCCGTCAGTGCACCTCACGTGGTGCACTGTAGGCGTTACTTAAGGGTCTTTGCAGCGTCTCCTCTTTCATTCCTTTTACTGTACCTCCGTTCATATTCTCTTTCTTCCATCTGACTTTCCACCCTCTCTAACAAATGTTTCATAGTGCAACTGCGAGGTTTTCTTCCGGTTACACCTTTCAAACCTTCTTACTGTCAATTTCCGTTTTCAGCGATGAATGACCTCATAGGTCCCAGTGCTTGGCCTTTGGCCTAAATTCTACATTCAGTTCAGTTCAACCAAAGTTCTTTAATCGGGCATCGTTCAATCGAGTGATATTGGCAGGATAAATTGTCAACATATCGTTAATACCGCCTACTGTATTTTGCTCACGAATTTCATTTTCAAAAAATTGAAAGTTGTTTGCTTGCAATTTCTCCTTCATCTTTGACAATCCCAGATCAACAGCTACATAAAAATATATAACAAAATCTTTAAAACGTTTCTGTTATATCCCTCATTAATGATAATGAACCGGAATCTTCATGTTTGTTAACAGACCGTCACATTCCCCCGTTTTCCCAGGAAGGGAGAGCGAAAACAGTCGTTTTTGTAAACATGTTTTCATCAAACTAATAGAAGAGGGCTCGATCCGCTATTCCCTAATCCGATTTGCCTGTGATTTCTGTTCTTAATCAATACCGAATCAGAGCGCTATAGATGCTGAATAACATACCTCAAATTTTCATTTAGAAACGAATGAAGGGGAAGATAGATACATAAATAAATACGTACATAAATACATATATACATACATGCATATATGTATACATACATAAATACATACATATACATACATACTTTTAAATATATGTATACATACATATATATATTTATATATATATATATATATATATATATATATATATATATATATATATATATATATATATATATATATATAATACATATATATGTATGTG
The DNA here is from genome assembly GCF_040412425.1 of Macrobrachium rosenbergii. NCBI lineage: Eukaryota > Metazoa > Arthropoda > Malacostraca > Decapoda > Palaemonidae > Macrobrachium > Macrobrachium rosenbergii. Next base: position 27,395,442 of record NC_089787.1, on the reverse strand, counting down.
TGTTTTTTGTGTGTGGTGGGTGTATAAGCATATATCTACAAAAGGGGTGTGTGTCTGAGTGCGTAAGCGTGCGTATTTTTGCAGGTCGCCTGTCGCACCGTTTAGTTTTAAAGCTTGGATGAAGTCTTTTTAAGGTGATGCTGCTCTCTAGGAAACGTTTTTAATTGACACAAGTAAAGCAATCGGTACCTTGAGGAATGGGATAGGGATTGTGTGGGGTGTGGGAGAGGTGGGGAAGCTGGTTCTTACAGAATCCCGGGTCCAGTGTCCCTCTCAAAATTAGTATGACGTCACAACGATTCAACGTTCTCAGCAATAATTCTATAGAGGGTCATTTATAAGTTGTATTATATTTTGCTTTATGAATCTCTCTTTTTTGGTTTGAGCTAGAAACAGCTTTTTGAAGTTGCCCATCCCATCGGCCTTTGCACTGTCGGAAAACTATGATTGCAGGTAAGTATTCCTTCCTTGGTGTCTAGGAATCTCAACTGTCGATCAAGTAATGGTCAGCAGTGAGCGACTTTCCAAATGTCCTCTGTCTAATGCAACTTTTTTCTTTTGAACTAAAAGGGTCCTTCAGCGATTTTGGAAATCATCGTTTGTATTCCATTAACGTCAGTTGCATGATTCTTTTTTAGATTACATATGCGGTGCAGTTATATACATTTTGTATATAATGGATCATTACATTCAGTATCAGTGCCCAGATATTTTCAATTACATTATGGGAAACAACGGGTAACTTTCTAGTCGGCATTGAAATCTCCTGGGCACTTCCGTTTTCAATTAAGTGAATGCGTTTTGACTTACCATTCATCACTTACGTATAATTCTCTCTCTCTCTCTCTCTCTCTCTCTCTCTCTCTCTCTCTCTCTCTCTCTCTCTCTCTCTCTCTCTCTCTCTCTCTCTCTCTCTCTCTCTCTGCACCCTAGCTGCAACCAAGAGCAGTTGATCAACAAACAGGTTCCTATTCAACTGTTCATGCCAAAGAGGGCAAACTGATTTTTTAGGAATATTGCACATAGCGTCCCTGTCTTCAAGAGAGAGATAGAGAGAGAGAGAGAGAGAGAGAGAGAGAGAGAGATTAATTGGTGTTACCTCTTGGTACGGTCATTAAACTAACGTAACACCTGGAAATGTCACTACCTTTCCAGAGACCTTGTACGTCCTCTCAGCCAATCAGGACTCGTTTTCATCCCCTCTGCATGAAGGGATTTGCGCGGACTCTTGTGATTGGCTCAAGCCTTTACAAAGATTTTCAGTTACACTGTAGGACTGACTGGGTTCAGGCACGCTTGCTTGTCTCGAAACTAATTTTATTGTAAATCTAAATTATCGAAGTTACGGGCGATACGAATTTGGAACTTTATGGACGCCAAGGAATAGCTAAATTATCCAAATGAGTGTTGGCCTTGAAAAACATTTACTAAGAGTAATAGTTGGTGCTTTTCTGTGGTCTGTGAATTGAACTTCGTGCGTAGAAGGGACAGGAAGGAGGTTCGTACTATAATCAGTATTGTATTTCCAATGAGTGACCGGGTATATTTAACTGATGCTGCTAAACATTTGCTTAGTCATATGCATTTCTTCACTGTGGATTGGTCACAGTCCTGAAATCCACACTAGGCCGGGTTGCAAATTCCTGAGATGTATGCTAGTATTACACCAGCCCCGGTTTTTTTGCCTTGCCTTTAGGTTAGGTTAGGTTAGGTTGGGTTATTTTAGGTTAGATTAGTATCTCAAGAGTAATCTGGGTGTGGGAAACATGGGAGTATTTTCAATAAAATTCTATGGTTAGTTTTTAAGATATTGCGTTCCGCTTTTTTTTAAGGAAAGGTCCCGGTACGCGGTTTTTTTTTCGGAAAATGCGGCCGGGTTGATCTACTGTATTCCAGTTTACCATCCACTCTCATTTGCGATGGAGTAGGCAATTTGTGAATGTAGTCAAATAACTAGTTGGTCTTTTATATATATAGGAGTTTGGGGAATTTTGCAAGCCCAAGACTTATTCTCATCATGCAGATGGTCACGAAGGATTATCACAATTATTTGAGTAGCAGAGGGTTTTGGAAGGTTGTTTTAATACTTCTGGATACTTCCAAAATATGTCATGTTTTGCTTCTACTTCTGTCTACCACGTAAGAATTTTGCCTTAGTCTTAAGGCTATTGATACCTGTGCATGGTCTGGGATAGGTAAGATTCAGACTCCTTTGAAACCTCAAGGAGCCCTTCAATTAGGTAGCACTGAAAGTGTGCGCTTCAAAAGCAACTTATTCCTTCCAAGGCGCCATACAGAACCACATATTCGCTGAACATTCAAAGAATTGTGTATTTCTTCCTAGGTGACTTCTGGCCACGAGAGGTTTTCCCCAGAGGTCAAGGTAAAAACTTTATAGCCCAAGTCTTGCTGTGCTTCTATATTTGAAGTTACATGAACATTTTTATTTTCCATTTCATTGCTTTGAGAGGACAACTTCAAAACAGGTGGTGACTGAATTTTGGGGTCAGAGTGACCTTTGTGGTAGATCTACCGACTGACCTCTGACAGCTGGCCAGTGTGAATCATTCAGCTTGTTCTGTACGTTTTTCTTTGTTTGAAGAGTGACATTAGTATCGTTTATGATGACGTGGTTACTTTCAGTATTCAGCAGCAGTAATGAAGTATAGTGTCTGGTTACAAAAGTTAATGTTTTTCAAGGTAATGTTGCCCTTTCTTGAACACAATTAGCAGGTGATTGATCTGCCGGGTCGTGAGGGATTTATTGGCCTACTGTCATGGGTGATTTCAGAGTATAAAGTATATATCTTTAAAATAGGCAGTAGATAAAATCCAGAATGCAATTTTTGCTGCTTGGACTGGCTGGCACAAGTGCTATATACCCTACTGTAATTTATGACCTTCGGGCAACCGTGCAAGGACATTTGGTAATCAGTGATTTGCTTTGTTTCGTCTGAGTGGTCCAAAATTTTTCTTTGGTGCTATAGCCTGTATTATCAAATAAGGGGCCCAGAGAGGTTATAAACTCGGCCACCAATTAAAACACTCAAGTCTTCCCAGGTCCTGATTAAAGGGTTGTGTCTTGGGTTAACAAGGGTCCACCTAAATACACGAGGTTGATGGCACTGATATCCATGAAAAAAAAATGAATCCTACAACAAATCCCAGGAGTTTGGTTCAAGGGGCAATGGGTCACAAAGGTCTCTATAATCATTGCATCCCCGTAGCTGCCTGTTGCAAGCATCAGTGATCCTAGCAAGGTACGAATGCTAAAACTGGTGGTGTAGATCACTGTCAAGAAACAAAGGTGTACGTTTTCAGCTTACGACTAGGTAGTGTCAGTCAGTTCTGTCAGTCAGTTCTGTCAGTATTCATTGTAGACTGTACGAAGATAATCTGCATTTTAGTTTAATAACGACCCTGGAAGTCATACTTCCCACTTAAGATTATTGATTGCTCTGTCAGTGGTGAAAGAGCTTCAAGACCTTTAGAGTCCGTGGATGCAGCTTACAATTTTGTTGAATAATTTGCTCAAATGCCATCACTGCTTTATATTGTTTTAAGTAAGTCTTGCTATTGTCGTAGGTTGACGCATTTACTTAATGTCTGGGTGGAATTAATAGTCGGGGTAACAGGTATAACATAAGTACTCATAAAATCTTTCGATAGACAAGCTAGGCCTTGGTCCTTTCAAATTTTGAGTCCAGCTCTTAAAGTTGTTGGATCTTTTGTGAAGGTTAAATCTGTTGTCCTTCCTCATGGAGCACCTGGTCTCATGTTCTGGTATTCAGGGGTGACAAAACACTTGCGGTGGTAGTTGAGTGCACTTACACCTTTTTCTGGATATTGTGGACAGGTTTACTTGTAACATCCCGTTTTAATCACCTGCACCATTTCTCTCTGCCTTATTTTGCCTCTTCCTTTGCTGCTTTCCAACTTTTTAACCCTTAAGATTTACAAGACACTCATTCTTGTTCATTTTACATTGAAGACTAATTACATACGAGGAGCCTTTAAAATAATTTCGTCGAGAGGACCCACAAAATGGCTTGAAGTATGGTTGAATTTTAGCCAAAATTTGTTCCAAGTGTCAAAGATTATTTCAGTCTCGGCATTACTTGAAGCAGCCAGTGAGGAGACATACACGAAAATTTTTCTCACCTGCCTGTCCTTTGCAACTAATTAAATCCTTTACATACCAGAGGGTCTGTGTTTCTTAGTTATATTTTTACTTTCTCAGGTCTTGAAGTTTCAAATTTAGGCTGAGAACTTAAATATAATGTAAAAGCAGTATTGGTAAAATGTGTAACCAAAGGTTTTTCCTTTCAGGCTGGTAAAGAGGCTGCCCACCTTTGCATTCCTTGGATTATGACAAGTTGCTGCAGGATATGAAACTGTAAGTTTGGAATCGTCAGAGCCTAGGAGTTGAATGTTCCTTGTCTCGCTCATGGTGAGTGAAATAAAATTGACTCCAATAGCGTGGAAAAACCAGAGGAAAAGCTTTCAAAGAAAATGGAAAGAAAGTAATGTCAGTAATTAATTGAGAATGTAGTTTAATATAGTTTTTGTACAGTACTAAGGATAAAACTCTAGAGCTTAGTTCTTGTGACTTGAATCTAAATGTTCTCAACGTAGTTTGTATTGTTAAAAAACGTACGGTTCTGACGGTATTAGTAGATGAAACTCATGACGTTCTTATTATTTTCAGGGCTACGGTATTTGAAAACTAAATGAATTATTTCCTGCTTGTCATCAGCGACCTGCTTGATTTGGGAGGCGAGTCAAGATCAACGTTGTGGACAGCAGTACTGGTACTGGAACAAGTGAAACTCAAGTTACGAAAGTCTTTCCGAAGTGCCATTTTGCTAGTGTACAGCATTTCATTGTGTAGAGGGGTCGCTACAACTTACGTCAGCGTTTCTAGGAAGGTAACTATTTCTCCTTTGCATTTATGCATTAAAAGCTCTTTAGCTGGTTTATCAAGAAAAGATACTGAACTCTTAATGCGGTTCTCTTTCGGTCTTGCCAGATTGAAGTTTTTATATGTTGAAGGAGTAAATTGAATGTAGCCATGATTACAGGAATTAAGATGTTTTTTTACTTCCAGGAAAACCATCCCAACTCAACACCTTCCCTTTAGTTCCGTCCTTCGACAACTGACGAGGAAGACACGCGAAGGCAAGTAAGGGGGACAAAGATTATTACTGTAGACACTAATGTTGGGAGGTATAAATAGTTAATAGTTTAACCTCTTAACCCTTGATATCTTTGTGTAAACTTCAGTTACGGTGTCTGGGTTGACTGAAAGAGTTAGATATGGCATTTTTATGGGTTAATACAACAGTTTTACTTAATTCTTTGGCTGTAGTTTTCAGATTTGGCAGAAAGAAAGGTTGATGGTAATCCTCAAGGCCAAAATTCCAAAAATCTCTGAAAATAGTTACTGGTCTGATGTAAAATTTGCATTAGTTGAAGAAATAGAAAATATTTTTTTTTTGTTCATCTCGCATTTTACCAAAATAGTTAACAAGAATAGACAGATATATTAGACAGGTTTTGGAACAAAAAACAAGCTTGAAATCTATTATTTAGTAACCAGTCTGAAGAGTGATAAGGAATGCATTAATAACAGAACGGCCTATGGCAGTGTGACTGATTTCTGTTGGGACAATATGATAAATCTGACTGAAAGTTGTATTCTAAAGCAGTGCTTCTTGAACTAAATCAGTGTCTTTCACCATTGTCTTTTTAGCCTAAAATATGTCACGTGTAACTAAATTTATTTTATTTCTCTGACTAACTTCTCAAACCTGAGGTTACATTTCTGTCCCAAGAACTAGGATTACAGAATCGATATTCAGAAGTTGTATGAATTGTCAGTGCTGACGAAGTCGATAATCCTTATTCATCTAGGTAGGTTGTCGTCATTATTAGTTGAAGGGATTTTGTCGTCATCATCATCATCATCATCCTCATTATTAATTGGGGTTTTTACATTGGTTTTCCCCTTGAAGGGATTGGACAAAAAATTAGTTCGCTCGCGCCACTCCTTTCTGTTTAGTGAAGTCTCCCACTGAATTCATAACTGGTCTTTGCCCATTTTCTACGATTTCCTGGGTCCCTCAACCGGTCGTCCCCTGCTATTTCCTCACCTGCTGCTTTTCTGACTAGCTGTTCCTCAAGCCGTCGTCCCATCAAATGACCTAAATCAACTGTCTTATTTTACAGTCGTTGGATACCACTTGCATTATTATTACCTCTTCCCACGAAACTTTGTTTATAAATTTTGCATTGTATTGTGACGTTTTCATAATCTCCATTATATTTTGTTAGGCTCAGTGTTCTTACAGCACTGAGTAGTACAGAACTTTTGCGTGTAGCATAATTTTGCCTTGGCTAATAATACGGTACTTTTAACCAAATCAGTACTTTAGCCATCTTTTTTCACTTCATCCAGGCTGCTGCCATTTTTTCCATATTGCCCTTTCAACACTGCTTCGCAGTTCTGTGTCCCCTAGATAACAGATAGGTTTTACCCCTGCCAAGACCTGTACTTGTTACATCACAAGCCTCTTACTCCCCGTATATTTTGGAATCCCGAGGATCCCATATGAGACTAATCAGGTGTCGCATCCAAACGCCACTTTTATTATACTTTCTCTTTTGCTTCCTTTTCAATCTCCATAAGGTTTGTTATACTTCTGCTGATTTTCAGTTCTCTTAACCTAATTTTTAAATGTTTTGATAAGCTCAATCTCTTATCCAGCTGCTTGCATGCTCATATTCTTTTGGCATCTTTTTCTAAATTTGCTGTCTCTGTCTGTCTCGCGAATCTGCTAATAGCACTCTCCTCTCATCTACACACTAGGTCTAGTTGCTGAAGGTATAATATTTGAACCATGTCATATTGCATATCTTCATTTACATCCCACTTGTTCGTCTGGTTTAGTTAATAACATCAAAGTTTATTGGTAAATTATAATTGTGTTTCTATCATTTTTCACTCGCCCTTAGGTGAATCATTCAAATAAAGTTTAAGAAGCACTGTTCTGAAGGAATGGTTGATTTGTATTACTTGTGAGGTCGAAAGGTGGACAAGAATGTGAAATAATTGAAGGTGCAGCAACCTAAAGATGACTTTTATCGATGCCTTACAGTAAAACGAAGCTGAATATGTCTGCCAAGTTCCATGAAAATTTTATTGGGAGTCCTGTAGACAGCATTGTAGTCAGTGTCAGGAAGAAAGCTCGGAAATCACCGAGAAATGTACAAAAAAAAAAAAAAAAATGAAAATTCAGGTTTAGGAATGTAGGGAAGACAGGCGAGGCCATTTTCCAGTTCATGGGAGCCCTCTTTGGGAGAAGGCGAAGATTTATCTTCTTAAAATATAGGTGGAGAATGAAAAAGGAAACACTTAACAACTTATTGATTTGTTATGCCATCTCGACAGGTAAAGGAATAACATTTTGTTGTGAAGAATGAGGCAGTACGATAGTGCTAACCTAATGGAGGATAGTTATAGATCTCTCTCTCTCTCTCTCTCTCTGTAGTGTTAACCTAATAGAGAATAGTTTATAGACCTTCCTTTCTCTTTCTCAGCCTAATAGAGGATAGTTAAAAGACCTCTCTCTCTCTCTCTCTCTCTCTCTCTCTCTCTCTCTCTCTCTCTCTCTCTCTCTCTCTCTCTCTCCCTCCTCTCTCTCTCTCTCTCCTTCTCCCATAGCAAGCAGAGGTCTAGTCGTTATAGAAGCAATAGCCATAAGTAGTTTCTGTTATGTACTGGAAACTAGTAGCACTTAATATACAGCTATATTTAGTTTATTAACAGGTGACCTTTTGTAATGTGAAACAATGCAATTTGTAAACAAACATTAACGTAATTAACTCTTGAATTGTTTTGACATAATTCACAATGAAAACCTAACAAATATTTAAGATCTTTTCAATGAACATTAATCGATGGAGCCAAGGTGTAACGAAGGGTTTAGTTAATATTTATTCCTTATTTTATTTTTTATAGTGTCAGAATTTAAAGAACAGTGCCAGGGTTTTGCATTTTTGTAACTACTAAAATTGTTCTTCATATGGTGTTTGCGTGTTTAACCCTAACCAGCGAGGTTGCAATTTGATATTTTTAAGCTATGGTGTGACGATAATCAGTTGCTTTCCCCGTTAATTGAGTGTTAGTGATCTTATATAAAATATAATCGAAGTCAGTTGGTGTATGGTCATGGCAAAGTAACTTTTGAAATATGCAAGTGATACTGTAAGGTATTAAATTATTATGTATAGTTCCAATAATTTCAGTTGAAGAAATTGTATACAATTACAATAATTTCAGTTGAATAAATTATTGTATATAATTACAATAATATCAGTTGAATAAATTGTATATAATTACAATAATTTCAGTTGAATAAATTGTACATAATTACAATAATTTCAATTGAAGAAATTGTATATAATTACAATTTCAGTTGAATAAATTACTGTATATAATTACAATAATTTCAGTTAAAAAGTAGGGGAATAAATATCATCGTGACGAATTTCAGCGGCCATGAGAGAATTATGCTTTCAGTTCGTAATTTTTAGGTTTCTAAAGGAATTATTTTCTTCAGCAAATGTTCCTCTGCTATAAAAGTAAGTTTCTGGGATATAAAATGATTTTCCAGTGTCTTCGTTGCATCTTGTCTCTATCAGTCAATGTCTATGCTTCCCAAATGCACATAGTTATGCAGAAGGTACTCCATTGCTGTAGGAAGGTGGTGTCTTGAAATATTTCAGATTGCTGACGTTTTGTCGCCATGTACGACTAAACACAAACTTTGATTTAACAGCCAGTGAAGTTTATAGCCTTTATTTGCAGTTTGCTAGTTATATTTTATCAAAATTGAAACTAAGAGGGAATGACAGGTGTAACTTTCTTTTTTTGTATTGACAAGTAAGCCTAGGTTTTAATTATTTATAAAATTTACGGAAAAATACGTAATTCCGTTTTACTAAACTGTTTAGTTTAGTCTTCTCGGTTTAAAAATTATACACATTCAGGCACAAGTAGTAGTGTTCACTGTTATACGTAATCATAGAAAGTTGTCTGATCCAATGAACTAAAGTAAATTACTTAAGTGAATGAAAATGTGTATTACCCTGTATAAGTGTTGCTCTAACTAGTTACTAGTATGAAGCCTAATGATCAGCGAGTTTGTAGTTACATTCAGAGATACGTACTTATAATTAGTTAATTTTAGTTAAAAAAATCTTGTTGGTCTAATTAGGCAGGTGATTCCTAGCATTAATGAATACTAATGAGTAATTGGTTTCAGGAGTATGGAGTCGTGTGGCATGAAAGTAAGAGCAGTCTTTCCCCGATGGTTGGGAAAGTGAAAGGAGATCTACTAAGGACGCCCTTTCGGGGGAAAGTGAAAGACCTACTAAGGACACCCTTCAGAAGGAAGGTGGAAGGAGACCTACTAAGGACGCCTCTTCAGGAGGCAAGTAAAAGACCTAAAGACGCTCATTTAGGTGGAGAGTGGAGGGAGATCTAAGAACGCCCCTTCAGGAGGAGCGGTTTGTGAAAGGGGACCTACAAAAGACGACTCTTCAGGAGGAGCTGGTTGTGAAAGACCTACTGAAGACGGCCCATTTAGGATCAGTGGAGGGAGTTCAGCTAAGAACGCTCCTCGAGGAGGAGTTGGTTGGGCGCCTGCGATCAGTCGTCAAAATATCAACGGATGCTACACAATTGGCTGCGTGTAAAAGACACTAGGATGGACCTTACGTATATTTGAACCATTTCGTGAGCTGTTAGTGATATATAATAGTCAACTATTATAGAACGGTTAATTGAAAAATATCCTCGGATATTTCAGAAAAATATTTATTGATATTTAAAATGGATTAGATGTGTTACAAACTATAAAGTTTGTATGCAAGAACTACATAATAAAACTCACAACTTTGACTACTTTTTTTATTTGAATAGCTTTGAATAGTACATATATGCTAACTAATTTCAGCAACTACACAATCTGCCGGTTGAGCAAAAAAAAAAAAAAAGTGAAGCGTCCAGAAATTTTTTGTAAACTGCCCTGGATGACCGGCCACTAAGCATTAATTTTTCGGCGGTCCTCTTGCTTATGTCCACTTCGATCTGCTCTTCTCCCTCCCCGACTGTTCTCTTCTTGCTCACCGTCGCCGTAACTCCTCCTCCCCTGTCCTCTAATCTCTTCCACTGTTTCCTTGCTATCTTGCTCACCGTCTTATCTCTCCTCCTCTATCTCCTCCAATGTTCCGTTGCTTTCTTCTTTGCAATCTTCCTGTCCTCTTCTCTCTCCACTGTTCCTCTCTCTTTTCCTCCTCTTTTCCCTCTTTTCTCACGGTAATGTTACTGTAGTTTCTGAAAAACAGAAAGTAACCGAATTAATTACCAAATATGATCAATCACTTTCCTTCAAAGTGAGGATACAGAGTCTTGCAGAGTCAAGACCCCCTTTCTTTGTGTACGAAGTCTTCATATAGTTTCGGAATGCACTTGAACGGCTTCACGAGGACTACCGTCCTCCTCGAATGAGAACAGTCGAGTTCTCGTGAAGTCTTTCAGAGCATTTTCGAAACTGTATGAAGATTTCGTGCACCAGAAAAGTCACCTTCATGATCCTCATTTCAAACATTTTATACAAAAATTAATAACATTTAATTTTACGAACATTAATAATGAAAACATTTCTAGAAGTGAAAAAGGTAATTCAACGCTGCTAGAAAGTAAATCTATAAGACTAAATCACTTCTGAAGGAATAATTATGCAAAACTTAATAATGAAACATTTCTACAAGTTAAAAAGGTAATTCAACGCTGCTACAAAAATCTTTAAACTAAACCACTTCTGAAGGAAGACATCTAAAGTTCCAGTTTTACGCAATGTACCCTACTAAAAGTCACCTATGAAAAATGAAAACTTTTATCCTTGTCAGCTACTTAATTTTCTTTGAACAGTAAATACAGTATTTATGGAAGCACAAACACTTCTTCCACGCAATATCACGAAGCATAGCAAGCCTGTCAATGGGGTCGGTACACTGTGTAATATGAAGACTAAGTGATCTAACAACCTAATTAAATTCTAAAGCATTAGAACATATAGACGAACGTATTTAAATGAACAATTTTCTAAAACATACACCAAATCCCTATTCTCTGACGTTTTCATTCAACCAGCCCCGAGAGAGAGAGAGAGAGAGAGAGAGAGAGAGAGAGAGAGAGAGAGAGAGAGAGAGAGAGAGACTGCGTATATGTATACTGAATATATCAAATTTAACAAAAATTGGATACAAAAATCCTCGTGTGTGTGTGTCGACACTGCTTCAACCTTGATCACTGGCAAATGAAGCAAAAATGGCTCGAGTATTTATGTGCAATAAACAGCTACTGAATAACGATTTTAGCATGATAGAGATTCCGCCGTCATCAATCAAATTAGAAATATGAATCAAAAATTAACTTTTATTCGAACAATGCGATCGATGACAGCTGATGCTAGAATTTATTTTCATGCGAGCGGGCTAACTATATTTGAACAGCAGGTTTATGAAATGAATCGTTCAATCCGCCCGGCATAAATTTCATTATACTGTATGTTTATTAATCATCAAAATTAGGTTTCTAATTTTACAACACAGTTAGCTAGCTACCAATGTTGCTAGGTGATGAAAAGTACGATGATCAGATTTGAGGTATTCAGTCACTTGCTGATGCTTTCAACGAGATTTCAGAGATTATTGGCTCCAAGAATTTATAGATTTTCTTACATATCAGGGATATTGGTTACAGCTTCAAGTGAAGTGCTGTAAAGCTGTTACTCAATAGTTAGCTGCCCGTACAGAAAATGAAACTGAAATCTATAACTATTATTTAAACAGGGTACATCTAGAAATCCGACTACCCTGATGATTTTTTTAAGCATTGTTCTCAAGCAAAATTTTCATGGATCTGCAACCCCCTAAAAAGGTCAACCAGGTGCTAACACAGAGGACAAAAGCTAAACGACACCTTGACCTCCCTGTCATGGGACAACCAAATTATATCACCGCCAAAATAGTTATTTCCACCTGTATTTTGTATGTGAATACTCGAGCCACCAGTTCTCTACAACAGATCAGGATTGTAGCAATGACAACCATAATATAAGGAATTTTTTTTTCTGGAGATTGTATGTTTATAGCTCCTTTTATTTCCACAGACCGCAATTAAATTACAGTAAGAAGACAGCAGCATTTCTCGAAGAGCTAAACCGTCTGCGTAAATGAAAGGACCCACTAACCCCTCTCAACACGAACGTCTCATGAATACACAAGTTCTGTAATTAAATACGTTTTCAAATTACCCTTCCCTAGCGTTTAACTTTGAGGAGAGGGAGGCAATGGGTCAAGATAAAAACAGATAATGCATCAACATATCTTAAATAATTTTAAATCCTAAATGTAAAAGAAAGGAACCTCGCATAATTAGTCAATAATTGCAGTGCTTTTGTACTACTTGTAATGATCTAAATTGTTTTAACTCAATTTGATAGCTCGAAGTAATAGCCACGCTTCCAGTAATTCTAGAAACATTATAGATTCTTCCAAATATACTTGATGAAATAAAATTACTCAATATATATTTACATTTTTAATATTTAATGCAAACGTCTTTGCGCTTCTGCTTCTCCCCATCTCCTCCTATCCGAATGTTAACCGTCAATTAGAATGATTTAGTGAGTACTGAAATATTTATGCATTCGTATGACGTTCAATTTGAACAAAGAGATAATGTGAACGTAATTACGTGTTAAAGATTATGAAAGCTTATGAAAACGATAATGAATATTTAATATTATAAGCTACCAGCTTTGAGTGCACTTTTATAAACGTGCCCAGCAGTCAAACATTGGGACCAAAAAGAATCTCTCTCTCTCAAAAGACGTAAAAAATCGTAATTATTGTTTAAATGAATAAAACTTCCATATTTGAACCTCTCGTACTATTGACAAATTTTTTAAAAACAAATAGAATTCGAATGTTTTAACTCAAGAATATTTCATTTGGCATTCAAAAACCCTTTTAGAACAATTCTAACGATTTCATACGTCCCTTTAGCAACCCATTGCATTTTAAGTGCCCCTAGAACAGGTCATTGTAATTCAAAGGTCCCCTAGAACAGGTCATTGCAATTCAAAGGTCCCCTAGAACAGGTCATTGCAATTTCAGATGTCCTTGAAGCACCCTTGTGATTTCAAAGATCTCAAAAAAACTGTTGCAATTTCAAAGGTCCACTTAAAAACCACTTGCCAACTAAAAGGGTCTCCTGAAAAAGGTCTTGAAATATCGAAAATCCCTTGAAAAAGCACTTGCAATTCCCCCCCACCCCCGGCCCCAAAATCTCTGCAGTCTTAATACCAGTAGATATCTCCCGCAATCTCAAATGTCAAGGGAAAAACATGCTTGAATTTCAAACATACTGTAAGAACCACTGTAGAATTGAATACAGGGCACAAAAACGCTGTTTACCCAAAAACCGAAAAAGGACTGGTTTCTAAACGAATACCAGCTGCCAAGAGTAGCACAGAAATCGCAACGGTCTCATTCTAAACAAAAGTGTAGGTTTAGGTGTAGGCCTACTGTCCCTACCACATAAATACCAAGTTACTCAAATCTAAAAAAAAATCTTTACCAGCTATAGACCCGCAGAGAGAGAGAGAGAGAGAGAGAGAGAGAGAGAGAGAGAGAGAGAGAGAGAGAGAGAGAGAGAGAGACATTTAAAATGGGCATCCAACACCTGTGGTTGCCTATTGGAATTAGTCCTGTCAGCTTAGAATCGTGTACCGAAATGCCAGTCTGTAAGTAAAGACTCTTGCTTTGACGGCACTAACACAAAGTGAACTATATTTCCGGTCCACATGATAAAGGCTTTGAACTAGTTTCACTGGCTCATGACACTCATCTGCTGGACGGTAGTAGTACGAAAATATCAGGGCAAAAACTGAGATTTCTTCCTAAACTGGGCGAATAAAATGCGCTGTGAAACAATTCAGTAAAATCTATGAGGTACCTTTAAAGCGTTTCATTGTTGTGGTCATTAGTAAAAGCTATCAAAGCAAGCAGTTTCAGAATATGAGCTAAAGCAACACCTGTCCCCCAGCTTCTAAAACTGCCCAATCAGGAAACCATCTAACCAGTCGATCTATCTTCTCACACTTGTACTGAGTCTGACCGAAATCCCTTCGACTGTATGGGGGCATGACACTATGGGACCTACTTAGAGGAAAGCTATGTCCAGGCTTCTTCGGTAAGGTGTTAAAGATAACCTCACCTAACACTTACTAGGCAAGAAGCCAAGATCCTTACAGAATAGCTTACAAATCAAAATTTTGGCAGTCGCTAATCATCAAAATGACCATTATAAAAATTATTAAAAAACACCAACCAGACCCATAATTCAATCTGAAACCCCATAAAGACTCACCCGAGATGGTCGTTCTGGAATGAGGCGAAAATTTGGAGACGTGCAAAGGGAAAGTCGGACGATTAGGTGTGAAGTACCTGAAAAGGAACAGAAAAACATTGTGAGTACTCATCAGTAATGATATAACAGCAACAATAATTACTAATAAGCCCTGATCTTAAAGAAAAAAAAACACACACGGGAAAATTATCTAATTTTATCATTAAAATCGAATTTCAAATCCATGTATTATTTCTGATGGCCCCATAATTCACAGTTTGAAAAGGCTTGAATTAAAGCAAGACACAAAATCATAGATACAGGATACATCTTGACTGTGTCGTCTTCTTTCCATGAATGAGGTTACGTTGGTAAGGAATTTTACCTCTCATTTTGCCCGTTATTTTATCTTTTATATCGCCGAGTTTTTTTTTAAATTCTATTTACATACATAAAAAGTTTATCTAAGCAGTAATCAAGTGTACCACAATGTGAAGGGAACTGTTCTATCTTTCTTAACTAAACTGTTGAATTATTGCAGATAGGTAAATACAAGTTTGGGATAGAATGACGTCACCGTTTTCTCTCGCGCTAAAAGAAAGCGGAGAAAAATATTAATGGGTAACTTAGCTGAAAACTCCACATTTTGGATACGAAGGTTGGTTTTACATGGTATGACCAGCAATTTGGAAAATCTAAGTTATGATAATGGGAAAGTTTAATTTTGGTCAATGCTGCATACGTTCAAGGCAAAATCATGATTTATGGCTAGGCTACCCAATTCATCATCTTGTCACAACCGTGATTTCCAACACGTTGTACACGAATGAATTAAAAATTATGCTTAAATCTCTGATCATGAAACAATCTTGTCCAGAGAGAGAGAGAGAGAGAGAGAGAGAGAGAGAGAGAGAGAGAGAGAGAGAGAGAGAGAGAGAGAGAGAGAGAGAGAGAGACCGACCGAAAAAAAAAAAAACTTGTCTAGTAATAAACTCCGAACTGCAGGAAAAACGAACATTTTTTAATCAAACGTCAAGCAAACGGACTTTTTAATAAGTGGGCGTCAAATACGCTTACTGCACAGATATAACGACAAACCAAAGCTGTTAAAATCATCAGTTAGGTAGACTGGAAAGTGACCGTTGCTGAAACTTACGAAAGACCTCATAAGCCCGACAGAAGGGACCTGAACGTAAAGCCAGAATGTTGAACAGGCACGTCACCGAAGATTAACCAGTAAAAAAAACTTTCAGCTGAAGTACAGTTCCCTTTGTAAAAGCTTTTACTCGATGTGGAACTTAACAACGCTGTTTTAATGGATTGGATTTGATGAAAGTTAGGCTGTCATGCCAAGCAATGGGGCACATTTTTGCTGGATGGACAGAGTAAACTCCAAAGTTGCACTAATAAGTAATAGCTAGAGAGGTTGGACAACAAGACTGAAGAAAGGATGCGAGAATGGAGGTAAAGTAAAAGGAAAAAAAAAGAGTTCAGCCTGAGGGCTTTAAAAAAATAGCTCCATCTCAGCATCTTAAATTTTTTAATTCTTTATCAAAATAGAACATTCAATCAGCGATAATGATTGCCTAGAGGTGCTTTATACGTCAGCCCCTTGGCTAAGATTTCTGTTTGCCACAAACACACACACACACATACACGCGCGCATATTGGGCGGACGAGAGAGAGAGAGAGAGAGAGAGAGAGAGAGAGAGAGAGAGAGAGAGAGAGAGAGAGAGAGAGAGAGAGAGACGAGGTCCCATGTATAAAATCCAACTGTCAGTGAATACTAGAGAAAACTTTAAATTAATGCTACACATCCGAAAGAACCATTTGAACAAATTTCGTCTAACCATCTACACCAATATTGGTAGACCTATCTGTAGCCTGAATGTAACTGGCATAAATGGTTTCCTTCCTACGCACCTTCTGTGACTATGTACAGGTAGGTCCACAGATAATTATTGTAAACTAAAATAGGAGAGTATAAACAAAAATTCTGGTAGACCAAGTTAAATCTGAATGCTACATGAAAAGGCTAAAATGTTGTTCATCATGACACGCCACTTTCCCGAACACTCTAAGTCAACCCCGAGCAACTTTGAGAGCACAGCAGTATTTACATCATTGCTTCTTTAAAAATGTTTAACACAATATGCAACAGTTTACAAACTAAAAATAAATGTATTATGCTAAAACCACTGAGAATATGCACTACTGAAAAATCAGACCTAAAGCAACTTTTAGCATAGCCTCAGTACAGGCGCACTAGTTCACTTGGAAACCGTTTGCATTCGAAATTATTATTTTTGTTTACCGATATGTTCATAAAACGGGCGTTGCATTTAAAATGGCCATATTTATGTAAATTGCAAAGTCAAATTTCCGTTCCCTACATATCAGCTTCTGCTCTTTACCAAGACATACAGAATGTGTAAATAACACAAGAAAAGACACGAACCCCCCTCACCCACGTAACGGCCTGCGTCTCTCAACGAGACCTCTCCTGTAGTGGTTACTATATTTTCACAATATGTAATTTCACACAATTCACCCTCGGTTTTAGAACCAAACTATGCGCTGACGCTTGCAATATCAGTCAAGATACTGTTTGTGGTAACTAGCTACATACAAAAGCCAAGAAAAAGAAGTAGCGGAAAATCAATTATAAAGCTTCAACACAAAAACCTATGGTCTCCCTCAAATACCTAAATATCTTACTCTATTCTGGCTGACCGGTTGTGTAGCTACAGGTTTAGTTGTCAATCGTAGTTTAAATTGGCGAAAGATCGGACTTCTTCTGAAAGCATTTTCTTTAAAAATCCCAAGAACGTAAAAACGTATGATTCGTGTATGAAGCGGATAGGGTTATGCAAAAGGGAAAAAATACACTTCATGCTAGTTGCTAAGTACGACATTTAGGAGTCATAAAATCAACCTGCCCTTCAAAGACAAGACTTATGCGCCCCTAACCATAACGTAATTCACAAATAACCCGCATAGCTTCAAGCTCTCCCACCCATTCCTGTCCATTCCCAGACTAGACTTTTCAAAGAATTGATAAAGTTAGCTTGAAAATTAAGCGATTTCTTGTTTAAAATTTAACAGCTAAAACCACTTGGAGCCCACAAATAGGCCTAGCTCAAGTTCACCATATAATCACTGGTTTCTATGGAGAATTTACCTTTTCTCCATCACATGTAAGTTACAAGCTAATTAACCTTGAGCCACATAAATACCATCAAACATTAACCAAATATGCTGAAAATTGAGACCACAAAAAGACCGTCAACTTACAAAATATTGAAAGCTGTAACCCTGAATAAGCAAATTGAAAATGGACAAATGAAACTCCTTGACATAACTACACGGCAGTTTAAGAACGACACATTTTCTCTAAGCCAATCA
The DNA here is from genome assembly GCF_040412425.1 of Macrobrachium rosenbergii. Lineage (NCBI taxonomy): Eukaryota > Metazoa > Arthropoda > Malacostraca > Decapoda > Palaemonidae > Macrobrachium > Macrobrachium rosenbergii. The sequence goes on along the minus strand of NC_089787.1, from coordinate 27,377,555 downwards.
TCCGTTACGAGGCAGAAAACGAGCAGATTGGCACTAATCTGCAATTTTTTTTCAGGTGAAACCCAGCACTCGATATTTCTTCAAATCACCACAGTTTAAAAAAAATAAAAAAAAAAAACTCCGTCAAAAAAAAACCTTTCATGCTAAGATCAATCAATGAAATGTGATTACCTATACCACGAGACATACATCAACTAAAAAATTCCAGTAATTATGATCAAAGTAGGCTACCAAGCGGGAAAAAAAACGTCACCATAAACGCAATTAGGAATCGGGACTAAAAATTTGCAAAATGTCGCACTAAAAGTGGTATAATAAACAGTACATGAATGTGTGCCCATTTAAACTTTTTTATTTTTCGTACCTAGGCTTATCATCAAAAGTGGATTTGTGGATCCTAAAATAAAAAGTCTACGCTATGTAAGTGTCATTAGGTCCTGTTAGTAGGGGCAACGTGAAAGTCAAAATAAAACCATCAAAAACTATGACCCGAGCCAGGATGTGTAGTTAGGGCTAAGGCAGAGACCTAATGAAGTCTCCGGTTTAAGGGCATTCCTTAATAACTCTTAAACATGGATCTCCGACCATTGTTTCCTTTAACCACCTCAAAATGTTTACGAGAAATGGTTAGTCCATTTAAAAAAAAAAAATATCTATATGGATGAAGGTCAACCGGCTCTGAGAGACCTCGCCGGCTACAGACCATTTTCTAAAATACTCGTTTTTTCTTCAGTTCCTACAATATTCCTTTCCATATTCTTTTTCAACACAGCTCATGATCATCAAAACCTCTTAACGTTTTCCTAAATCAAGAATATTCCAAAAGACCGTACGAAAAAGGAACATGAAATGCCTTATGCTTACCTGAAACCATGGGTCATCAACACAAGCACTTGTTCAGAATAGTGACCTTTATCCATCGTGTCCAAAACCACTCTGAGTCTGAGAACCAAATTGGAAGTTACCAGGCTTTTCTGGTCAATGTATCGTACCCTGGCTTCAAAATTATCGTTTTTCTATTAGCACCATCGTTCTAAAGTGTCATATTCCTGTGGTTTATATCGTATGCTTTTCTGCTACTGCTAAAGCTAAAAGTAGTATTGAAAATTAATGGGGAGAGTCTCTTCAAAGTAAAGTTTGAGCTGAATAGCGTAAATGAATATTTATATACATGTTTTTTCATTGCCAGCTGAGCTGACGTTCTTCAGTTAATTTTGTCACCATAATTATTATATGGTTATCTATTCATGTGTTGATTTTTCTGCATGATATGCATGACAAGAAAAAATTTCTGTGGATTGTGTGGTACTGAATATTGATTCTATTGAATATTAATTCCCTAGTGTACTGATTATGGTAATTGAAGTTTTTCCTTTTGATAGCTTGAAAGAAGTAATCACCGATAAAGTACTTACGTAGATTTTTTTGGAATATAAAATATGTGATTCTTTGTTCGTTAATTTTGCATCTGAATTTGCGTATTTTCCTTTCATTCATATAAATAACGCCTTTATTTTAATTTCTGTTATAAAACAAAGTTTTTTTATGTGAAATCTTGTTGAACTTCATATCACCTGATTAAGTAAAGAAAACAAAATGGAAAAGTGGATAAGAGAAAACGATATTACATGGGAAACTAAACTGAGTTTGAAAATGTAGACTAATTGCATATTGAGTTCCATCCCCTTTTACAACTACATAATTAATCTCATACCATGGCTGTCTTGACCTCAGTATCTTAATACTGTACGATTATTTTTTTTTAGTTAGTTAATCAGACCTCTGAATTATAGTAATGATATATACAGTAGGGTATTCGTAAAGAATGGTTGGCTTATTTTTTTCTTTGGTTTAAATGCCATCCATCAACGTTAGGTTTTCAATGACAGCATTATAATGAAAAAGGCTAAGCTGTAGTTTTATATTATAAGAATGCCAACACTTGACATCCAACAGATTTGAAGAGATGACAAGGCTTTACTTCCTTTATTTCCTTTACTTGTAGAGAGTTCTGTACCTTCATTGTTTGACGAGTTGATCCCTTATCAGCACATATGCTCTATATTAGTGAATTAGTCAGGCATTTATAATGGAATTGCCATAAGCATACTTTAGAGGGTTGTGAACTCCCCAGATCCCTATATAAAACAATGGATGGGGTTTTATTACATTAGGAGAGAAGAGTTTTTGTAAGGTACAGTAGAACCTTAACCATCGTTCACTCAGAGCAAGACAGTAAAAACAGTTTTTTGGTAGGACATCTGGACATGACATTATCATTATTTTTTATTGCAGGTTTCGCTTTGTAGTCAAGGCATGGAATGGGTTCTCTTTAATCAACTGTCTCAAGTCTTTTCCCCATTGTTTTCTGGACCTTCCATATACTTTTTGCCTTGTTACTTACCTGTCTACTATTTTGACAGCTGCTCCCCACCCCCTTATCATCACCTTCTCAGTGCATCATAGTCTATTTTCCAGCCACTGTAGTCCTTCCTCAAATTACTCAGTAATTTCATATTTGATTACACATTTGGTGCCTGGACACGTAAAACTCTCGGGGACCTCAAGCATTTTGGCAGGCAATATTAAGAGGGCAATTTGTACACATCCCTCTCAGCTGGCCTACCATACCTTTTTCAAGTCCATATGAATGTACCATTTGCTATCCTTGTTAAGAATTCTTATTTAACTACTGTGCATACATGGATTCATTTATTTATTGTCAAGCCTTATGTTGTAATACTTTGTGTATTTTAATGACCTTGTACATATACCAGAAATATTTGTGTGGGACTTGCTAGACGTTAGAATGAAACGTGACATTTTTTGGCTGTAAAGTGAAGTACCGAAGCACTATCCCAGTTGCACTAAGAATTAATAATCCAAGAAGTTAGACAGCAAGTTGTTAGAAACAAAGCAGGAATGGAGGTAAAGTAAAAAAAGTTGATAATCTTAAGGAGAAAATCACTTTTGTTAATATTAGCTGTAAAGATTATCACCATTAGATTGCAATTTCTTTTTTAACTTGTGTAACAGTTTAAAAGTTTGTTACTGACCCTCCTGGATGCATAATTGCAATAATCTTTATACATTGTTAGTTACTATTGTTGGGAGAATAATGTTTTTAAAGAAATCCCAGGATTTCCTTGAGTCACCCTGTTTAATCAAGAATATTTTTTTCAGACATTCTAAGGCTTTAATAATGTTCCTTACATACTGTTTTATTTATTGTATATACTTTCAGACATTCCAAAACTTTACTCATTTTCTGTTCATACCCCATTACAGCACCTTCAATTGAAATGATAATTTTGTTTATACTTTAGATGTTTCCTATATTACAATAAGATTGAGCTATCTTAAACACAATGGATCTCCATGTCTTGTATTTTGATGCTAAACTCCATTTTTATTTTTTCATACTTTGTGAAGTCACAATATGATCACCAATACTTCTGTTTTTACAAGCTGTAGTGATTTCCATAAGAAAAAACTTATGCCTAAATTCCTTGGCATTTTTATTCCACTGTTTCTCTTTTCCTGAGAAACTGCACCACTCTCCCCTTTTCAATGGCAAATTACAAGGACTCCAACTAAACACAGCATTGCAGCACCAGGAGGGCATTTAGAAATGAGTACAATAATGATGTAGTGACTTTGGAGTACCTTGTTTGATAGTCAGACATATTTAGGTAACCTCTTGAAATGTACAGTAACTGCTTGACACAATATTACAACCTAGAGTAACCTGTTGACAACAACTTGTGCCAAAGCCAGATGAGGCCATGGCAATGCAGTTTTTTAACCTTTTAATATTTACTTACCTGATTGTTGACTGTCACTGACTTAGCACTTGACTCCCAAGTGCCCATGACAGAAGAATATTGTAGAGAGTCGTCAGGGACAGGGTTTCATATCGACAATGAACTGGAAATTGATCTAGTTCTCTTGAAACCTCAAGAGACAATAAAGGGCCAACTTGAGAACCTTCTTAACCACTGATTAAGCTATAGGTTATTCATGAACAAGAATGAGAATTAAATTTCAGTAAATTATTTATTATGGCATTTTGGTTAAGAACCTAAAGAAAAGTTTTTATTAAAAGATCTTTTAAATCTTGAGCACTATGTACTAGCTTGAATGAGAAGAAAAATGTACAAACTTAAGGTTTCATATACTGATTTCCAACCACTTGAGACCAGATGACAGACACAAACAAAATTGGCAATAAACTGTATAATTTCTTCCAGTTTGTACTGTGCCTCATTTACTTTCCCATCAGCTTCCAGTTGTTAGTGAGCAAGACAATGAATTGCACAATTTTTATTTTTTTTGGGGCAAGGCTCATTTCTTATTCAATACATGTAAGCCAGCATGCCTTTGTACTTTTCAGCATTTGCAGATTTCCAAGAAGTTTTTGCTTCTGCTTTTTATTTTTGCATCAGCAAAACTAGATTGGGTGTAATGTTCGAAAACAACCAATGATAATTATTTTATTGAAATTTATTATTTGAAAATAAGTTTCATCAAGACCTGAGGTGGAAAAACTACAAAACTTCAGTATAATTTAACCTTTTCTATATTTTTCTATAAATATCTTTACACGTATTTTACAATATTAAAAAACATAGGAACATCTCTTAAACTCTGTATTATCAACCAAAGCTATTATAAATTTCTTTGATGACGACTATACATATATTTGGTAACACTTGCATTTTTTGCTTCTCCTTAATAATGCCTCAATTTAAAAAAAAATCATTCAGCAATTTATAAATGGCACTACTTAACTCACTGAAACCACTATACTGTACTTTTTCCAGCTCTTAAAGGTCGAGATTGCAATTCTTTAATTACCAGTAAAAATATCTATAAAAAAATCTTTAAACATTTTCTGTTGTCAACACTTAAGAAAAAAATAGGAGTGTGTATCTAAATGGACAAAACTGATAAAACATGAATTAAAATCACAGTTGCAGATGATATTACTGACCTACAGTTATGCTTAAAATGTAACAGCTCAATTCTATGCTCTTATGCACTTCTTACACAGTTGTGACATTAAGAGTTGACACGACCTGATTTCTTAATATTCTGGCTTTATATATAACGAGAATCCCCTGGGGAGTATTCAGCAGGAATAATAAGACTAATTTACACCAAGATGTTGTCTGTTAATTTTCGTTTCCTTATCATTTATCGCCACATCTACGTAAGTTCCTATGCTATAGATTGTGGCCCCCCAAGTGTATAGATCGTGGTGTTGTTGGTCGAAGAAATTAAGACAATATGCCATGCATTTTACAGTACTTTTATATGGTTTAGATTTTTAATCATTACAGTAACTTGTACTCTATGCTTGCCAATGATGAATAACCAATAGAGTGATTCCTTAGCATACTGATATGGCATCCCGATGCTCGGGATGAAAGACCGAACATGGCTGACTATACGGTTCTTGAATGAATCAACTGCCTTTTGCCCAATTAACAGGCTAACCCATCCCTTAAACTTTTGATAATACATTTTTAGCAGTGATACTTTTAAACTTGAAATAGGCTAAAAATTTTCTCTAAAACATTAGCTACTTTACTTAGGCGTCAGATAAGCTAGTAACAGCTACTTTTCTGAACTGTGTTTCAGAATTTTTACATTATTTTAACTAACTTTTAAAATTTACAATCGTTACTGTTTTATAAATAATGAATGCTCTAACAAAGAAAAAATAATGAACAGAAGTGATGAGGCAAACGCCTCCAACACTTCAGAGTCGTAAAACAGGGTACAGTACTGTAATTGCACAAAATTATAAAGCAGCCAAGAAAGCATTTGAACTGACACTGTGCTAATGTGTTCTCCCCTTAAAATGCCCATTCTCTATGTCAGAAGGTTGCTGAATGTGGGCCAAGATAGATGTCGACATGCAAAACCCTCAAGTATACTCATCATGACTTCTATGTCAACTGTATAGATTTAACAAAACATATTTTCATACATATGATGTGTTTGATAACAATACTGTACTGAAATAATCCAATCATTCAGTGGGCAGTTTAGTCAGCAAATATTAAAGGATATTGATTAGGAATGACTAGAGACTTGATAATATAAATGTAGTGCAAGACAATATTTTTTGTAATATCTCAAAATTTTCATTTATGCGACAAAGGAATGTATATTCCTGTATTTTATAAATGCACAATATGACAGTACCTTATGCAACAAAATCAGGACGAGACAAACATGACTAGCAGGCGTATGGAATGACCAGAGATAAAATAGTTGAACAGTCTTTGCATCAATTTATGGCAGTCTGGGCTATGGCAACATCCACTTTGAATCACCAAAATAATGATTGGCCTAGTGAGCCTAAACACTATTTACATGATATGTACAACACAACCATACCTCCGAGCACCCGCTTTATACTATCCTGAGCAGTGATCCTTGGTTACTGACTTGCAGGATATACAGACCAAAGTACCAAGGAACACTGAATGGGTGCTTCATTTCCCCAAGGACCACCGCAACACTAACCACGACTTGAGGAAGACTAGCGCTTAACAGGCAGAGGCATATGAGGCTACAGCTGAGGCAAACTAGGGTATAGTAGACCTCATGATGAAGTCTGCAATTTGCAGTAGCTGCTGCTGCTGAAGGCAGGAAGGCCAATGCAAATTCTCAAGAAGAGCTGCTGCACAAATAGGGGAGCAGTGGCTACCATGGTGAATGAGTTACCCATGTTGCTGCCTCCGCATACTAGATGACGTGAATTACCACTTCCTTTTCTTAAGCAGTAATGTACCAGGTTACCATTCTTGTGGATGGGCATTCAAGTTGAATAATAAACTTGAGAGTTGGCTCTCCTAAGGATGATGCTTCCTCACGATGCCTGCATGAAGTGAGCAAAAGACCCAGGATAATTATACTACCTCTTATTGCAGAGTGAGTCGTGGTGTGGCGGGGCAAAGCCAACCTCAGGTGGAGGATGTGGCTTCAAGGGATAAAATGAGGCACGAACTGTCTTGTGCCCTACTAAGCTTATGGCTCACTTTTTTTCTGCCTCTCTCGGCGCTCCCTGAATAATTGTGCTTTACGAGATCGGATCCTTGAGTTAGGATTTCGATATAACTGTCTATACTGCCAACCGGTTGGCAACCCAGTAGTCTTTGCAATGTCACTATCACTAATTGTCCCCAGTGGGGCAAATGTCTGAGGCACATCATAGGAGAGGAGAGCACTACCCACATGGTTTTTAGTGCCCACCACCAAGGAGGCATAAGAATGTGGGGCAGGTCTGGTGGTCGGCGGGGCGTTGGCAGGACTGGGGTGGTGCTGTTTATTCCTCTTGAACTTCTTAGTAAACGTTTTAGAGATATTGTTACCGGTCCCATCCACATCTGTGGTAGTCTTAGTAATAGCTGCCACAAAGCTGTGAAACAGTGAAGAATGGGAACTACCAAGTACATTAGCACTCCCCACAGTAGTAGGTGTAATATTTCCAACCCACGAAGCACCATGGAAGGCAAATGGAATGGTAGGCCAGTACCCACCACCCATGCAGCTGCTGTGGTAACGACAACACACCCGTCCACCCTGAAGTGTATCAAAATCAAAATATAAGATTCAGAATAATGGTAACGGTAACTATAAAGTATGTTCATTATTTGTTCAAAAATAATTATACATCTAACAATCAGTGTCAGACTACAATGAACCCTACAAGTCACTCAATTCAATCACAAAATTGAAATTCTTTTTATCCTGAAAGTACTGGCAGAATAAGAGCTGGCAGGCAGTGCATAGGCAAGCATGCAAAGAAAAGGGACAGAATATTGCAAATGGGAACACTGCAGCCACACAAAGCATTGAGCATTCAAAGAACTAGCACTGATAATGTGAAGTAGAAAATAAAACAAAATTTCAGTTGCAGTTAGAGAGAGCCACATGCATAGCTGCAGTAACCCATAACTAATTAAAAGTGATGAAACAGAAATTATAAACAAACTTGGACGTTTCCAGTAAGATTCGTCTTGAATCTATTTGAAGTTTCCCAGTTTATTATAAAAACTATTAACATCAGAAGTGCAGAAGAAATTCCTGAGCAAGTGGTGATGACTACCTACTGACAAGAAATACCGTATCTGAAAATCCATTACAAGAGTGAACTGTATTAAAAAAGAGAATAATCTTAAGAAGCCTCAAATATAGGTGTCTGCTAGGAAGGGATGCCAGTAGTACCTGCAAAGATGTGTGTACAACCCAGGGAATGTTTTTTTTTCTTCATTCTGATACTCTCCCACTTTCATTTTCTTTCACTCTGTCTGTCTGTCTCTCTCTCTCTCTCTCGCTCTATCTCTCTCCCTCCCCTTGCCTCTCTTTTTTTACAGGTTAATTGATTTGATAGCATATCTGATGAAAAATTACTGTTACATGGTAAAAACATCTCTGAATTGTACTAGGGCAGGAAGTATGCAATATGTACAATATACTGTACCAAGATTTAACAAAGCATCAATCACATGAAGAAATGCCAAGCTATTTTGACTACTCATTTCCTGGATTTTCCAACTGCTTGCATGCTGCTCAACAGAACAGCTGTTGTACTGTAACCTTCTTTGTAAATGCTCTAGTGCAAAGCATCAAAATTACTTGAAACTTGTGTTATCAAAAGAGCTTGGATGAGTAATTCAAGAAGATGAACCAGATAATTACTAGTACATGAAAGATTTGAATGTAGCAAGCATTAGACATGCACAATAGTTCAGGGGAAATTTCAGCTTTGGTAACTGAAATTTAAATACTGCACTACTACTTGTCCTTTAAATTGTTCGATAATTTTTTTCAAAATAGTACAACTTATTTTCTACCAGGTAGCACTTAGTATCAAATGAATGTGTTAATCATAGTGGAATGTGTTTCAGAACACACTCAGGAAAATGTACCTTGAATATAGGTTTTTAAATTTTTGCAAAACCCCTCACTAACACAGCAAGATATATCAGGCTTTATGATAGAGTTCTTAAAACATCTGATACAACTGAGTGACTAAACATTAGCTTGCATTTCCATTTTGAATAACAGATGTTTGCCAATGATCCTATCATAATCTTATGACAGCTACATACGAAATTATAACAAAGTGCATACAAAGTAAAAATCAGCTTAAATTTAGCAACCCAGCAAAGAACTTTATCATAAAAAATGAATCATAATCTCCTGGAAATAGTATCTTTTCATTTCATACAATCAGTTAATCCACAATTCCAAATAAGGCACACTATCCTGAGAATATGAACTGAATTAGGCTTCCATAAAAATGGTATTTTCAAAAGCATAAAATTACATAAGTGCAAAAATTCAATTACTAATCAGTAAAATTTTAAAAATTTATTACCCTCAAAGGAAAAAATAGCCAATTCCCCATCTAATACTAAATTTTCTAATTTTCTTCTTGGTTTAATAAGTATAATATGCCAATTCTGGTTGTCTGTGTTAATTTTGGTCAAGACTACTTTCAGAACGACATTTTTAGAAAAATGAGTTAAAATTTACATCCTCGGGTTGAGGATCAGGTTATTTGCTTTGAAAAGAACAATGTTGATTTTTATTTGTAAAAGCAAAGTCATCTCAGAATATAGTAGCTGGAATACTAGCTCAAGACACAAGCTAATAACAGCTAAAAAGCAAAAAGCGTATATATATATAAAGAAATCTTTTGCTCGTCAAAGCAAATTATAGCCTGTGAAATAGTAATTACAGAATAGGAAATTTTACTTTATGTTTAAACTTTTCTCACAGTGATAATGCTATCCATCCTAATATTTGCAGTAGGATGGGAACCTAAAAAATATAAAGGAGTTAATTGCATTAGGGACATGGCAAGTGACCAGCTTAGGGTAGACCACAGAGGAAAACACAAGGAACTGTTTAACCCAAAGAGAAATAATCTACCCACTATTTTCAAAAATGTGTTTCAATCACTATGTGTTTTTGCACTGTTTAATGTTCTGTCTTGTGTCATGTGTAACCTATGTGCATTTACCTCTCTTTAATCAGTGTAAACCAACATTACTTCATGTAAACTACTTTACACACTGGTGCCTAACCATCATTTCAAGGAACAAATACCGTTACATCTGCTGCAGTCCTTTATCATCCATATCATCCATCAAGTTATTAGGTTTTGAAGGGAAAAAGGTGATCATGTAGGCATTTATCCAAACTGCATGGCTTTGTGAATAGCATCAAGCCATGAGTGTCACTTTATATATGAATATCTTAAAACTAACACAATGATGCATTATAGTAAAATATAAAACTGCAAAACATTCCAAAACACGCTACAGTATATATCAGCAGAGAACTCTTTAAAGGAACAATGGTTTAAGTAAATGTAATATTTACAGTTGGTGATAAATCTAAAACAAAGGTTATAATCAGTAAGAGTAAACCTACTGAAAGAAAGACATAAATAACAGAACGAAGCCCAGTTCTCCCTAAGACACTTCTGAAGAATGGCCAAACCTTAGCCTGAGTTTACCATATATGCCAGTTGACTTTGACAGGTTAAAATGATTGGGAGAGAAGCAAGTAGTAATGAATAGGGTGGACTTTTTTTTTTTTTTGAGTCCACAAGCCTCAACCTTTTCTTTAACACAGGTTACAGCATATTACAATCATGCATTGTACATAGTGGACATTGCTGGGGTTATACCAAAAACTAGTTGAGCATGATGACCTAGATAAGGAATGATGTCATACCTAAGTATAGTCAACTGTTTTTTGAACTAGATAAAAATCAGAGGATAAGAAAACTATGATCGTGAAGTATATAATCTAGAAAGGAAGCTGATGAGTACTGTACATAAATACTTGTAAAGGGTGCAAAGTCAGTACTACATTAGGAAATGAGAGAGAGAGAGAGAGAGAGAGAGAGAGAGAGAGAGAGAGAGAGAGAGAGAGAGAGAGAGAGAGAGCTTTTATTTTTAAAGGAAAGTCCAGTGACAATGTATCGTAACTTTTCACAGGATGCAAATGAGGCATGAACTATTTTAATCAAGACCTGTACAGCATAGTTTAGATAAAATGACACAAACACCCTTCAAAAGATGCTGGTTATATGAAGATTTTTAAATTCATGACAAGAGTTTTTACCACAATAACTTGATCTACTAGTTCAAGAATTACTTTGTTTACGTTTAATGTCTTTTATACTACTGAATTCTATCTCAAGATATCATTTCTTAGAAAATAACCTGCACCAACAGCACCTGTCAAAACTAACAACTTCAATCTTTACAATCCTGCTGTGAAAATATTCAATTTCAATAAAGTATGAAATGGTTTTTACTTTAAGCTAACCATTTATGTTGGCATATGCATAAGATGAATTTCTGAGCTTCAAGTATAAATATGCATAAGATGAATTTCTGAGCTTCAAGTATAAATATGCATAAGATGAATTTCTGAGCTTCAAGTATAAATATGCATAAGATGAATTTCAGAGCTTCAGAAGTTACTAATTTACAGGAGTCACATACATGCTAACATGAATACAGTAGTGGGAATATGCTCCTTTTAAAATCTTGTGAAGGTTTTTTTTTACCTATTTTAGTAAATGCATTACCGTACTTTACATAAAATTTGTAAATACAGTATATGCAGAAGTGAATTTAAATTTAACATCCAGCAATTTAATATAATTATAGAGTTCAGCACAATAATTTTTATCTGTAATTTGTCCAATGTGTTCTAATACCACTGATGGCTAAAACAATAAAATTCTGTAGCAATAAAAGTCTTTAAATCACTTCAAAAATAATTTAACTTGAAACTGCAATTGTGGCCAGCACCCAGTGTAATTTAACTTTCAAAAATTACAGTCTCAAAAATTAAATTTATATCTTCTCAGTTTAGCATCATATGACTGATGTAAAGTACTGTATAGTATTCTCATAGAAATTGCAGGCAACAAGGTTCTTTTGGCTTAAAATATGTGCTTCCCAATTTACTTAGCATTTTCTTCACTCCTAATTTATCCCTGATCTGGTATCCATGATGTATGTGAATTTGTTTTAATTGAAACCTTGCATGATTTACTCAAAACAACCTTGCATGATTTACTCAAAGATTACATGAATACTTATTGATGATGACGGCAACACTGTACAGTACCATCCCAAGGAAAAACAACTCCATTTCACTGCGGTTATCAATGTCAGGAATTGTAACAATTGTTATAGAAATAACTATACAACCTTCCTTTAGTATCATATCCTTTTTAATAAATAACATAGTATAACTTACCTTTGGTCATGAAAGTACACGACAGTACAGTACCTAATTAATTTTTGGGAGTACAGATCATTAATGGAAAGAGCACATCCCATAAGTGGCAAAGCTTCATATAGTATATAAACATAATCTTTTCCAATATGACAGTGATCCCACTTGCACTGATAATATTGAGAAAAAGTAGTCAAGGTAATGTTCAAAATGAAATGGAAACATATAGTATATGGCACACCAGTAAAGCTGTACAGTATGTGAATTAAGACTGTTTTTTGGATAAAGACTGTCTTTGGATAAAGTACAATTTGCAACAATAAGTCATAGAGATGAAGATATTACTACTTGAAAAAGAAAGGTAAGCGCTAAAATCATTGTCATTTATCTTACAACTACTGCAAAGATACTTTATACATCAAGCTGACGGGGAATTAAAGAACATTATACAATAAAATATACAGTATAAGAAAGCCTCTAATGTACAGGCAAAATTGGAAGGAGCAGAAATAACAGGAAAATTCCTGTAAAAGGTTGAATTTACATATCAATGTCCTGAAACGAGCCCCAAATATTGTACTTGCTAATACCTGCAAACCAATTATCTGTCAAGTATTTGGTATGAGATGAGGTGTATGAAATATGATGGCCTTAATGTCATGAAGAGTATGCAAATGTTTAGCTCTGCTGCTCCTCTCTGCTTTAGATTTATCACCAATTCACTTTCTTTCATGTACATACTTCATATATTTGTATAAAACTTATAAGAAGCATTCTCATTAGTTGACTCTAGAAAATAGTCAAAATTTTGGAAACATGCTGTTCTATCATCATTTACTATTTGAAAAATAGTCATAAAATTGAGTATAAACTATTTAAGATTGATATGGATATAAGAACACCTACTTTTGTCATGCAAATGAAAATGTTTTTGTAAAAAGTGTTTTCCGCCCAAAATGTATTATCATTGTTGACTGCGACAATAACTACTAACAAGAAATGACTGCACTTCTTTAATCCCTGAGGGCAAAATACTGTAGTTTACATATGGCACGTGCATATCCCAGACAAGAGATAGATGTGAGTCGTGCAGGACCCAAACATTGATGGTGTGTGAGAAACTGAGGGAGTGAAGACGACTACCCGACGCTAGGCCACTAGCCCGCCCCGCAACAAGCAACGCCCGTGCAACAAGAGGCCACAACTTGATTACCGGTGTACACGGAACGCGCCACCCCGACCTCCACCCTCCCAGCAGTACGGCATCTGTAATATCACACTTTAGTTAGAAAATGACTGCACTAAGGTTTTTTCTTTCTTAAGTAACCTACGTTGTTTTGTATCCTCTCCAACCTCTCTTCTGAAAAACAGATTAAATGACATTAATGAATTTGACAACTACTGCCAGCACGATGCTCTTTCCACCCAAGACCTTCAGTCTGAAAGTGTAAAAATCTTTCCATAAAAGAGATACAGAACATCAATGTTTCTCATTTGGAAAGCTGTTTGCTTCTACTCCACACACCTCTTAGGAGGCTTTCATCACTTAACCATTCTATGTTAATGGTTAATTTTAAATTTCACCCTTAAAGAAGATACTGTACCTGCTTAATGTAATACTAAAATGAAAAACTCAAACCTTTAATATTACAGCAGGATTAGGAATCAGCAATCACTGAGGTACAGTACTAGTTGCTATTATAGTAGTGTTTTACCAATTTCTGATACTGTACTGTAAATCCTCCACTTTTCAAAGAAGATGCCACCTGGAAAATCAAATCATTATTTAAGATCTGGTATACCTAGTATATATCAAACATTAAGGAACTGGTGGGTTACTTTGGTACTAATTTTTCTTATCCCTTCTAATTTTCACCTCCGCTAATTGCCTAAATTAAAAGGGCCAACACCGTAGTTAATAGCAAATAACAATGTAACTACTGCACTAGAGCATAATGAATCATGGTAGTAAATATCTGGCCAGTATACATTCTATTTAGTCATTTTCATGAATATTTGTTTCACATATTTCTGTTGCGCCTCATATATTCTGGCTATACAGTAATAGCAGTCTACAACAAAACTGTACAGTATTTATTTAGCAGGTTTACCATTCCTTATGCACTTGGACACTAATCTAAACAGAACCTTCTTGATGTTTCTTCAGCAAGATTAATGCAAGCAATGCATCTAGCACATGTCACTGTGATGCCTGCCAATTCCTTTGTAAATTACATCTATATAACCCATTATTCATGGAGTGTTTCATTCATAAAGGAAAGCTCTTCCATGTTAACTGTAGGGACAGTGAAGCTGTAAAACTGCGTTGTGATACATTTACCTATGAATACTGTTCTTGGTAAAAATGATCAAGAACGCTGGGAAGTAGGTGACTCGGGGTTAACCAAATTGCTATTACAGTCATTCTAGATTAGCTACATAAAACACCCCCTTTTCAAGTTTCATGATGAAAATATTTCATGCCATTATCCACTACAATATTATTTCCAAAAATCAGATATGCCCCTTCCATTCACAACCACTTCTCATAAAAAACTAAGTACAGGATTTATCTGTGAATAACATCCATTCAGTGACATGTAAAGATATACAATGACTGCAATGCTTAAATGTTTCCTCTTAGGGGAAGTAAAGTCCAAAATTTAACATTATTCTGAAATATTAATTTAGACCTTAGTTATAAAATAACAATTCTCAGGTTTTTAGCTCCAAATGTTATGTCAGTCATTTTATGTAGGTTTATGAGTTCTTTTCACGTCCATCTGCTATAATCGGTTCTAATACAACAGCTAATGCAACTGATGGGTCCTACTCCTCTGGCTTTTGGACACAAACTAAAGATCTAATATACATAGTACTCTGTTCCTATCCTGTAAACTTAATTTGTATTATTATAGCAAAATATCTTTGAAAAATTTAAAACTGCAGTACAATTAACAGAGAGGGAGATTTAATAGCAGTGCAGTAATTGGGAAAAACTGGTAGCTGACAAGGACATGACCATGGGGAGTTGGCACATACTTTTTATATTGTAAAACAACAGTTTTACAATAAAGTACTGTAAAACTGTACATTATAGCTTAAATTACAATGTATGTGTATAAATCAAAACCAAGTACCCGAGCTGTTAGAAAGTACAATATGTAACATAAGCCCTGGCCATATACCAGTGCACATATTTCATGTTGCTTCTGCAGTGGTAACAAGAAAACCACTGTGATTTAAATACACCCAACTTTCCCCTTTCTAAAACCTTAAATCTAAACTGTACAGTATTGCGATGTTCTTGAACATCATGCATGCACATAATCTAAAAGGGCCAGTATGCAATGTATATTATTATAATAACCAGTGTTGGTAGGTATAAGTAAATGGAAACAAATATCAATAATGAATAAAAACATAACACATTCTTGAATTTTCCTGGATGGCTAAATTATAAGGAAATCAATTTAAAAAATAGCCTGTGCATGTGTTGAGAAGATCTACAGTTCATAAAAACTTATGAATTACAAATCTACTATCAATTGTACCTTAGTTAAAATTTTTCCTAAAAGAGCTTTGCATGGTTGAGATCTGTGTACAGTACATACATTACATTCTGCATACTGTACTTTATATAGTACACTAAAACAAGCATACTGTATATGCAAAGCACGTGTTAGTCATCCATCAAGGAACATGACCCAGTACATAATATACTTCCTATCTGGAATATTTTTTTCCCGTGACATACAGGTGATAACATAATTTTCGGCAAAGAAAAAGTACTGTTTTTGGAGCACCTTACTTAGTATAGTAGCCAATCAACGAATAGAATTCCCTCCATAAACATACCAAACGGAAAACTCAACTGAAACCGCTCAATAAACATAGCAGGTTAATGCTTACCATGCTACACTGCATAATACAACGAAGAGGAATAAACCAAAAAGTAGCAGTAACAAATTCAAATACTATACAGATACTGACTACATGCAATTTAATCAGTGTAAATACTGATTATTTGTTTCACTCTAGTATGTATTTAAGAATTATATCCTCTCCTACTTGCTTATGATTTTGAGAGAAAACTACCCTATATTTTAAAGATGCTACATTAAATGAACATATATATGCATTGACCAGATTTACAATACAGTACAAACTAATGCTACAATTTATAGTTTATCATAGTGACACTTAATTATTCATAAACTTAAAAAAAGAAAACATTTATAAACAACATCCACGTGGTTAAACTTATTGTATGTATTTAACACAGATATACTCTTGCACTACTTGGGCTATGAATTATACAATAAAAGCTAACTTCTCAATGCACTATTTACCACTTAAACAATAAAAACAATGTTCAGTTATTAAATCTTTAAACCAAATTATATAAACCCTTCAAATAAAATTACATAACATAAATGTGTTTGTGTGTAGGTGTATATTTACTACTAAGGAAGTACATTTTATCTCTAGAATCAAACTTTACTAATGGCAAATCACTGTTTTCTGAAAATTCCTACCCTGGAAATACTGACCTGATTTTCCTAGCAAAAACTATTTAACATTATTGGTAAAAGACTCATGTCTTTGAGGAACTGTATGGTAAATATTTCAGTGTTTTATCTACTATTCTTTCCCTTACACCCAACACTGAAAAGTATTTTGTAAGGATTACCCAATGAAGCTACAGGAAATCTTCATATATCTTCAATCAGTCTATTTCTTTCTTGCATTACCAGCAATGAAAATTTTGGATGGAAAATGTACTAGTCACTTCCCCTTACTGTCTAAAATTTTTTTTTCTAAAGAGCTATTTTTGGGAGGAGTGGGACTTCAAACTAAGCTTTCTTGATACGCAGTGCTTATACATACCACTTAATATTTTGTCTTTTCACGACAACAATATATGATCCCTCTAAGTTACCATTCATGTAACAGAATTCCAAAATCCACAGTACATTGTAAACCAAAACTGACAACTTGATACAAAATCTTTTCAGTACTGTGAGGCTACCAAGCATATTGCCTTTTTAAATGTCTTTCGACTGATTAAAGGCTAAACTACATATTGCAAGACAGACATATGCAAGTAACTAAATTGTAATTATATTTAACAGTTCTTTGTTACAACTGAAAGTATGTTAGGAAAACATTTCCTTCCTGCGCATGTATGTGTTTGTGTATTGTGATTACAATTAAAATATGAACAATGACTAAGATGTAAGGAAATAAGAATAATACTGCTCTCCCATACCTGACATCTGCAAGTGATGCAGTCGTCATTCAGTGCCGCCCACTCAGCACCAGGTGGATAGATGGCGCCTAGATAATGACATCCTTGCGGATTTGCTGAATCAAGCATTGGTTCATTGGCCCCTATACTGGTGTTAGTTCCTTCAGGAGCCATACACGGATCATCTGGGCAGCGATGACAGCAGTCACCTGGCATCTTCTCAGGCGAAGAACACTGTACAGGTGGGCATTCCAATGGCCAGCAGTCAATCTCTCCATACTGAAAAAAAAAAACAGTAAGCATAATATGATGTGCAATAAATTTTCTTTAAACTGGACTGTTCTGACAGTCTCAGCATTAGAAAAAATACTTCACTGTGCATTTACACAAAATTCCATTTTCTGGTGCAATTAAGTGCAAGATGAAATAGAAACCAAATACATATTAAACTTGGAAATCTATGCTTTTTTTCACTTACAAGACATTCACAAGTCTGGCACTGGTATATCCAACGTTGTCCACTGTGGAAAGTGATGTGTGGTTGTGCCTGATGGGTACATGAGGCACGTGGATCACAGTGGGGGCAGCATTTAGTATCAACGTTGGGATCAGAGCAATCACAGACAAAACGGTTACAGGTAACTGTGCCCTCAGAGCATGTACACTGAGAGCATTCAGAACCTGTAGGGGTCCACACATCACCATGTGGTCGTTCTACTCCATTTATAACACAACCTGGAACAAACATTACATTGTCAACTCCTGAAATAAGAGTGCTTCTTAAAAACAAGAGATGATATTTTTTATGACAAGGCAAAACTAACCTTCAAGAGACTTTCAATATCATTAACATATGGTTTAACAAAACCATCAACTTAAAAACCTTAGCTCACACAGGGTAATACGTATTAGATATTAGACAGGAACTAATTTCTAGCAAACCTAGGAATATCATATAAAAAACCAAAGGATTTTATATGCACTAAGAGGTGAAAACTGGAATAAATCATTTGGACAACCAGATAGGAAGAACAAGGGGAAAGCACGGAATGGAAAAGGCTGGAAGTATCGTAGTTGGGGACTAAGGAACACTGCAAAGAACCTAAAGTACCAACTAAAGTGTACCACAACTGGAACATTGTAACTGATAACCTCTTATAGAGGCAAACCTAAAAAACATTATGTTTGCAAATTTCATCATCCTTCTCAAATTACATCAAAGGAAACTTGAGTCAAAAAGTAATTTGCATTTCCAGCACTCGTCATTAACGATATAAAGCTTACCATGAGAGCAGGCTGTGCCATTTTCACAGGTACATAAAAAGGATCCTTCTGTATTTATACAAGTAGCTGTCTCATGGCATGTAGAGGTTCCAGCAGTACATTCATCCACATCTGAAAAGAAATTGAAGATTTTACAATGCTATGCTTGACTTCCATAGATGCCACCAGTAAGGAGTACTCTAACATTGCTTCTGGAACTTGGCTATATACCATTATCAGTGTGTTGTAGATTAACAGTTAAGTGAAAATTTATGGAACATTTTCTTTATAGTACGGAAGACAAAGCAACATTAAACTATATTTCTTTATGCATGACATAATTCTTAAGCCCCAAAAGGATACAAAATCACTCAATAAAATGAAGATTTGTCTGGAACTTAATGACAGAAGGTTAAGCATAGCGTATTAGGAAGTACTATTCAATTTTAGTCTTACAATGTTATAAACATCATCACAGCAAAGATGTAAGCCATGGCAGATTACCAAAAAAGCATGAATTCATCCCAAGGACTCATAAAGCTTCCAAAGGTTCCGTCCTTGTACTACAAATGACTGATGAATAATGGTCAAGAACATTCATCATTCATAACAATGGATTTAAGTCTGCTTTAAAAGTAATTTAAGTAGATTATAACAAATTACTCTACCTTGACATAAGAGGCCTTGGCTATTGTCTGCAAGAAGAGAAGTGTACCCTGGCAGACAGTGGCATGTGTACCATCCGGGCAGATTAACACAACGTGAGTTAGGATGACAGCGATGTAAATCTAATGCACATTCATCAACATCTAACTCGCATGCTTGTCCTCTGAATCCGCGACGACACTCACAAACTCCAGGGGCCACACACATTCCACCATTTTCACAAGTGGCATTACAAACAGCTGTAGAGGAGAGATAGAATGTATAAATCGAGAATTCTAAAGTATTGCGCTGAAGCTGAAAGACATATCACCAAAATTGCCTACAGGAGAATCTGAGTGTAAAAGGAAGAGAGAAACTGAGGGGGGAAAAACACTAGGCAGCAGCTATTTAAAACATAATCAATTGCATAATAAGAAGGTGAAAACTCTTACCCTATTTACTCTGCTAAAATATCTCTTTTAAGGACACTGTTATAAAAATAAAGACAAGACTAATAGTAAATTAAAACTGTTAAATGTTTGTACTGTATAAAGCAGGTACTTATCCATGTCAGTTTCAGCTCTTAAGGGACAAAAGATCCTAGAATCTTACTCAGAATTAGATTTTGTGTTAAATCAGCTAGATATTTTCAATTTGTAATGAATTACAAAAGTTTAAAATACATAACTCTTATGAATTTTCAACATTACAGTGTTTATTAATACATGAATATCATTAATCATTATAATTATTATCATCATTAACCAGACCACCTAATCAATATTCTTAATTCTCAAAGGTTTGGCCTACAAACACAGATGCAACCAATAAACTTTACCTGAAATACCTATGGATGAAATTATAATGATAATAATGAACTTTACAGAACAAAAGGAGATGCATATGCAGAAGAAGTCACTGGGCAGTCTAAATGTAAGTTAAGTGCTTTATCATTGACATGTCAAGCAAAACATCGCAGACCCCTGAACCTGCACTCACAGCCATTTAAAATAAAACACGTAAAGTATATCTCATATGTACTCACGCTTGCAGTCAAATCCATCTCCAGCATATCCCTCGTGACATGTGCAATGGTAACCACCGCGAGTATTGGTGCAGGAGGCATGTTCATGACACTGATGAGCCCCCTCACTACATTCGTCTCGCTCGACACAGGTAAGCTCATCAACCCTTACGTAGCCATCTTCGCACTGACAGATGTAAGATCCAATGGTATTGATGCAATAGGTATGAGCTTGACAATAATGGCCATGATGAGCGCCCACTTCTTGACATTCGTCAATATCTGCAGACGAAAATTTCACTGTAGTGTATTTCTTCAAAGATAAAATTTTCATTTCACCCTTAAAGGCTTTCTGCAGTTCTTGAAATTGATGTTTCCTTATAATTCTCCAAGGTTTTTAAAAATGGAAAGTCTTGTTAGTTAGATGTACAGCAGTTCTTTGGAAATCATTTTTGCATTTACTATTTACATTATTCATCTGGAAGTCAATCCTGCAAAAGCTTGGAAATTGACAACAAAAGTTGTCTGACAGCTGAGTGACAGTTAATTGCAAAACTGTAAATGCATTAAATACATGAAAAATACTGACAGAGGTTAAAAACTATTAAACAAAATTGCCAAAAGAAAATCTACAGGTAACTACAGTATCTGTACAAATAAATTATCTTATTCCCATAAACAGGTAGTGCCCTAGGTACTGATAGCACCTAGTTTCCTTTTGCCAACTTGTTCCTGGTTTCCGTATTCTGATATTCTTACCTAATGATTTTTCTCAAACCAACAGTAATTTTATGTGTGTGTTTACACTCTACTTAGGACCTGCCTTTGATCCAGACTTACCACATATATTGTTTCATTATCCATCTTACGCCTCCTCCTGAACTTAATATACTGTGGTCAGAGTAATGTTGTTGATGAAAACTACAGAATACTTCTGGACATTCTGTAGCTTTTGACTCACATCTAACTATCTAACTTTTGGGAAACATCTAATGAAAGTTTCAGAAAATTCTGCACGACAGTTAGGTATTGTTCGTAAGACCTCTTATATTTATGACAGTGATAAAATCAATGGAATCTGTTTTAGTTTATTTGTACTCCCTTTACTGGAATACTATTCTCCAGGGCAGATGTCTGTTACTGCCAGAGATTTATCTCTTTTAGACAGAGTGGTTTGTGGTGGTAGGTTTCTGTTTCTTAATAGTAGCAGTTTTGACTTGGACCATCAATGGACAGTCTCTTGTTTGTCACTTTTTCGTAAGTTGTATTTCAACAGAGATCTTTCACATTTGCAAATGATCCCTGATCCCCTATATCTGCCAAGAGCAACCAGATTCACTAAACATCAGCACCCATACGCAGTAAATGTGCCTCACTGTCAAACTTCTGAGTTCCAGAGGTCCTTTATTCCTCACACTGCTGGGCTGTGGAACAGCCTCCCAGAGAATGTCATGTAGTTGGAACTTCAGAAGTTCAAGCAAAAATGCAATGCATTACTACCCTAATACTATTTGTCTTGCATTTTAATACATTTTTATCTATTTATTTATTAATTTAGTTTTTTCTTTTTTAATACGTGGGATCTCTTCTTTCTGCATTTCTCTTTACTTCCTCTTACTTCTTTCTAATGAACACCATATTCTCTGGAAGCTTGAATTTCAAGTCAATGGCCCCTGTGGGCTCATTCCAGATGAATAGGTTTCATCTACAGAATAATAATAATAATAATACATATAAAAGCAAAATCTGTTTCCTATAGCAATAAAGCTGTCAATATCAAGAAGCCTACAAATTAAAAATATAAGCAAGAAGATACTACTTCATTTTGACATTAATGGTTTATCAGGCTATTTGTTTGCATTCCAGATGTAATTTAGGAAAGCCTGTAAGTTAAGATAAGTAAAAGATTTTGAGATAGTATGCCACACAGATACCGTATTTAAAGAGTGATGTGTCCAGTCAATATACATATGTTATACAAGTACAATGACATTTAAGGTGCTACCAAAAAGGCAAATTAGTGGGTTGATTATAACAATATCTACATTCATTTCTTTTACCCCATCCCTCGCTAACAGAATTTCAAAGGCAGACCAAATTAATGCATTCTGTTGTACCAGCCTATTCGGACTAAAAGATACCCCAGTCTTTTAACCTCTCATTACATTTCCAGCTTCATCTTTAGCAACTCTCCCCAGAACTAACCCTGTCATTCAGTACTATATCTCAGCCCACACATCACAGTTTCTCCAGCTGATTTCTTTAGCTGTGGTCAACTTAATATTTATATGATGTAAAATCAATTGACTTTGTAATAAAGCAAACTGAAATACAATCCTGTATTTATCTAAACAGAAATATTTAGAAAGTTTGAAAAATGCACAAGTAATTTTTCAATAAAACCTAGGCAATACTCTAGTTAAATACCCTAATGCGACCATCCATCTTCATACACGAATTCAATCAAGTACCGACAACTAAGCACTGTTTATGACAGCAATTTGCCGAAGGAAACTAGCCTACTAATTCATGAGAATGCCCTCTACAAATTCATATGGACAAACTTAATCAGACTTTTTCTTAAAACAATTATAATCAAAACACACCAATTTTCAATGAACCAAAAAGCACACACCACCAGAAAACAGCATTTCTTTACCTGTACAAAGTCTTCCATTACTGCCCGTGAAACCAGTGTTGCAGTGGCAAGCATAGGTTGTCTGAAGGTTAATGCAGGTAGCGTTAGCATGGCAGTCATGGCCTTGAGCACAGTAATCGACATCGGGGCAAAACTTACAACATTGCCCGGGTACTGTAAATTGTTCGTTTTCGGGGCACGGAAGGGGTGGACACGTTTCCTCTGGGTCAATTCTTCTACATTGCATTTTGCCATCTCGACACTCACAATCTACACATTGGCGGGGTGACACAACTTCTCCATGATCATATACAACACCTTTAAGTGAACATTGTTCTGTAAAGCAAAAAGTATTATGCAAAGAAATTAATAACCATAAGTACTGCCCTAAGAATATATATGGCTAGTCCTGCAGTTCAAAATTCCTTGGATGGACAGAGCATTAGAAATGAAAGAAGGATCTCCATCCGGCCATGGAAAACTCCTTGGAAGGACTGAGTATTAAAAATGGAAGAATCATCATCTCCAGAACACCAAAACGGGAAACATGCACAAACTGTATATCCTTACTCTGATGGTAAAAATACATGACCTTGTGCAAAGATTCCATACAATCGTGAATAAAATTTTTAAAAAATTGTGAATTATGAAACAGAAAAAAAGACATTACATTACAAAAAATGTACTGTACCGATTTATAATGCTAGATTCAACAAAAACTATCGTCGGACCCCACAGGATAAAAATTTTGCCTCAGGAACATTTTATTAAATATGTCATCATAAAAATTAACAGATAATGATAAGAAGTTACTTAATCCCTTTGAAATTACTCAAATATCTGCCTAAACAGTTTCACAGAAGCAAAAAAATGTCCACTAGTGAATACAGTAACATCATGAATATGACAGACACTAGCATCACAGAAAAATATTAAAAGCCTGAATTCCCAGTACCTTTAACTTGACTCTGTGCTTAGCTGCTAAAAAAAATGTTTCCTATACAATAACATATATAATTCTAAAGAAAATCTGAATAGATAAGTGTAATATGTACCCAAATTTGTCTTTAATATGAGATGATTTTCTGTTATACCTGCTCACCTCAATACCAAGTCTAAAGAACATATATTTCTTAGGCCTTCTCTCATAGTTACTGAAAGACGACATACACAGAGCATTTTTTTTAAAAATCATAAAATGAGATCAGTTCATTAATAATGCTTTAGTTCAATCTTCTGTCAATAAAGTTCACACACTGTTGGGTTTGGGTCAACCCACCTCTTGTCACCTACCACGTCATTTTGTTTGCTAACCCATTTCCATCTTTACCGATCTCTCCTACCCTCTCCTGTCAATTACTATACAGTACTACCTCAACCTAAACATCAGTTTACCCTTCACTAAATTCTTTACCTGCTGAAAACATAACACTTTATATTTAAAAAAAAAAACACCACTAGTTTCTTTCTAAGCTTGATCCCTCAAATCTGAATAAAAACAAATGCAATATGAACCAAAGTATACATAAATATCAGACAATATCAGGTTATATACGATGTGAAATCTTAGTTGCAAACACGGGTATGAAAATGCTCTTCAATAAAAGTCCCTATTGTATGGTTTATGCATCTTGACGAGTGATCAGGTGGTCTTGTTACATTATCTTAAATATTGTTTTTGGTGGCTTGAATACTAATAAATCCAATGAAAAGACATCTTTCTAGCTGATCTAAATGTAAAATAAACATATTTTTCAATATACAATATCACTGGTTACCTACTGCAGCAGGAGTTTAATCTTTATCCCAAAACAATAAAAATAAATTTATGACACCTCTGGCTCAGAACATTTACAAATTACCTGACTGTACATACTGGATTATGTAACCACTCTATTAGTGCAGTTGCTAAAGAACCATGAGATATCATCTCTATCATACATGCACATAAAAATAAACTATAGGTAATGAATCTTAAAAAAAGAGCTATAGTAAGAAAACCAATTGAGTAAAATTGAAGTAAAAAATAAATGTAAAAATGTATATCATAGTTTATAAATATGCTTTTGAATTCTAATTCCATGACAATTGTGCATCAGAACATTAGAAATGATTAAAATTATCATAACAGACCACACCAAAGTCAAATTATTGATAATTAAACAATTTCTGAAAACAACTGGGTGCTGTCACACTTCTTAGATTTCTATGGAGAAAAGTATCTGTTGAAATCTGTCTACACTGAGATGAATAGCGCCCAAAAGTATACATGAATACAGCATGCTGCATAATGACTCAAAGCTAGATATTTACGGCAAATGATTTCCAAAACTAAATCAGAACCATTCTCACTTATACAAAACATAAAATTTACTGTGCGAGAAAAATACACACATTTTCGACTACGTACTGATTTCCTAACAAGCAAAGAACAAAAATACTCTTGTCCTCTTATTAGCTTCATTTCAAAGAAAACTGTATTGAAAAGCCCTTAAAAATAAAATCAAAACTTAGAAGCCCAAAACACTCACAGCTTGTTGAACGAGACAATGATGTACCAGTTCGCTCGGCCAATGTACTCGTTGTATTTTGGGGGTTCCAAACACTCAAGTCTCCTCCACTCAGACACCGTTCAACTCCTTTGCACATCGGCTCTCTCCAAGTGGTTTTTTTTTGGCATTTGTATTTGTGTTAGTGTAAAGAAACCTGAAGTGGTGCTGCAGTGCAGGTGACGTGGGCTTTGCAAAACTCTTTGCTTTGGATAATGCGCATGTTGAAACTAGTGGAAGCTAATAAGCATGAGGATATGTTGCGTAAACTCACAATTCGGCTATTACTCTTTAATACTATGTTGAAGAATGCACACAAGCAATGTTTTTTTTTTTTTTGTATTTTTTCTATGGTGTCTTGTTTTCCCTTTCACTTAACGGTCCACTTTGCATTGCATTCTACGATGTTAAGATCAGCACCGCAGTGTTAGCGAAGTCTCTGTCAAAACTCTTTTGCTCCGTGGAATGGATCCAGAGTGCTTGCTGTGGTGTGTGTGTAAAAGGACTACTTTCTTAATAAGGTGCACAACTACTGTCATATATAACTTCACAATCTCATACATGCATGCTGCGTAAAACAGGTTAGTTATGTCTCAAAGCTCTTAGTATTCTTTTCTCTTTAAGCTCCACATAAATTCATTCGTCATGGTTTCCTCTAAGCTCCATACCAATCTAAGTCAGTGTTTTGACAACAAACAGTGTATAACATAGCAAAGGGCATATCAATTCCAAATTCCTCAACAACATGAACAGAAAAGAATAAAAAATATGGTTCAGAAGTGAAAAAATATTTTTAAAAAATTATATAAAATAAATCATATTATATATATGGACACAAACAAAAGTTATCAATGGCATGTTCTTTCCCCAATTCAATACCCTGAAAAGATCAGTGTCCTAATGGTGAAAAAGCTAGAAGCATATTCCAATACTTTCAAACTGACGTTATAGGAAAGTGTTGCGGATAATTATCTGATTTTTCTTGCAAAGCTTTGGAAGAATACACAAACCAGGAATATTTATTTTTACCATACTTTTATGACTTCCATGCTCTACAGACTTCAATACGACAATGGCTCTCTTTTGAAAATTCCTAGAAATGAACCTTTGTCCACAAAGTTTTGGAATGATGAAATGAGAACAGTCCCAACTGCCGTTCATTTTCTTCTACGCCTTTTCAAGAAACATTTCTGTATGACATTGTACCATCAATGCACACTGCTTACTTCAGGGCTCACCAAAAAACCTTGACATGTAAATAATAATTTTGCTAAAAAAATTTTATCTAATTATGTGTGTCAGCTACAGCAGTGAACTCAATCAATCAAGTTCTCTAAAGAAGTGCCACACTAATCTGATCAGTTATGAAAAAATGGCCAACTTACTTAAGCATACTGGACAACACTCTCCTTCCGTGTAGACAGGATTTTTGCACGTCACTCCTGGACAAGGGATTGGTCGACACGTTACTTCACCATGCTGCACAGAATGAGACAAATTATTGACCACAAATAAAGACCCAATTACCTACATAACTACCGAAGATGCAAGTAACACTGTAGCATGCCAATCAAATACTGAGACATGCCCTAGTTGCCTGGTACTAAATTGCAATGCACACTAATCAACAAAATAAGAACTCAAAAATTGTGAAGGTACTGATAATGATAAAATCAGACAAAAGACTAAAAATACATAAAAAAAAACCTTGAAAGCAAAACAAGAGAGAAAAAAATCATTTAGACAGAAACCTTCCTATTAGCTTCATTTTAAAGAACCGTATTTGAGGGGCTGGAAAAGTGTACAAATTCAATAGTGATTTTACCTGGCTATTCTTAATAGGCTGATGGACTATTTTTCGAAGCTGGTCCCCTTATCAAAGAAAAGCTAAAATGTTATATTACCATTCACAAGTAACATTAATCCATTACTACTGTACAGTTCATGGCTGGTTTAGCTTAAGCTATGTCAGCACAGGCCCTTTCCTGAGGTGTTCAGGGATGTAGGTCTCTCAACTAATCTCACCAATCAAGGGCTCCTATTACTGTACAGTAATACATTTTCAAATTGCAATTTTCTAACTCCAGGATTCTAAGATATTTATTCCTGAGCTACATAGCAAATATACTTACATTCTATTTATGTCTATCTAGAACTAAAAATTTTATGAATGTCTCATTTAATGTACAGTATTACATATTCATCTATAAACTAAATACTTCCAGCACTATTCATTTATTTTTCTTTAAAGCGACTGTTAACGGTAAAATATCTAACAGGTCAAGGGAGTGGAAGCCATCTCATGACTTTTTCCCATTCTGCAGTGGATGTTTATAAAAAGATGGTTCTAAAAATAATTTTACATGAACGTTTCTTCAAAGAGCAGCATGAACTTAACTGAAAATGAGAATAGATATTCTCAGACCTTCATTTTAGGTTACTGGTATATAACAATTTACAATTGGGTTTCAGATACAATATTTGTGTACTAGCTGCTTAAGTTCCTCTGCAATTTTGTCATTTGAATGTTACTAACTTTTGGTTTCCACATTCAAAGTGGTTGACTGTACTTCAAGGCTTTACTAGCAACTGAACTTAAGAACTTATAAAATAAATAATAAACAAAAGAAAAAAATGCATTGCATGTGTGCACAAAATGGAATTTACTTTTTTAACACAATAAAACTACAGAAATGGCAATGTAAAAGATTTATGACACCATATCCAACTAAAAAAAAAAAAAAATTTGTTTCTCAAGTTCAGCCTCTCCAACGCAGTTTCAAGAACCTCAACTCCTTTTAGTATCGCAGTGGAGTTCTGCAATGGACATTTCGTGTCTGCTGACTTACCACACATGAGCAGATTTCACAGCCACTTTTCCACGTAGCACCATCCTGTCTGACTGTGCCGTTGACACGACACGACCTTTGGCAGTCACACTCCTCCACAGCAGCTAAACGTGCTTCTGATTCTGTTAACTGTAGAAAAAAAAGGCATTTTCATATTTCCTATCTTATTCTTCACTAGAGTGCAGTACTGTACTTTGTAAATATTTCTTGAAGCTAATCATGTAATTGGAGTAAATTTTTCTAAGAAGAAAAGACTAGCACCCCTGCAAGATCAATAAAGGACACATGATGCATTTCAGCACTTTTAAATGAATGAATTTGAGAGGCAGGTAGAGAGGCAATGAAAGTATCTAAATTATCAGCTCTGCTTTCATGTACTGTACACTAATTGCTGACGAAAAAGAAATTTGAGATGGAGTGTAACTTACAGAGGATGGTTACACTAAAGTACAAGAGGTATGGGGACTGGGTTGACAATAGGACTTCAAGCAGAAAACGTAGGAGGAAGGATGTCACTGCTTTGGAAGTAAAAATAATTCGTAAGAGAGATATAGTGCAAGAAGACACAGAATCAAGTTTGCATGTGCTGAAAAAGAAATAAAGCATGAGCATTTATGTTCAAACACCAGTGGGATAAAAGAGGGCCATTGGTCTTTTTTCTGTCTTGCAGAAAACTGGATGAGTTTTTTTGCCACAGCAACATAAACTAAAGGAATACAATATAATTTTCTAGGCTCTGTCCATGAGCGTGTTTCAAATAAGGACGTAAGTGGAGAAATTCCAAATCTGGCTAAATTAATGGCAGACTAAGTTCCTTATTCTAATTCCTTTAGCAATAATTGTAAAATATGAACTTATTGGCAGATGACTTGTTGGGCCTCAAAGATAGACTGATAAAGTCCTTACAGACACAAAAGATGGCTACTGTTACTTGATAGCAAAGTCTTACAATTAGGAGCAGTGGAATTGATGACAGTATACTTAGTTAAGAAATGAGTGGAATAGATGACAGTATAATTAGTTAAGAAATGAAAGACAGATTGTGGTACTGTCCTTAAGAAAGCAATCTACTGAGCATCAGAAAAGTTAGAAATTGGTATTGACTGACAGGAGTGATATTTTTTGGGAGGTCATGCATAAAATGAATTGTAAATTCTAGTTAGTTAAGTCCCAAACAAAATATATGATACATGAACACATACCCATTAGTATACTCTAAAAACTCTATGTTTTACATATGAAACACAGCACTGCACTTACTCGTGTTGCCAGCTGTGTGACAAGTTGCTGTAATTGAACGACTTGGTCAGAGAGAACTTGGAATTGTCCACAAGTGGGGCAATCTGCGTCGGCTTGGGGGCACTGCAACAAGTAACCGGCTGCTCCAGAAACCAGGCGGACATCTTGTAGTGCTCCCTGGTGAGATAATCACATTAATAGACACTGTTTTGATGAAAGTTATTTACATATTTGGGTAGTCAATGTCATTACCTGTGTTTGCCAGGATAGCTCAGAAAATACTGGTACCTTTCAGTAATTGTAATAAATGTTTCCCTTAAATAGCACACGCAAGATATTACAGTAATACGTACCTACTTTGCAAAATCAGTAACAAATTTTTCAATTTTACCAAACTTTGGATCATCTCTAGAATTTTTTGTTGAACGATGCACTTTATAATAAAACTTTCCTATATGAAATGCATGTTGATCAAACAGTTCACACAAATAAGTAGCAATGTTCCTAAACACAATTAACAGAATACTTCTAAATGTCATTAAAAGTCCCTGTTCAGGTCTGAAAATCCCAACCTTCCAAAAAATATACTTATTTGTCAACATTTCTTAGAAGTTTTTATGTAACTAAACACCAAAAATTCTCAGAGGAACGACTTCCAACCACTTCCTCCTTCCTCTCAGGACCTTACCTTGAATAAAAAATGTTTAGCATTGCGTTGTCCTAAATAGAGAGCTATGGGGGCGTCACGAAACGAAGGGTCTTGGCTAAGAGTTGGGTCAGCTGGGTCGACCGGCGGAGCGAGAGAAGCTAAGGCAGTCAAGTTGGTTACAGGGGATGGCGCCAAGCGACGATAAACACGGGAACAGTCCACCCACAGCTCCACTTGATTGCCACTCACTACTACTGACACCTGTTGGGGGGGATGAGACTGCTATTTACAGTAGTTCCCTCATTATTAATTAACATTAATTAACATGTATTACGAGAATGATGCCATTTAGAAACACTGAGTCGACTTGGACGAATAGGAAGGCTGGGCGGGGCTTCTTAATGTGTTTTTGATCATTAAAAGAAAAAAGTGTCAACATGAAATGTAGTATTAACCATGAAAATCATGAAAAGAAAAAAAAGTGCCAACACAGGATATGGTATTATATGTATGCTGTCATTTAGAAACAATAACTCGACTTAGATGAATAGGAAGGGTGAATGGGACTTCTTAATGTTTTTAATAAAGCAAAAGAAAAAAGTGGCAACACAAAATGTAGTATTACTGATAATGAAAATCATGAAAAAATAGTGCCTACACAAGATATAGCATTATACTATAATCAGTGATTTCAGCTTACTTTAAAGCATCTAGCCAATAACATCTGCCAAGGAATTACAATTACCAAGACTAAAACTGTATGTCCCTAACCTAACCTAACCAGATTACCAAGAAACCTTGAGAACTTGCTCCTCACCTTGTGCCACCGTTGGTCTGCGATTCGACAGACTAAAACTGTATGTCCCTAACCTAACCTAACCTAACCTAACCAGATTACCAAGAAACCTTGAGAACTGGCTCCTCACCTTGTGCCACCGTTGGTCTGCGATTCGATAGGGGAAGGTCTCGACGTGAACTGCACCATTGTGGATGTAATGTAACCTAATCTCGTCCTTCCTGCCGGACGCCTGCAGCTCGAGGAAGTGCTGATTGCCACGGGAGAAGGCGAGGATGGTGCCGGCATTTCGGTCCTCTTGCTGCAGCGTTGCCATGACTGTGAACTCGCGGGAACCACTCAGCAAGGAAGCCGCTGAAGCCAGCACAGCGTCGCTTACCCGAACTTCCCGCGATTCACCTGTTGGGTGGGCCAAGGGCTTTCGTCAGAAGGGGGAGGGTTACTGTTTTGGGTGATGGGTATTATCAGCAGGGCGTTATTGTATGTATGGGGATGCGTATACTATTAATAATTACATTTTTATAATAGAATAAAGTTTTAGATATACTTACCAAGTAATTACATGATCAGCTATGTGATTACTTGGTAAGTTGCTTATGTAAAAATGACATTTTTATAAAATAAAAGTTTTAGATATACTTACCAAGTAATTACATGATCAGCTATGTAATTACTGGGTAAGTTGCTTACATGAAAATGACATTTTTATAATAAAATAAAGTTTTATATTTGCTGACCAAGTAATCACATGATCAGCTATGTAATTACTGGGTAAGTTGCTTACATGAAAATTACATTTTTATAATAAAATAAAGTTTTAGATATACTTACCAAGTAATTACATGATCAGCTATGTAATTACTGGGTAAGTTGCTTACATGAAAATTACATTTTTATAATAAAATAAAGTTTTAGATATACTTACCAAGTAATTACATGATCAGCTATGTAATTACTGGGTAAGTTGCTTACATGAAAATGACATTTTTATAATAAAATAAAGTTTTATATTTGCTGACCAAGTAATCACATGATCAGCTATGTAATTACTTGGTAAGTTGCTTATATAAAAATGACATTTTTATAATAAGTTTTATATCTACTTACCAAGTGATCACATATCTAATCATGTAATTACTTGTTAAGTTGCTTATATAAAAAGACAGTGTAGTGAATAATGGAACTGTCTTATTTTTTAACATTTACGTAATAAAAAGGGAACAGTATCTATTTTACATCAATGCAAATCAATCGTCAGTCACTACTTTGCCTCGTCGATATTTTCAGTGTAAAAATTTAACCTCACACACATCAAACACCGATACTGAAACAATAGGAAAAAATATCAGACGGCAACTGCAGGACACCATTGCTTTACGTATCACGGCGAAGTAAATGAAAATGTATGAGACTGATCCGTAGAGTTTCACAACCAAACCTTTTCCGTTGTTACCTATCATTTTTCACACTGCCTCTGGTCACGCAAGTAGATATACTCGTAGATATAAATATAAATAGATACAAATATATACAAATTAAACGATAAGGCCCATTTGCATGCTTATCTGCTGCATAAACATAATTACCAGTTTTACGAAACCATGTTATTATTCACAAAGGATTGACCTCCTGTTCATTATGAACTGTCATCACTAAAAACAACTTTGGTCACTGGTGTAAATCATAACTGGAATGTACAAGACCCGAATAACTAAGAATAGAAAAACGGAAGGCAACTGAGGTTTATAATCAATTCATCACTTCTATCCCAACAAATCTGTTTAATAATTTCCAGTGTAAATTTTTTTTTTTTCACTAACAATTCATACTGCTCACTTTATTTTCACTGCGACCTACCGTCATTCAAATATACTCCGCAAAGCTTCTAAGCACTGACTTTTGGCAGGAGGTTTCATACCCATGCCCAAGTCAATACCTCATGCCCATGTCAGAGTTCAATTCTGGGTTGCTTGCATATTCCCCCACATGAAAACTCCTGCCGAATGCAATATATATCCAAATAACACTCGCTTTCAAGCGAAAAACGAGCACCATAAATGTTAACGAGACCTTCCACGCATGCGCGTACCACATAAAAAACGCAGCCAGAAACCCGTTAAAACGAGAACAGATCAGTAATATGTTATCTTCTGAGGCATCAGCTGTTTAGTCTTCCGCTACACGAGCGCGCCATAAAAGATCGCAGCGACACGCGAGCTGCGATAAACCTTGCAATAATGCTCTTGCGACTGGACTCATGGCATGACAAAACTAGAAAAATAAGAATTAGGTATCTCGGCTTTCATTTTAGTTTCCTGTAAAAGAAAACTGTTGTGCCGGCTTTGTCTGTCCGTCTGTCGGCACTTTTTTCTGTCGGCACTTTTTTCTGTCGGCACTTTTTCTGGCGGCACTTTTTCTGGCGGCACTTTTTCTGGCGGCACTTTTTTCTGTCGGCGCTTTTATCTGTCCGCACTTTTTCTGTCCGCGCTCAGATCTTAAAAACTACTAAGGCTAAAGGGCTGCAAATTGGTATGTTGATCATCCACCCTCTAATCATCAAACATACCAAATTGCAGCCCTCTAGCCTCAGTAGTTTTTATTTGATTTAAGGTTTAAATTAACCATGATCACGCGTCTGGCAACGATATAGGTCAGGCCACCACCGGGCCGTGGTTAAAGATTCATGGGCCGCGTCTCATACAGTATTAAACCGAGACCACCGAAAGATAGATCTATTTTCGGTGGCCTTGATTATCCGAGGTACAGAAAACTCGATTGCGCCGAGGAAACTTCGGCGCAATTTTTATTTGTTTTCTTTTCTAATATTTATTCTTTCTGTATTTCCAATTACTTTCTGCTGCTTCATTCAAATGAACACCATACTCTTTGGAAGCTTGAATTTCAAGTCATCTTCTGAATAATAATAATAATAATAATAATAATAATAATAATAATAATAATAATAATAATAATAATAATAATAATAATATTTTAAAAGGTTACATTTTGCAATACACACAAACGCAAGTGTAACACTGTAACTGTAACATTACAAATCTCTATGTAACGTGACTGATGTCATCAACCGCATCGATTTCGAATTAACATGACATAAGAAAAAATCACTGTAACGTTACCGATATGATGAGAGGCCTCGGTTTCAAACTAATACAAGGATTACATAATACAGTGCGTACGAACTTTGATGAAACTGTAGGAATGCAATTCAGCATCGATTTAA
>NC_089787.1:27335623-27340623 GCF_040412425.1 Macrobrachium rosenbergii | reverse complement strand
ACTCTCAAACAGGTAATGTACGAGACTTCATACACTATGTGAAGCTTTATACACGGTTAACTTAGGACTTTGCACTAGCATCATATAGGATTTAAAACTAGAATATATTTTAGCGTTATATCAAAGTCGTGGGACTGAAATGGGTAATATTAAGTAGTTTGCAGACAATCATTTGGTAGTATACTTGTGTAATCTCTTATGGATAATACATAAAACTGCACATGAGTAATATATGGGACTTTGTATGCATAATTTTTTTTTTATTTCTATGACACCAAAAGTTCATAAGTTTATATATGACTGAAAATGTTAATTATGATTTTATAATCCCTTATAAAGTATCGACAATATCTTTTCTCTCATTACTAAGAAATTAATGTTCAATTGATCATCTGTAAACGTCAACTCTGTGATTGCAAGCACAGAGAGTAAAATAGAATTTTCCCTCCACGCAAGCGATCAATTTGTTATTTGTAAAAGTTTAATCTGTGATTGCAAGCACAGACAAGAAGTGAGTTTTTCCTCCACGCCAGCGATCAATTTGTTATTTGTAAACGTCAAATCTGCGATTGAAAGCACAGACAATAAAATAGAATTTTTCCTCCACGTAAGCGATCAATAACGCCCCATCAATCACCAAGAATCACACAAAAAACTTATTTACGGCCGCGTGCATCCGTTGGTCGACGCTAAATGCGATTTCAATTATACTTAGATTTCGCGTGCCGACGTCAGTGTTGTTCCCGATGGACGAATCATTTCACCTTTTACGTTTCTTTTTTTGCACACGTTTCCACTCAACCGTGACATTCTCCTTTCATGTAATGGAAGGCTACGAGGCTACGCTCACTGATTTCGTATGGCGAGAGGATACGGCTGGACGCAATGGTCCGTGAAAACATAGAGAAATGTATTTTTGCGAAATTCTTTTTTTTTTATTTCTGTTGATGGAGATCAAGGGAATGGTCTCACTGGGTAAATTTGGAAATGTTTTTGTATCTGGGTACGTCGCAAATTTCTCTGGTCCCGTTGCTGATTTGTATTAAACAGGGTAAGCTCTCTTTGATGTATATGTGGGGTTTTTAAATACAATGTTATCCATTTTTCGTAAACGAACAAGTACATTATAATTTACGAGACATAAAACTTGAGAATTTGCATAAAACAGACTAGCTTTAGCCTCCTAACTTATGCACTGCCTAACATGATTAAGTTGGAGAGAAAAAAACCAGTCATATTATCCATAAAAGCATGATAAGAGATCCCTAAAAGCCTAAAGGCATTATAAGAGATCCCTAAAAGCCTAAAAGCATGATAAGAGATCCCTAAAAGTATGATACTAAAAGCCTAAAAGCATGATAAGAGATCCCTAAAAGCCTAAAAGCATGATGAGAGATCCATAAAAGCATGATAAGAGATCCCTAAAAGCCTAAAAGCATGATAACAGATCCTTAAAAGCCTGAGAGCATGGTAAGGGATCCCTAAAAGCCTAAAAGCATGATAAGAGATGCCTAAAAGCATGATAAGAGAGAGATAATGCTTCTGTCAACTCGTCAAACAAACAGCCATACTAAATGTTTTATTTGCACAGTAATTACTACCATCCATTCGCGTTCAAAATAATATTTCTTGCTGAGTCGTGTCAACCAACTGCCTGCAGCGAAGGTACGCATTAATTAAGCAGTAATTTCAGAAGAGAGAGAGAGAGAGAGAGAGAGAGAGAGAGAGAGAGAGAGAGAGAGAGAGAGAGAGAGAGAGAGAGAGATTCTTCACGCTGGAAGGTACACATACATAAAGCAGTAATTTATGAGAGAGAGAGAGAGAGAGAGAGAGAGAGAGAGAGAGAGAGAGAGAGAGAGAGAGAGAGAGAGAGAGATTCTTCACGCTGTGAAGGTACACATACATATAGCAGTAATTTATGAGAGAGAGAGAGAGAGAGAGAGAGAGAGAGAGAGAGAGAGAGAGAGAGAGAGAGAGAGAGAGAGAGAGAGAGATTCTTCACGCTGAAGGTACACATACATAAAGCAGTAATTTATGAGAGAGAGAGAGAGAGAGAGAGAGAGAGAGAGAGAGAGAGAGAGAGAGAGAGAGAGAGAGAGAGAGAGAGATTCTTCACGCTGCGAAGGTACACATACATAAAGCAGTAATTTATGAGAGAGAGAGAGAGAGAGAGAGAGAAAATCATGTCAACCAATTGTCTGCAGTGAAGGTACAATCAAGTAGTAATTAGAGAGAGAGAGAGAGAGAGAGAGAGAGAGAGAGAGAGAGAGAGAGAGAGAGAGAGAGAGAGAATGTCACCCATTTGCCTGCAGTGAAGGTGCACACACACACTAAACAGTAATTTCAGAGAGAGAGAGAGAGAGAGAGAGAGAGAGAGAGAGAGAGAGAGAGAGAGAGAGAGAGAGAGCATCTCCTCACGCTCATCATCTGAAACAGATCATCTCTTCCAGGAAGGCCAAAAACCGCCTCCTCCGTTCATTCCAGCAGCAGCATCTGAAGACAGAATCGTAATGGCGTGTGTGCGCTCCAATTTCCTAAATGGCTCGCTGTTGGTTTAGGTTGTAGTGAACTGTGCCGAGTGGGTGCAGTGGCCTTTTTAAATAATAAATGAATGTTTGTTTTCCCGTCAGCTCTCGACGTGGAGAACGCCGCTGGGTAAACACGGGATTTGGTCTTATCAAGGGGCATTTTGGATCCGACTCCAAAAAAAAAGAAAAAGGTGGGTAAATGGTGACTGTTGTTTACTTAAGCATACCCTTCGATTTCAGGTCTTTTATTCCTCGTTCTCCTGTTACAGGATGAGTTTGTTTATGCGTGTGTCCTATACATCCTAAGTATATCCTTCTTCTCCAGGTCTTTACTCATCCTTTTAAAGCAGGAATTTGTCTGTGTTTACATCCTATTTTAAGTATATCCTTCGTCTCCTGGTCCTTCCTCATCCTCCTGTTAAAGGAGGCGTTTGTTTTTGTTTACATCCTATTTTAAGTACATCCTTCGTCTCCTGGTCCTTCCTCATCCTCCTGTTAAAAGAGGAGTTTGTTTATGTTTACGTTCTTTTTAAGTGTATCCTTCGTCTTCCAGTTCTTTTATCATCCTCCTTTTAAAGAAATATAGTGCGTTTATGTTTACAGCCTATTTTTAGTGACTTCTCTATCATACAAACACAAATAACTGCTTACAGATCTTATCTCGAATACTTTGACCGCAAGAATAACACGAATGCACATAACATGAGGTCATATTTCGCCCGAAGGTTATCAGTCATTAAAGGTGTAAATGAACCTCTGTTGAAGCAAGACAACACACAAAATGGAACTATTTTGTGGAAATGAAGAGAAATTAATTGATCGGCAAACAAGGCGACATCAAACATTTCTAAAAGCATTTCAGTCAAACATTTCTGAACGCATTTCAGGTCTGTAAAGGGGTCAGAGAATGTCCTTGAGGTAAAGGGAATGGAAGCAATTACTGGTACCTGAAGACGGGGAGTCTATATGTAAGGAACAAACAAACATATATCACCTATCGACTATACAGGATTCTACAAGGAAACAAATTACCTCTAAGTTATACATATATGAATCAATATTGAATACTGTACTGCCAGTTACCATGATCTTGCTGCCTCTTTTTGACGTTTGATTTTTATTCATGATTTAGTGCATCAATAACCTTAATACCCATTTCTGATTTCCACCTCCCTGTCTTACAATCTCAATTTGTCATTAATGACATCTTATCCGAAGCATCTTACGTCACCTCTTTCCTTCCTCTTTTGCTTATTCTCTCTCTCTCTCTCTCTCTCTCCATTCATCCACCCACTCATTTTCCTAACGCTCCACTATTCAAGCAAACCCTTCCTTCCTCCTCCCCCGCGCCCACCCACCAAACACCCGCTACCCAAAAAAAAAAAACCGACTTGTCCCAATCTCCTGCGACCCAAGTCAATATGTAAACGACCGGAGCCAATCCTCGAACACCAATCTGCTAATCCCCGAACCAATCCGGTAATCCCGGGCCCGTCAGGCGAGATGGATTGGCGGTAACAGGAGGGCAATTACGGGAGATTCTAAAACAATGTGGCGGAGATTATGGGACCCTAACTTGCTCCCTGGATTAGAAATGAACGTCCCGCGGATTACAGGACCTTCACAGGGTGGAAATGGCTAGGGGGGGGGGGAGGGGAGGAGAGGGGGGAGGGAGAGGGGGAGGAGGAGGGAGGGGAGGGAGGAGGAGGAGGAGGAAGAGGAGAAGGGGAGGGGGAAGGAGGGAGGGGCGTTGGTGCGAGGGAATGGGTCTGGATTTTGGGGGTGTCATAAAAGGAGGTGTCAGGGTAGGACGGGGGGGGGGGGAAGGGGGGTTGTCAAGGCGGTGTCAGGGAAGGTGGCGTAATGGAAGAATACGGGGGGGGGTCAAGAAAGGAGGTGTCAGGGAAAGGGGGTTTCGAGGAAGGAGGTGTCAGGGAAGGGGGGTGTCATAGAAGGTGGGGTTAGGGAAGGGGATGTCAAGGAAGGTGTCAGGGAAAGGGGATGCCGAGATAAGAGGTGTCAGGGAAGGGGGTTGTCAAAGAAGGTGTCAGGGAAAGGGGAGGGGGTCATAGAAGGTGGCGTAAGGGAAGGACGGGGGGAGGGGGGTGTCAAGGAAGGAAGTGTCAGGGAAGGGGGATGACAATGAAAGTGTCAGGGAAGGAGGGTGTCAAGGAAGGTGTCAGGAAGGGGGTGTCAAGGAAGGTGTCAGGGAAGGAGGGTGTCAAGGAAGGTGTCAGGGAAAGGGGGTGTCAAGGAAGGTGGTGTCAGGGAAAGGGGGTGTCAGGGAAAGGGGATGTCAAGGAAGGAGGTGTCAGGGAAAGGGGTGTCAAGGAAGGAGGTGTCAGAGAAAGGGGGTGTCAAGGAAGGTGTCAGAGAAAGGGGGTGTCAAGGAAGGTGTCAGAGAAAGGGGGTGTCAAGGAAGGTGGTGTCAGGGAAGGAGGGTATCAAGAAAGGAGTGGTGTCAGGTGTCGG
>NC_089787.1:27323123-27330623 GCF_040412425.1 Macrobrachium rosenbergii | reverse complement strand
TCAAGGAGGAGCTGACGCTAGATAAACGACTCTGAGGCTTAACAGGGAGAAAGAATTATAATCAAATTCTTAATGATATAATTTTAGTTTTCTGTAAAAGAAAACTATTGTGCCGGCTTTGTCTGCCCGTCCGCACTTTTTCTGTCCGCACTTTTTTTCTGTCCGCACTTTTTCCTGTCCGCCCTTTTTTTTGTCCGCACTTTTTCTATCAGCAGTTTTTCTGTCCGCACTTTTTCCGTCCGCCATCAGATCTTAAAAACTACTGAGGCTAGGGGGCTGCAAATTGGTATGTTGATCATCCACCCTCCAATCATCTAACATACCAAATTGCAGCCCTCTAGTCTCAGTAGTTTTTATTTTATTTAAGCTTAAAAGCAACCATAATCGTGCTTCTGGCAACGATATAGGATATGCCACCACCAGGCCCGGGTTAAAGTTTCATGGGCCGCGGATCATACAAAATTATACCAAGACCACCGAAAGATAAATCTATTTCGGTGGCCTTGATTATACGCTGTAGCGAGCTGTACAGAAAACCCGACTGCGCCGAAGAAACTTCGGCACATTTTTTAACTTATTTTAAATAGAGATTAAGACATGTTTCTTGAGAGACCAAGAAAAATAAAAAATGGGCTTACATGAATTGTAATTAACCATATTTCATCACTGTACCGAGGTGATGCAAATCTTATGAGGTGCTGTTTTTGCAAATTGCCTTACGATGTACCTCTGGAGGAAATTACAAGATTTAATATATTAATTTACATTATGAAGTATATTAATTTATATTTACGCAGGTGTAAGATCAAATAACTTGTCTTGTTCTCTCAAATGCACTAGTTTAATTATACATTTTAGATAGAGCAAATAACTGAGGTTAAGGTGAACATGAAAATTACAGTACCAATATATGTAATTTCCTTAATGCTAAGCAAACAGCTGCTTTCAGTAGTTCAATTACGAATTGCAGGTAGATGTCAATGTATGGCGTGATACTGATGATAGTTAAAATTTGTCCCGGAAAATTAGGTCAAGAGGTTATGATAATTCGCGTGCCATCTCGTACCTAAAAAAAAACAACACACACACTATGACCCCGGTACCGTCAGCATGAATAAAATACAAGTTTCCATAAAAATCAGCATTTAATAAATTAAAACACCCTTTACAAGACACCTTCTGATAAGCAAAGACCCTCTAAAACCAACCATTAATATTGGATACAGCGAGAACCCTCTATAAGTAGTCACCATTGTGGTAATGGTCCTTGATGAAACAGCCTCAAATACACGAAAAATGGTGGTTTGAAAGCACCTTTAACTCTGAATCATCATTAAAGTTCCATCATGCGTGAAACTGCTTTCATGAAATTGCTTTCAGTAATTGTTTTCAGTAATTTCAGGATCCCACGACCTCATCAGACTTGTAATTTGCGAAAACCAGAGATAGAATACAGCGTACATAAATAACTGAGGTATACATTTACCAGTAAAATACAATCTGGTTCACATATTTAAATTTCATGTATTCTGAATCGTTTCCTGGAATCAATACATAATTTATTTTTTGTTTATTCAGTTTGATATTCATTCACTTATTATTATTATTATTATTATTATTATTATTATTATTATTATTATTATTATTATTATTATTATTATTATTATTATTATTATTATTATCAAGAAATAGGACTGGTTAATTTTTTCGAAAAATGTAAATAATCCTGAAAATAATCTATACAAAATGCATTATTATTGTCATTATGAAACCAGACTGGTTAATTTATTTTTAAAATGTATATAAATAATCCTGAAAATAAGTGATACCAAAGAATATGTGACCATGTTGTTATTTGCGAAAAAATAACCAAAAAACAATAATAAAAATATTCGAATAACTTCCTCATTTATTTGCAGACCTCTAACTAAAGCATCTGTTGCTCACCT
The DNA here is from genome assembly GCF_040412425.1 of Macrobrachium rosenbergii. Classification (NCBI taxonomy): domain Eukaryota; kingdom Metazoa; phylum Arthropoda; class Malacostraca; order Decapoda; family Palaemonidae; genus Macrobrachium; species Macrobrachium rosenbergii. Next base: position 27,328,674 of record NC_089787.1, on the reverse strand, counting down.
ATTCTCAATTTTATCGAAGGGCTATTTTCACCTCACTTCACATTTGGGAAGCATGAATAACTGCAACCGGAGGTGCATTGGCTGATACTGTGCAATCTTAGGTCCCAACAATCATGTCACTATTATGGGCTAATAAGGTTTCTAGATTTTTCAAAAGCCACTAAAAGTAAATTTTATCGTTAGATATATGTGTGAGTATAATATTCAGATTATAAATGACATAACTTGATAAGGAATAATGAAAACTATTCACATCAGTACCTACTGCATTTCCTCAATTGACAAAGGCTACTATACGCAGAAAATGAATGATATATCTAGATAAAGAATAATGAAAAACAATATTAACACCAGTGCCTACTTCCAGAACTGCTAAGGGCTAATTTACGCAGAAAATAAATGATATATCTACCGCAGAAAATAAACGATATATCTAGATAAAGAATAATGAAAGACAATATTAACACCAGCACCTACTTGCTGAACGATTAAGGGCATATTTTTTTATTACCAGACAACTTAGAACGTTCATCATGCATTCCACACCGCAGTAACATTAAAAGCTACAGGCTAGGGATGATGAACCCCTTAAAGGCCATAAAAATAGGCACTTTCCAGTACACGAAAACTGTGCAGGAAGTCTGTGTCGTGTGGTCGAGCTGTTAAACGCACGACAGACGGGAAGAGAGAACACAACATGAAAGGGCTAAATGTAAGTACCACGAAGATCAGAGGCGACTTAGTCACGGTGTCTGGGGATTAATAGATGACTGATAATGATTCTACGCTATTTGCAGTTAAAAAGTTATTCGTCAGAACGAAGCTAGACACCAATTACAGACAGTACTGCGCTTGTGTGATTCGTTTCCGCAGGAAATAGCCCAATGGTAAAATGTGCATTTTTAAAGCAATTATGAAAGAGAATCTGATGTTTCCTAGTACCCAAATATGTTTAGGAATTGGAGCTGATATAAGAAAATAACCAAATGGTAAAATGTGAATTTTTAAAGCAATTATGAAAGAGAATCTGATGTTTCCTAGTACTCAAATATGTTTAGGAAATGGAGCTAATATAAGAGGTTGATAATCTACGGTAAAAAGCAGATTGTGTAATTCGTTTAAACGAAACATAATTCAATATTAATATGCAAAATTTTAAAGCAGGTATTAAAGTGATTCTCATTTTCCCCCTAGCACCCAAACACGACTAGAACTGGAACTGATAAAAGCGGTTCGTCGATAATCTAATAAGGTAAACGGCGAATTTCACAAAAAAACTCTACGGCATCCGCACACCACATTTAACTACCAGCATCGACCGTGCTCTCTCTGTTCATGTTTATCGTGTATTCATCATATCAATCGATTTTGCGGTCATCACGCCTTCTCGTCCATCTTCAACGGGAAACAAATTACACCGAGGTTTAATGGTTCATTGTTTACTGAGATTCAGAGCAGATGGAGACAGCTATATTTTCATAGAGGGGGTCAAAGAATATGAATGTTTACCAGGGGGCAATTCACGCGAAGGTAGCAATTAGTTATGGTAGTAATAGTAGTAGCAGTAGTAATAGTAGTAGTAGCAGTAGCAGTAGTAGTAGTAGTAGTAGTAGCAGTAGTAGTAATATTAGTAGCGGATACTCTCACTTGGCACGAGAGAAGAGAAAATTTTACAAATTTGTTCAAAGTTTTGCAAATTTAACAATAAAATCTTATGTTGTCTATTGAACACTTACTGTAAAGTCACAGTTTTCCATTAACGAAACTATATATATATATATATATATATATATATATATATATATATATATATATATATATATATATATATATATATATATATCTTGTAATTTCCACAATGGTCCTGTGGATGAAGTATATAATAAGTCCTCACGTGAAAATGAAGGAATTGGTACCAAGACTTTCAACTTTTATTCAAAGTCATCTTCAGGGTACTGAAGATGACTTTGGAATAAAAGTTGAAAGTCTTGGTATAATTCTTTCATTTTCACCTTATTATATATATATATATATATATATATATATATATATATATATATATATATATATATATATATATATATATATATATATTTATGAGCTTTGAAAATAATTATTTCGAAGACAGACCAAAATGTAACACCAAAATTTTCATTAAGACTTAGGATGGGGGAACAGAAACTAAATTTTCAGAATTTATACATCACTGATTTCCTCTTAACTTTTGTTCTTATATTTTAGAGCCTGGGCTATATAGGGACACAAGGTTTCTCATTCCCTTAAGAATGCGCATAGAAAAATTACTGAACAAACAACAGTATATATATAGCTCTTAAGATTACTCAGACTTATTACACAGTCCAAAATGGATGCTGACGACACAAACCTATTTATCAAAGCAACAATAACAACCATTACGGTTAACTACAAGCCGTAATTAGGATGAAGGAACTGCGCTAGTAATTACTTCAGAACAGCGTAAGCGGCTAAGTACGGACGCCATATTACTTTCAGTACATATCTAAACTATGATGGAGAGAAAATTGAAACTTGGAATAATAATAATAATAATAATAATAATAATAATAATAATAATAATAATAATAATAATAATCTCAGGACGATTATCGTGACGAGGCGCATGCACGCTAAATGGCATGACGTCTGTGCATATGTCTAATTAAAAGGATTCTTCATACACGTATCCTATAATAAGAATCCTTCATATACGTATCTTCATTAGAAGAATCCTTCATACACGTATCATGTGAAAATAATCCTTCATACATGTAGCATATGGAAAGTATCCTTCATACATGTATCGTATAAAAAGAATCCTTCATACAGGTACTATATGAAAATAATCCTTCATACACGTATCATATGGAAAGTACCCTTCATACACGTATCGTATAAACAGAATCCTTCATACAGGCATCATATGAAAAGAATCCTTCATAAACGCATTATATGGAAAAAAATCCATCATACACGTATCATATGACAAAATTATTAATACACGTATTATTCAAATAACAATCATATATTATTTGTACTTTTACATATCAACATAACTTGTCATAGGTTGGTAGTATCAAACTTTATTTACAATGTAATTAGAATTTTTAGATACATTTACAACAAAATAACTGAGGCATCAAAGCAAAAAAACAATATTAATAATAAAAATATTATATTAATTTTGATAACGAAACAGAACAACAAAAACATTATTTTTTAATGAAAAAAATATATATTCAGCGAAACCAAAAAAAGTTTCAAAGCTAAAGAGGAACTTAAAATATTTCCTATTCATTTTGCTTAGATATATGAAGCTCATATTTATAAATAAGAATCGTTGCTTAGCAATCACTTAAAAACTGGTAAATATATTTTGACTTTTCTCAAAATATGCGAAAACCACATAAAGCAAAAACAATCAGTCACCATTTTCCTTCAAAAAATTAGATATAAGAATCATCGCTTTGCAATCAAATAAAAACGGGTAAAAATAATAATCTGACTTTTCTCAAAACATGTGAAAAACAACATCAAAGCAAAATCGCTCTGTCACCATTTTCCTACAAAAAAATTATATATAAAAATCATAACTTTGCAATCAAAAAAAAATGGTAAAAATAATCTGACTTTTCTCAAGTGTGTGAAACACCACCTAAAGCAAAAACGCTCTGTCACTAATTCCCTAAAAAAATTATAGGTAGCACAACAAAGCAACATGTCATACGCACGCGCAATTAACCAATGCTACAGATCAATATATCGGGAGATATAACGACAGAACCTTTTATCTACAGAAAGTGAAAAATGCACAACCTTTGTACACAGATAATTATGAAGACCGTGACCACGAATCTCTCTCTCTCTCTACCGTATCATGAAAACCCCTACTGCCTCGGCCCATTAGACATCCGCTTTGAACGAAAGTATCATCCAGACATCGTTAGCTACACGAAAGCCTATAATCAATGACAACTGCCTGTTCCCGCAATAAAAAAAGGATAGACTTTCACATGTTGCTGTGACAATAAGCATTATTAATACAATAATTTCTGCGCTGGAAGCATCTGGTGGAGATACGTATAACGGCTTGGTGCGACTAGGACAGTTTAATGTTTTTGAATTACGCGGAAGCCAGAGTCAAGGCTTCCGAACGACGATCGGATGTAGGTTGCATGATCGAGTCCTTAAAAATTCTCCCCAGTTCCCGTTTTCTTTGCGGCTTAAAATCTTCTTGTTCACGTTTTCTTTCTGGCTTAAAATCTTTCAGTCTACAGCTTCGTCCGGGGTCAGACCCTATTTTTTTTTTCAGACACCTTAATTTTATTTTCCATAACGTCTAGATTAAAGATATTTAGATGATTCTCGTCCTCTAACCAGGATAATCATTTTTTATTTCATGTAGCTAGAAACGAATATCATTCTAACTCTTGAATATGAACTTGTCTTCACGGCTATCAGGAGAATGCCGACACAAAAAACCACTGGAATATTAAATCTGAAGCACATGCATCCAGTGACAGAATGACGATGAAATGTTGCTCTTGCAACAACGGCCAAATTTGTTTGTGCATTTGTCTTTGCACGAATCTATGAAGAGGAAATCAATCACTTCCGTCTTATGACTATGAGTATCATGGAAAAAGGTTCCCGATGCTAAACAAGAATGTTAAATTTCCAACACAAATCAGCGGCTTCACTGCCTAAGAGTTGTCAAACCGTCTACATAAAAAATCACCTAATATATTTCCAGTCATGTCATGCAGAAAAAAAGTAAAAATACTGTCCACGAAACATATTATTGTCTAAAAAAGCAGAAAAAACTGCCCACAGTATGATTTATTCTAAAAAAACAAAGTAAAAAACTGCCCACAAACAAATGATTGAGTCTCAGACCAATTTTGGATGACAGCAGTCTACACTTCTGAATGACTCAGCACTAGTGACAAAAAAAAAAAAAAAAAAAAGGAGTAGAGTAACAGACTGGTGTCAAAAACAGCAGTGGAAATACTTCGATTCGTTTCTCTCCAATAAAAATGATGTACTGAATTACCCCCGGACACACAAACATGAATCTACATTAACACGTTTGGTCTCAGAACAAGCAAAATGAATTCACAGCAATTTGAATGGACCCAAAACTAGCAATGCAAGACAAAAATAATCTTAATTTTATGTTGGTACTAGATACCGTGCCTAGTAAATGTCACCACATCGTTCTTCATTAGGTTGATAATTTTTTTGTCTGTGTTATCAACTGGCTTAAGTTTGGTTGATAATGTTTAAATTTATGAGTGCCACTCAGCTTATCATTTGGGATAATCACTTTCAAGTGTCACTACTTAATGTTAAATAAGGAGACTATGTTAATGTAGGGACATTATTCATACAAATATTAATGCAAGTGGTATTATTTCTTTCTGATGTGCTGATGTCAGCAAATTTTAAGTTGTGTCTGAACCTTCGGTATAAGTCCTTGTATTTATATTTATGTGTTCTACTGACTAAGACTAATATTAAAATAAGCACACCA
>NC_089787.1:27310623-27320623 GCF_040412425.1 Macrobrachium rosenbergii | reverse complement strand
GAGAGAGAGAGAGAGAGAGAGAGAGAGAGACTACAACCGTGAATAAGTGAGAAAAAACTTATAGAATAACAAGGACCAATGAGAGAGAGAGAGAGAGAGAGAGAGAGAGAGAGAGAGAGAGAGAGAGAGAGAAGGGGGCTATGTCCGCATGGCCATGTGTACATGAGATCAGCTGACGCGACGTCCGCCGGGTAAGGGGGGGGGGTGCGTAGGCGATGGGTCAGGCAGGCAGTAAACGGTTGCCATGGCGACCGTGTCAACAAACCAGCGTGGAAGAGGCGCATCCCTTTTTTTTTTTATTTGCCCTTTCTGGGACCTATTTTATTATTTCATTTCACGATTCTTTTATTCAGCATTCAATAAGAGAATAAATGACAGGCATTCCACAGCGTATGGACAAATGTCATATATTCGTGAATTAATAAGCGATACAGTGACTCAAAAGGCCCTTCGATTTTGGGCAGTAGAGACCCATGTGGCTGTATTTGATTACAGGAGCTCTTGCCTCATCTATTTTATCAATCATTTATTACAGAAGCTGTCAATCTATGGTCATCTTTCCACAACTATAATTCCTGTTATCTTACATCATCACATTTCATATGTTTTATACAAAACTGTAAATGTAATCACTCGAAAACGCTTCACAAAAGCACTGAATAAATGTCACACGCCTGTCAAACTGCAGCGATAAATTCTGCATCCGTTTAAAATTGCTTTCGAATGAAAAAATTTTTAATGAGTTACCAAACCTACTTGAAAATGCTTCATAAAAGCACTGAATAAATGTCACATGCTTGCCGGAGCTAAATGATAAATTCTGCATCCATTTAAAATTGCTTTCAAAGAGAAAAAATGTTTAATGAGGTTTACCAATCTAAAAATGCATTAATTAGCATTTCGCTTTGGGTAAACAAACATTCGAAATTATAAAAAAAAACTGTGTAACAGCTTTGAACTTCCAGGAATCTCCATTTTGGGGAGTGTAGTCGACCATAAAACATGACGTCAAAAGTCGATTACGTTACGAAGAGCCTGATTATCGAACAGGAGGCGAAGGAAGAAGAAGGAGGATGGAAAGAGGAAAAAAGAATACACAAAAGGAGGAGGAGGATGAGGAACTGGAAGATGTAAAGAGGAAAAGATAATAAACAAAAGAGGAGGAGGAGGAACTGGAAGATGTAAAGGAAAAGATAATAAACAAAAGAGGAGAAGGAGGAACTGGAAGACGTAAAGAGGAAAAGTAAAAAAAAGAGGAGGAAGAAGAAGGAAGATGGAAAGACGAAAAAATAAAAAAGGAGGAACTGGAAGATGTAAATAGGAAAAAATGAAAAACAAAAGAGGAGGAGGAGGAATTGCAAGATGTAAAGATGAAAAATTAAAAAAAAGTGGAGAAGGAGGAGCTGGAAGATGGAAAGAGGAAAAAATAATAAAAAAGAGGAGGAGGAACTGCAAGATGTAGAAAGATAAAAATAATAGAAAACACAGAGGAGGAAGAACAGGAAGGGGAGTAGGGCTGAGAATAATACAGAATGGAGAATAAAAGAGAAAAACGAAAAATGAGAATGAAAAGAAGAAGCTATTCCATGGGAGAAGATATGGAGAGGAAAAGAAGGAAGATGCAAAGAGGGACAAATATTAGAAGATTGAGAACATGACAGAATAGAGAATAAAAGAGACGAACGAAAAATTAAAATGAAAAGAAGCTTCTCAATGGAAGAAGAGATAAAAATGAATAAAAAAAAAAAGAGAAAGAAGTGGAAATAAGAGACCTAAAAGCTTCTTCTCCTAAAAGACAAGAAGAGATGGAAGTGAGAGGTTAGAATTTCTAATTTAATTAACTTTCATCCGAAGGGCGTGCCGCCCCCCACCCCCCCGGATCAAGAGGAGACGACAGTACGAAAATTCATTTGGGAAGGGACGAAGAGGCTGACGAGGGTGTACGGGGGACCAAGTCGTTGTTTCTGTTCTCATGCAGGAGGGTAAAAGCCTAGCCAGGGACCTCTCCCCCCCTCCCTCTACCCCTTACCCCAAAGGGCGTTCCAGGAAGGGGTCCTCCGCCCACCTCGTCTGTCCAGACTTCTCGGTACAGCAGCCTTAAATCGCCTTCTGGGAAATAAGGTCCGTGATGAGGAGACATAATGGCCGAATTGACCACCTTCAAAGGGAGAGAGAGAGAGAGAGAGAGAGAGAGAGAGAGAGAGAGAGAGAGAGAGAGAGAGAGAGAGAAAGGGGGACAAAGTGACCGCGAGATTCTCGCTTTTGGGGAGTGATTCTGGCACCTGAGAATAATTATCAATATTGTGGCCAATGGGCGGTGAGCGACGAGGGCTTCCGCCAATCACGATTCGATTCAAAGATTTCGGCTGCCGATTTTTACCGTCAGCTTGCAAAAATGACTACAAACTGTATGTCATATATATACGCGAACCTGAATTTAATTATAAAAATTGATTACCATATTCATAGGGCATAAACTTGACCAAGAGGGCCACCATAATTCATCTACTGGATCAACTCTTTAAGGTAACCTATTCCCTTATTAAATGTGAGAAATATCTAATGACATTACTATTAGTCATTAGTTATCATAGCTCCAAAAGATATCAAGCATGAACTGAACCATGAATATGGTTACGTTATGTTCATGAAAACGCGTTCTGGAACCAAAGCCTTCTGCGAAAAATTGAAAAAATTTCCCCATAAGTTAATTAACTCCCAAAAATAAAAAATAACAATACACTTAAACCTCCACATTATGAACACATTAGTAAGCAGTCTAGTACATCTCAATTCTTAAGATGAAGCTACGCCAGTCATCGGCACAAACCATCTTACCACTCAATATACCACATCTCTATTCACGACAGAAAGCTCAGCAGCCATCTTACCACTCAAAAACAACGACTATCTCTCTGTAGATATCTCTACAGAGTCTCACGCCCAGAGGAGCCGAACATGACACGAGATCTGGAGTAAAATCGCCACGAGACTCTTTGACTTCGGAAGATCGTATCAATTATGGGCGAGATGGTCGATATCTGTCTGGCTGGCACCCCTGGTATTATACAGGTTAAGGGAGGTTTGGCGGGGGGAGATGGATGCCTACCTGGAAGGGGGGGACGGCGAAGGAAAAAGAAGGAGTAAACTGGAGGGAGAATAAAGGGGTAAAGGGAGGGAGATGAAAGAGGTAAGGGGAGGGAGAAGAAAGGGGTAAAGAGAGGGAGAAGAAAGGGGTAAAGGAAAGGAGAAGAAAGGGGTAAAGGAAAGGAGAAGAAAAAGGTAAAAGGAGGTTTAAGAAAGGTGTAAAGGGAGGGATAAGAAAGAGGTAAAAGGAGGGAGAATAAAGGGACAAAGGGAGGGAGAATAAAGGGGTAAAGGGAAGAAGAAAAAAGTAAAGGGAGGGAGAATAAAGGGGTAAAGGGAGGAAGAAAAAAAGGAGGTAAAAGGACGGAGGTTACTGCATGCAGTTGTTAATCTTTTTCTGCACAAATCACGTACGAGTTAACGATGCAAACGAGTAAAAAGGAATTAAGGAAGATAAAAAAGAAAGACATACTAAAGAAGTAAAGAAAGGTGATAGGTAGGAGACATGAAAGTTTAAGGTCAAAGAAGAAGTATAAAGGAAGGAAGAAGAAAGAATTCGGAATAAAAAAGGGGAAAAAAAATCAATAAATAAAAACCAAGCTAAACTTAAATTTACGAAGTAAGAACGGCCTTAAAAATATAAAAAAAAACATTACGAGAAGAGGAAGGGGGACTATGGAAGAAAAGAGGAAAGGAAAGAAAAAAGAATAAAGAAAAGAGAAAATGAATTCCCAAGCGTTGGCTAAGTACGAGGGAGAGGTAATGATGGGTTTAAATACCTCATAATAACGGTTAATGACGAGGGAAATATACGTATAGGGGGATAAAGGTGCTTGGAGAACAGGATATTTCTGAAGAATATTAAGAAGGAAAGATAAATTAAGAACGGTAAATTCATTTCTAAAGAGATGAAAAATATATTTAAACAGAGAAAGACAATTAATTATACGATGACTATCGAAAATGAAATAAGAAAGATTGTGATGAATAAAATAAAAAAAATATTACTATGAATAAAACATAAATGAATGAATACAGTTACGTTACAGTACAGATGAGGCTATAGATGAGACTCACTGCCACCCGCACAAACCTCCTACGGTCGGTTTCAAGTTTTCCAAGCATTCCATAAGGTTAAAAGCTTCGGAATTTTCTACCTGATTTTGGTTTTCCATTCTTAGAACGTATGCCCCAAGCCTTAGGCCTCAAGCTTATATATCCTTTTTCCTTTCTGGTTTCAAGTCTCTAAGCTTTGGAATTTTCTTCAAGATTTTAGTTTTCCATTCTTAAAACCTGTAGCTTTCTACGTGGTTTATCCTAAAGCTTCTATCTACTTTTTCCTCTCTTTTACTTTCTTTTTTTTCGTGATTATGTTTTTCAGTCTTAGAAAGTATCGCTTTCAGTAAACCTCGAGCTTTTAGTTACCATTTCCTTTCTCTTGCTTTCTTCGGCCCTGGACAGCAAAAAAAAAAAAAAAAAAACACGAAATACAACAGGGCAATTCAATGTGTATCTTCCCCAATTCATTTGGTATTAATTTTAAAATGAAAAGACGTCTCCTCTGTACTTGAGTGAAGATTAAACATTTTCCCAAAGTAGACTTTACGTCAGGATAATGAGAGGCTTCGAGGTGTTTGCGCAATCATCAGGGTGACGTAATATCTCCAGTTAATGGAACGTTTTCTCGGAAGGAAGGGAATCCACAAAAATATAAACGTTTCCAGGAACTCCTGATTAGTCTAGTGAAGTCTACAAAAGTTTTTTTCACAGTTTGAAACATGAAAAGCTGAAATGTTTCCAAGATATTTATAAATGGGAATCACGACATTACACTGAAATGTTTTGGTGTAGCTGAAATCTACGTGATCATTCTGAAATGTACAACTCTCTCTCTCTCTCTCTCTCTCTCTCTCTCTCTCTCTCTCTCTCTCTCTCTCTCTCCTCTGTGATATATTCCAGTTTAAATATGAACCCTATGAGATCACTATAAAATGTTCTCGCATAAATGTGAAACCTATGAGATTCCTCTTAAAATGTTTCGGGGTGACTCATATCTATGAGATCACACTGAAATATACTCGTCATGTATGAAATCTATGACATTACTCTGAAATGTCAGGTTCAGAAATGAACTCCGCGAAGCATAATGACGCGTCCAGGTATCGATGCAAATAATAGGATCATTTTGCATTGTCAGCAATTACACAAAAAGGCAATTCAGTGAGTGAAGCTTGTGCAAACGCCTCATGAGAGAGGAATAAAATACTTCCCAACCACTGCGAAAGCATTCACTGAAATAAAAGTTAGCTTTTATTCGCCAAACAAAAGTATTTATAATAAAGAACTAGAGAAGACCAAAGTTCTTTCGACAATACAAACTAATGGAATTTTTATTACGTCTAATACCGGAAAGACAAAGAAAGAGAGAGAGAGAGAGAGAGAGAGAGAGAGAGAGAGAGAGAGAGAGAGAGAGAGAGAGAGAGAGAGAGAGAGAGATTAAAGGCACCAACAGACTTCACTTTCAAGGTGACAAAAATCACTAAGATTACGCACGAGGTATAATAAATTTACCAGACTATGTCCTCGTGCGACAATAGCGTTCCACCCCTCCCACCTTCCCCTGCCCCTCCCCTCCCCTTTCCAGAAGGCCTACAATAGGCTGACATGGCATGAGTGACGACCTCGCCTTCCGTGACCTATTACAAAACAGTTCTCTTAACTTCGGGTCACGAACTGGCGGGGGATTGAGGTGCCTGGGGAGTTTTTTTTTTTTTTTTTTTTTTTCCAAGTCAACACTTACGTCGAATGAAGAACCTCAAAGTGTTTGGCTGGAGGTATGAAGTATCTGCGACTAGCTTACAAATTGACAGTTTTGACAGCTATTAGGTATGACTCAAAGCTTTTCCATGGAGGTCATCATAAAATGCTTCTAAATTATGTACTTATAAGCTCTAATAATAATAATAATAATAATAATAATAATAATAATAATAATAATAATAATAATAATAATAATAAAAATAATAATATTGTTACTAATAATAATAAGCTGAACGGCCTACAAACTGCCAGTCTTTTCAACGAAATAATAATAATAATAATAATAATAATAATAATAATAATAATAATAATAATAATAATAATAACAATAATAATAATATCATTATTATCATAATACGCTCAACGGCATACAAACTGCCATTCTTTTCAACGAAATAATGATAATAATAAAAACAACAATATATAATAATAATACTAATTATTATTATTGCTACTATATTAATAAAAACAACTAAATCACAAATTCACTCCATGGAGTAGCAGACACCAACATTGGAGAGAGAGAGAGAGAGAGAGAGAGAGAGAGAGAGAGAGAGAGAGAGAGAGAGAGAGTAAAACCAGCGGTACGAAAAATGGCTCCCCAATGCCATGCACTCGCTCACTCACACTCTCTCGGGTGACCCTCGTAGGATCAAAGGTAAAAAGTGAATGGGTGAGGGGAAATCGATGGAGGAGGAGGAGGAGGAGGAGGAGGAGGAGGAGGAGGAGGAGGAGGAGGAGGAGGAGGAGGAGGAGGAGGAGGATGAGTAATGATGATGGGTAGAGGGCTGAAATGCTTGGCTGGCACTGAATGCCCTCGTCAAGGGGCTTAACAATACAAGACGTGACCCTCTGTGAATGGAGCCCAATTTTTTTTTTTTAACTTTATTACATAGACACGCACGAGTAGGCAGGGGGCGCGTGCACGCACGCCTATTATATATATATATATATATATATATATATATATATATATATATATATATATATATATATATATATATATATATATATATATATATATATATATATATATATATATATAATTTATATATATATTAAACCTGATCATTGCACAAGTGTTCTGTGCATTAAAAAAGTTAATAACACGACCCTATTTAAACAGGATAGTATGTAAAGCAGATTTTAGTTCAGAACAAGTTACAAGCTTTCCAGGGTTTTCTGTCCTCATCGGCTACCAAACGATGAGGGCAGAAAGTCCTTGGAAGTTTGTAAAATTTTTTTAATAATAATCTCAGTCAGATATCCTGTTTAAATAAGGTCCTGTTAATAAATATATATATATATATATATAGATATATATATATATATATATATATATATATATATATATATATATATATATATATATATATATATATATATATATATATCCTTCTCTTCTCCTCCTGTTCCTTTTCACGTTCGCTAATAACAACCAATCCCTAATTTGATAACTCCAAATTACGAAAAATTACAAAACTCAACTAGAACCTACGACAGTAGAGATTCCACGCCCTTAGAATCACAACAATGAATGCTAATAATAATGATTTCTTTCAAACAGCCACCTTCTCCCCCGCACCTGGATCAATGGTAGAAAACAATTACAACGATTACAGAGACAGAAAATGACAGCGACGGTGCATAATGACAGTAGATAATTACGTTTTCCTGCGTGCAATAAGGCGTAATTCGAGAAACAAAATTCGTCTTGATTAAATTAATGAAATGAATGAGAAGTGATTCGGAAGGTAATCGTCACTGTTAGTTGAATGAGAGGTAATTTGAGAAATTGTACTGCATCAATTACGTGAGATTACTTCTGTGTACAGTACAGATAATAAGATTAGCACAATTATGAAAAATTAAATTACGCAAGTGACAATAATTAAAATGATTAGTCTTGTACATCCCTCAATCTGAAAAGGTTTATCAATAATCCTTCAGTAAAATCTTGTTTCTGGAACTCAGCTCATGTTAATAAATGTTGTATGTATTACAACATGGAATGATAAACACTGAGAGAGAGAGAGAGAGAGAGAGAGAGAGAGAGAGAGAGAGAGAGAGAGAGAGAGAGAGAGAGAGAGAGAGAGAGAGTCCGTAATCTCTAAAAAATATAATTGATAATTAGTTCTGATGCCAATTAAATTCTGAATTCACTGTACATAATAATAATAATAATAATAATAATAATAATAATAATAATAATAATAATAATAATAACAATATTAAGGGTGAGTGAAAAGCAATTATGCATATATTATATATATATATATATATATATATATATATACATATACACACATATATATATAATATAAAATTTGCGTGTTAATATATATAAACTTAAATGCTTCTATGTACGAATATTACAAATCTGAACACCATTACGTTACAGCAGTCGCTCGAAGAGGACCAGGAAAATCAAGCACTAGAACAAAAACAATAGCATGAAATAAATTAGTTTTCCTTCCAATAAAAATAAAAAAAACTAATAAATAAAAAGCGTGAAGTTGAACTTGTGCTGGACTTGTAGTATAGCGTGAGCACGCGACTCCCCATAGACACCTCAGGAGGGAAAAATGAAATCAGAATTCAATAGCAGGCTATGTAATAGACACCAACTAAAAAAATTATTTTTCCAAACAACTCTTTTCTCTCTCTCTCTCTCTCTCTCTCTCTCTCTCTCTAGCAGGCTATGTAATAGGACACCAACTAAAAAATTATTTTTCAAAACAACTGAGCTTTTCTGAAATTAAATTTCTCTCTCTCTCTCTCTCTCTCTCTCTCTCTCTCTCTCTCTTAGTCTGTGAATTAGAATACATAGAAAAATATTTTGCAAAACAACTGAGCTTATCTAAAATAAAATTCTCTCTCTCTCTCTCTCTCTCGTTCCCCCCACGCGTACAAAAATAGCATGCACCTCCCCGCAGCCTAATCATCACTCAGGCCGAATTCCCAACCGTATCTCAAATTACAGTTTAATGAATAAGGGGAAAAATCAATTACGTCTGCATTACATCATGCAATGACAAATATCAATGAGGCTAAAAGACATGGCGGAGGGCGGAGACGAGGGAGAGGGGGAGGGAGGGGGGGAGGGAGGGGTAGTTGCATGGGCTGAATACAAATGAGACCGAGAGGGTCGCCCGAATATATACTATTTAGGGGGAGAAGGAGAGTTAGGGATATTTGCCCACTCGGTGAAGAATGGCGTGGACATGTCTGGGGACAAATGAGGGAAAGACGTTCTGGTCTGGGGAATAAAGAGATGAATTTAGGGAATAAAAATGTTACTTCTGGAATACATGGGAACTAAAAGATAAATGGATGTATTTATAGAATATGAGACGATTAGGGAGTAAAAATATTATTTAGGGAAAAAACATTAATTTGGGAATAAAAACTGACGCAAGGAACAAAAGATTTATTTATTAAATACGGATTTATTTTTGGGAATTAAAAGATGATTTTGGGAATGAACAGAATGATAAAATGAAGTGGAAATATTAAATTCAAGTCAGGGAAGATTACGATAGTCCAGCTTCAGATTATGACGTAGAGAACGAAAAAAAAAATGAAATATAAAAGCAGTACCTTCAATCTCCAAAATCATTTCTTAACTGCCTTACAGTTACTCCACACAAAACAATTAAAAAACACACACAAAAAAACTCACTCTTTTACAACACATAAAACAATAAAAAAACACTCATACACCCTTTTACAACAACACATAAAAAACACACACAAAAACACACACTCACCCTTTTACAACACATAAAAAAATAACAAAAACACAAAACAATATTCACACACCCTTTTACAACAACACATAAAAACACACAAAAAAACTCACTCACCCTTTCAAAGCACATAAAAAAACACAAAGACAATCACTCACCCTTTTACAACATATAAAAAAAAAAAAAAACACTCACTAACCCTTTTACAACAACGCATAAAACAATAACAAAACACACACACAAAAAAACCACTCAACTCACTCATCCTTTAAAAACAACTCACCAACCAACCAAACTCACCACCAGACCACTGACCATGAAATCAATCAAAACACACCTCCGGG
>NC_089787.1:27298123-27305623 GCF_040412425.1 Macrobrachium rosenbergii | reverse complement strand
TATTTACGAACATCAGCTGCTGTTTCAATCTAATCACGTCGAGAAACGGGTGAAATTTACTGTCAATAATTAGAGAGCTGGATTTTAAATCAATACAGTCTGCGTATATAAAATTCATGTCTAATGTTGTTTAACTCTAATTTACTACTCATTCAATTACACATACAAACATGCTCATATGTCACTAAATAGCGTGTTTGTATTAGGATTAAGTGTCATGTATGTTTGTACGTTCAGCTAAGGCCACAGGAGAAATAACAGAAAGGAGTACCAAGCGCTGTCGTGATATTTCAACACATTTTTCGAGGCACAATGCCTCGAAAACGTGTTGAAATAACACGAAAGCCGTTGGTACTCCTTTTATTTCTCCCGTGCCCTTTGCTGAACGTGCAAACATACATGACGTTTAATCCTAATACAAACAATTGAGGGATACATGAATAAATGCACATTAATTTTACTCAATATACATTCAAATATAAAAAGGAAGACATTCGTATGTATAGATAGGACAAAAATTTTAAATTTTAGTTTTTGCGGATATTGCCTGAACCACAGTTCAAACAAACAAGAAATATATAATAAAATAATAATTATACAAAACATATAAAATACAATACACGTATAAAACAACAAAATTCGCCCTGTGACCTAACTTTGGATAAGCAGTCACTCCTGAAATGGCTAACTTTACATCACTAAAACATAAAAATAATAAAAATCAAAATAATAAATGTGATTTCGACAACATGCAAACCCGGAAAAAATAAAGAAAATATAAATGAATCTTCACATAGAGGTAACAGTTCGTCTTTAAAAAAAAAAAAACAAAGTATATGAAAAATATGAAATTACCGCGAAGGAGTTAACGGTAAACAAGAAGAACGGGAATAAAAGAAAAAAGATAAAATAAAAGGGGAACACACACAAAGGAAACAACATTAAATTACGGAGACAAGGGAACAACATAGACCCCGATAAAAGGGAATTAAAAATCCATAACATTTCATAATGGTCGCAGCTCCCTTCAATCCGAAGGAATCGGATGGAGGAGACCATAAGGATACCTGCCAAGAGGAAGGAATATTTCGGCCCAGTAGGATATGATATCCTACTGGGAGTAGGATATGATATCCTACTGGGACAGGAAGTGGAAAGGATGAGCAGAGAAAACAAGATGATATCCTGACTGAGACAGAGAAGTGAGAGAAAGAGAGAGAGAGAGAGAAAACAAGAGAGAAATGAATTTCTGACGGAATATGATCAAATGAAGGATAAAGAGAGAAAGAGAGAGAGAAATGACTGAGAATGGAGAGAGAGAGAGAGAGAGAGAGAGAGAGAGAGAGAGAGAGAGAGGTTTCTTCACAGGTGAATTTGGTAGACGGAATAAGATCAAATGAAGGATAAACGAAAGAGATAGACAGAGATGAAATGACTGAGAATGGCCTAGTCAGAGAGAGAGAGAGAGAGAGAGAGAGAGAGAGAGAGAGAGAGAGAGAGAGAGAGAGAGAAGGCCTCATCAGAGGTGAATCTTCAGAGAATTTGATAGAAAAAATGAGAGGAGTAACAAAAGTGATAGACAGCGATAGACAGACTGAATGAGAATGGTCAACCTAGAAAGAGAGAGAGAGAGAGAGAAAATGTTTCTGCAGAGATCAGCCTGACAGAGAATTAGATAGACAAAATGGTAGGATAAACGACAGAAATAGACGGAGATGGAGATGAAGTAACTGAGAATGACCTAGAGAGAGAGAGAGAGAGAGAGAGAGAGAGAGAGAGAGAGAGAGAGAGATCCACATCACAATATCCCTGAAACACGAACGAGACAAGTAATTCAGACCAGAGTGGAAAGGGACAAACCTGGAAGGGGAAAAGAGGAGGAGGAGGAGGAGGAGGAGGAGGAGGAGGAGGAGGAGGAGGAGGAGGAGGAGGAGGGAGAGAGAAGGGGAGGGGATAGGTGGAGTATTAGGAAGTCAGGAAGAAGGGGGTGGAGGGGGAAGAGAGAAAAACTCAGAGAGAGAGAGAGACAGAGGAGGTGGAGGAGGAGGAGGAGGAGGAGGAGGAGGAGGAAGGCTGCTGACCGGGCCTTCTCTTTGCTGCCCCACTCACTCACAATCGATACATTTAAAGTGGCTGGTCCCGAGCTCCCGTTGTGGTTCCGCCAAATTGCATTTTATTTGCTTGTTTTCGGGGGGAAGTGGGGGAGGGGGGCAAGAGGGGGGCACTCTGCTGCACTGTAGGGCAAGGGCAATGGCAAGGGCAAGCAAGTCGGGGTCACTGCAAACCCCAGAATCCTCCGGAAATAGGACGGGGTTGGGAGATAGATGGACCAAGCGCCGAAAACAAGGAAGGGAATTTTTTCGTTTTATTTTTTTTTTTACCCGGATTCCGGGATGCTCTGTGAGCAGGGTTACTTAAGACTGACTCTCTCTCTCTCTCTCTCTCTCTCTCTCTCTCTCTCTCTCCATATAGCATATGAACGTCATTAAGAAATAGTTACGAGTCTTAGGCAAAGGACATCAGGAAATGCTGCTCTCTCTCTCTCTCTCTCTCTCTCTCTCTCTCTCCATATGACATATAACAGTCCACAGATTGGAGCAAAAGTTTAACGTTAATTACAAGAATATCGTAACAACAAAATACAATGACTGTCGATTACTCCATTTCAAAATCCGTTACACGGAAGTTACCGAATCCTTAAAACATCATTTCGAAAAGAATATTAAAATGCAATAATTAAAAGCGCCATCCTATCTATGTGAGATATTTCAGTTACATATTAAAAGTTCAATTTTCAAACCTACATTCGAAAAAGTAGTTCATTCACAGACCAATGTATAGGCTATTTATCAATAATACATTTCATTCAGAGAGTAATGTTTATCAATATTAATTACAATATAATTCTCCTTTGTTCCAACAATTTTAAAGGCAAGCGAACATCAACACAACAAGACGCGCGCGCGTGCGTGCACACACATACACACGAACTTGGCTCAGAAAACTCGCTATAAAAAGTAACTGAATTCTATCGGGACATATGAGGTTCAAAATTAATAACAGGGGTTTAGATTGAGTTGTCTGTTTTCCAAATGAAAAATTTCATGGCGAAATGTTCCAATTAATAACTGGTTAACCTCCTCATTCACTCGAAATCTAAAATTATGACCCAATACAATATGTATACCAGCCGAAATATAAATTTATAGCCATTTAAAATAAATTATATGTGTCAGCTAAAATATAAGATTATGACCGAATAAAATATAAGATATATCTCAGTCGAAATATAGATTTATAGCCAAATTCTATAAAATATGTTTCAGCTGAAATATAAAACAATAGAAAAATATAAAAAGTATATGTTATACTTATTAAACCATAATTCCACCTGAATCTGACGTCCCATTTATTGAAAACAATATGAACACAAACCTTCCACATGAAAAAATTTTTATTATTATATATTCAAAAATTGTAAACAAACAATCTACTACCCTTAAAAATATATATTATTACATATTCAAAAATATGTATTATTACATATTCAAAAATTAATAATCTTTTTTAAAGGAATGTATACCAACCCATCCACAATAAACGAACATTTCTCTCTCTCTCTCTCTCTCTCTCTCTCTCTCTCTCTCTCTCTCTCTCTCTCTCTCTCTCTCTCTCATGAACCCTACGCTTCGTAGATATATTTGTTTGTTTACAAAGACTCTACTACCTTTAAAAATATATATTACCAGCGACAGCATCAACGACAGGGCTCATAACTAAAATGAATTGACACATCAATTTTTATTTCTCCAATGCAAATGACCCTCCCTCCAAAAGCTATTCATTTAAATTAACAGCTATTATTTCTCTCTCTCTCTCTCTCTCTCTCTCTCTCTCTCTCTCTCTCTCTCTACATATATAAAAAGATATCACTTCCTGGCTATTTCCATTAAGCGGAATTAGCATTGCAAAGAGGCTCATTACCTTTGATAAAAGCGATGTTCGTAGCGACAGAACAGCAATCTCTCTCTCTCTCTCTCTCTCTCTCTCTCTCTCTCTCTCTCATTTATCGTCCAATTTGGGTGCTTTGTCTCTTGGATGGCAGGATATATATCACGGAATTTCTTCCCTGCAAGATTCACTGGTATAATTCTTTTAGTCCTTTCTCAAAAGACTCCATTCTTAAATTATATTTCCCGTTTTCCTTTTATTGCTTCCGACAGAAACTAAGATAATAACAAAAATTAATAGCCAAGGAATACACGGACTTTCATGGGTTATAATTTTCATGTTTTTGATGCAATGGACGTCTTGAAAATTAAACTACAGGATTACAGTTATTATTTCCAAGGTATTCTTCAACACATTGTACTACTAGCTTTTAATTGCATATGTAAGCGGAGTTATTCAACGTAATAACTCAACTTTTATGGAAGAGTATCATCAACATGTACAGGAACATCATAATATAACATGACACTTCATAATAAAACAGAGGAAAGAAAACTACAGCCAAATATAATACCATAACTACATAGCTCAAAATCTCTCCACATCTACAGTAAGGCCAGACAAGTAAAACCGACTGCTTTTGCAGTAGTAAAATGGCACTAACTGGACACTGCAGCCTTCTACAACGTCAGTGACCTGGGACTCTGATGCACAATGACCCCCAAGGCAGATATGCATTTGATGAAGGGTTGTGAACCCAATGGGATTGGAAATAGCGGATTAGCCTTTCTCTATCCCTTGATAGCATAGGGATGTAAAACATTAGGTCAGTCGAACAAGTGAAGATTTCTAGTACAGAGGTTGTAAGTGAAACGCCCTGGATATTTCTACATTGCTGCCCAAAGAAATGTCAATGGTATGACCCCTAGCTGGCATAAGACGACCCTCTTCACCTGAGGCTAACTGCAAGCACGCCATTCACTTCTGTGGGATGCCGCGAGAAGAAAAAGATTCCATTCTCGGCCCTTTGCAGGGCGTGAGAGTCACCTTATATCTTGGGCATGATGTCTGTAGCCGCCATACCCTGGAATGATTTTGCAGAAGACGAGAGAAAGAAATATGTACGTGTGTATGTATGCACCGTATGTATGTTTCAGTTGTATTCCACAAAGTAAAATGAAAGATGTAAAAGTTAGGATATATATTATTCCATGTGGAATGCAACAGAAAGATATATCTTCGTGTTTCAGAAGACGACCAATATATATATATATATATATATATATATATATATATATATATATATATATATATATACATACATATATATATATATATATATATATATATATATATATATATATATATATATATATATATATATATATATATATATATATATGTATATATGTATGTAAGTGAACCACAGCTATGATCTATAACCTATTTCCAAAACCATCCAAAGGAGAGTTGAGAATAGAATAGAATATAGGATTTGGGCCAAAGGCCAAGCACTGGGACCTATGAGATCATTCAGTGCTGAAACAGAAACTGACAGTAAAAGGCTTGAAAACCTCAAAGCAGTTGCACTATGAATCAACTGTTAGGAGAGGGTGGAAAGAAAGATGGAGAGAATATGAACGGAGTTACAGTAAACGGAACGAAAGGGGTTGCAGCTAGGGGTCGAAGGGTCGCTGCAAAGAACCTTAATTAACGCCTACAGGTGCACTGACGTCACTAACCCCCTGCGAAAGAAAAAGGACAGTTGAGACAACAGAAAAACCACGCTCTACTTGACAACCGAACACGTTAAGATGAAGAAGAAGAAGACCCAACAATTAGCAATTCTGCCGACGCCTGCACCAGTAATCAGGCATCGCTCACCTGGCTGCTTGATTAGTCACTGGCCTACCTTTCCGAGGTCGTAATTAAAAATGTCAGGAGAGTAGGGTTTGAGAGCTTACCCACGCACAGATGTGCGTGTGCAGTAATAAGGTGGTGGGCCCTATGTCCACACTCCCGTCATCAGGATATTTTGCAGTACGTATTACTGAATACAGAATTTAGGGGAAAGGTCAAGCACTGGGAGCGATGAGGTCATTCAGCGCTGGAACGGAAATTGACAGTAAAAGGTTTGAAAGGTGTAACAGGAGGAAAACCTCAAAGCAGCTGCACTATGAATCAATTGTTAGGAGAGGGTTGGGGAAAGTAAGGTGGAAGAGAGAATATGAAAGGAGGTACAGTAAAACGAACGAAAGGGGTTGCAGCTAGGGGACGAAGGGACGCTGCAAAGAACCTTAAGTACTACCTACAGTGCACCGCATGAGGTACACTGATGGTACTAAACCCCCCTACGGGGACGTTCACTTTTCTTTCAACTTCGCAAGGCAAAGTTTATTATGTTATTCATTTATTCAGTCATTTATTTATAAATGTATCTTTCATATTCCTCTTAAAGTTATACAATCATTATATATAAGCACACAATTATATATAACTAAGTACCTGTCTACAGTGCGCCTTGCAAGGCAAGATTTGCGTAGTAGACATCCCGACCCATCCCCACCACTACAAAAAATACATAAAAAAAAAAATATATATATATATATATATATAATTATTTAATTAATAAATAAAATGAGAAAATAAATAAGCTCAAGGACTGACTTCAATGCAGTGAAAGTGAAAGAAGAAGAAGAAGAAGAAGAAGAAGAAGAAGAAGAAGAAGAAGAAGAAGAAGAAGAGGCGGGAGGCGCCATCTGCCGGCCGTGAGATTTCCACCCGATTGAAAAGGACAACAGGAGTTGCAGAGGTCGTGTGAAAACGGCCGCTCTGTTGGGTAGCAATTGCAAGTGATGTTTTTGCTTCGCGTTCGTCTCGCGAGGAGGAGGGAGGGAGGGATAAGGAGGGAGGGAGGAAGGGAAGAGGGAGGGAAGGATGGAGGGAGGTCGACTGTTGTTTACTCCCTCCGCCAGGTTATTCCCAATAAGGAAGAGGGAGGGAGAAGGTAAGGAGGGAGGGAGGGAGGGAAGGGAGAAGGGAGATAAGGAGATTGTTGATGATAACTCCACCACATCATCCCCGATAAAGAAGAGGGAGGGAGAAGGGAGGGAGGGAGAAGGTCTGAGGGGAGAATGAGGGAGGAAGGGAGAAGAGAGTTAGGGAGGGAGGGAAGGAGGGGGGACAGAGTAATGAAGTTTATAATTCAAAACAGTTTCAGTTTACGGGGAAGGAACCGCGCATGCGCTGTAAACATAAACACAACTCACGCGACGCGCATGCACTGTAAACACAAATACAATCCAATTTCTACAACAACAGCACCAATAATAATAATAATAATAATAATAATAATAATAATAATAATAATAATACCTACCTAAACTACCACGATACCCCAAGATACCCCCATGTACCTACGATACCACCACCATCCAGGTACCCCAAAAATTCCAAATACTGTCATTAAGATACCCCACAAGCACCAAACACCACAAAAACAGATACCGCCTCACCCCAAATACCCTCATATCCGGATACCCAATACCC